>NC_083346.1:106786916-107107750 GCF_019175385.1 Lycium barbarum | reverse complement strand
TTAGAATCAACAACTAATATTAAAAAAAAATTGTGTGCCTCATATGGGCCTCATATATTAAAAAAAAATTATGAGCCCCATATATATTAAACAACAACTAATATTAAAAAAATAGTACAAATTAATAATGTCCAAAAAAAAGTGCACCCCCTATTAAAAAATCAAACAATATTCATGTAATTTCTAAAGTATCTCATTAAGTCAATAATGATGGATTCATTGCCACGTGCGTATTCATAGCAAACACTAATATAATAAAGTTTTAAATACGGAGCACAAACTACAACGTTATATTAATCGTGTTTTGAACATAGTATTCATATTGACAAAATCAAGCAATATATAAAAAAAAAAAAAAAAAAGTGAACCCATATTAAAAAATAAACAATATCAAAAAACAAAAGTGCAAAAAAAATTATGGGCCCCATAATTCTAATATATATATATATATATATATATATATATGTATAAAGATAGTGTAAATTAATAATGTCCAAAAAACAAAGTGCACCATCCCAAATTAAAAAACAAACAATGTCAAAAAAAAAGTGCAAAAAAAATTGTGGGCCCCATAATTCTAATATATATATATATGCATAAAGATAGTGTAAATTAATAATGTCAAAAAAAAAAGTGCACCCCATATATATATATATATATATATTTGAACATAGTATCCCATATTGACAAAATCAAGCAATATATATATAAAAAAAAGTGAATCCCATATTAAAAAAACAATGTCAAAAAAAAAATGTGGGCCCATAATTCTAATATATATATGCATAAAAATAGTGTAAATTAATAATGTCAAAAAAAAAAGTGCACCCCGTATTAAAAAATCAAACAATATTCATGTAATTTTGAAAGTATCTCACTAAGTCAATAATGATGGATTCATTGTCACGTGCGTATTCATAGTAAACACTAATATAATAAAGTTTTAGATACGGAGCACAAACTACAATGTTATATTAATCGTATTTTTAACCTAGTATATATATATATATATATATATATTATCACTATCTAAACACAACTACATATATATAGATACAGTATAATTTGAAGTGTTGGGCCCGTGCGCAGCACGGGCATAAGCCATCTAGTACTATATAGAAGCACGAGTTGGGGTCCTTCTTCGTCATCCGTTGATGGGCCCCATAATACTATATAGAAGCACGAGTTGGGGTCCTTCTTTGTCGTCCGTTGATGGGCCCCATAAAAAAAACTTTTGGGCCCCATATTAAACAGACCCTAAAAAAAAAATTGTGGATCCCATACATATTAAACAACAATTAATATTTTAAAAAAATTGTGGGCCCCATATTAAACACCAACCAGTATTATAAAAAAAAAAAACCCACCACATCCAAACTCACGAGAAAAAAAAAGTGGACTCCACATTAACAAATTCAAGCAATATTAAAAAAAAAAAAAGTGAATCCCATAGCACGAGTTGGGGTCCTTCGTCATCCGTTGATGGGCCCCATATTAAACAGGTCCTAAAAAAAATTATGGATCCCATATATATTAAACAACAACTAATATTTAAAAAAATTGTGGGCCTCATATTAAACACCAACCAGTATTATAAAAAAAAAAGTAGAACCCACCACATCCAAACTCACGGGAAAAAAAAGTGGACTCCATATTAACAAAATCAAGCAATATTAAAAAAAAGGTGAATCCCATATTAAAAAAAATAATGTTAAAAAAAAATTATGGTCCCATATTAAACATCAACCAGTATTAAAAAAAAAAAACGTGAAACTCACAACATCCAAAAACAAAATTGTAAAAAAAAAATTGTGGACCCCATATATATTAAACAACAACTAATATTTAAAAATAAATTGTGAGCCCCATATTAAACACCAACCAGTATTAAAAAAAAAAAAAGTGGAACCCATATTAACAAAATCAAGCAATATTAAAAAAAGTGAATCCCATATTAAAAAAATAAACAATGTTAAAAAAAAAAATTGTGGGCCCCATATTAAACGCCAACCAGTATTAAAAAAAATAGAAGAAAAAAAGTGGAACCCACCACATCTAAACTCACGGGAAAAAAAAGTGGACCCCATATTAACAGAATCAGGCAAAATAAATTGTGGACCACATATATGTTAAACAACAACTAATATTAAAAATAATTATGGGCCCCATATTAAACACCAACTAGTATTAAAAAGAAATAGAAGAAAAAAAGTGGAACCCACCACATCCAAACTCACGGGAAAAAAAAGTGGATCCCATATTAACAAACTCAAGCAATATTAAAAAAAAAAGTGAATCTCATATTAAAAAAATAAACAATGTTAAAAAAAACTTTTGCGCCCCATATTAAACAGGCCCATAAAAAAATTGTAAAAAAACAAATTATGGACCACATATATATTAAATAATAACTAATATTTTAAAAAATTGTGGGTCCCATATTAAACAACAACCAGTATTAAAAAAAAAGTGGAACCCACCACATCAAAACTTACGGGAAAAAAAAGTGGACCCCATATTAACAAAATCAAGCAATATTAAAAAAAAAAAGTGAATCCCATATTAAAAAAATAAACAATGTTAAAAAAAAAATGTGGACCCATATTAAACACCAACCAGTATTAAAAAAAAAAAAGAAGAAAAAAGTGGAACCCACCACATCAAAAAACAAAATTGTAAAAAATAAAAGTGTGGACCCCATATATATTAAACAATAACTAATATTTAAAAAAAATTTTGTGGGCCCCATATTAAGCACCAACCAGTATTAAAAAAAAAAGTGGAACGCACCACATCCAAACTCACGGGAAAAAAAGGTGGATCGCATATTAACAAAATCGAGCAATATTAAAAAAAAAGTGAATCCCATATTAAAAAAATAAATAATGTTAAAAAAAATTGTGGGCCCATATTAAACACCAACCAGTAAAAAAAAAAAGAAGAAAAAAAGTGAAACCCACCACATCCAAACTCACGGGAAAAAAAAGTGGACCCCATATTAACAGAATCAGGCAAAAAATATTGTGCGCCCCATATATATTAAACAACAACTAATATTAAAAACAAATTGTGAGCCCCATATTAAACACCAACCAGTATTAAAAAAAAAAAAAAAGTGGAACCCACCACATCCAAACTCACGGGAAAAAAAAAGTGAACCTCATATTAACAAAATCAAGCAATATTAAAAAAAAAGTGAATCCCATATTAAAAAAACAAACAATGTTAAAAAAAAAAATTGGGCCCCATATTAAACACCAACCTAAAAAAAAAAAAGTGGGACCCACCACATCCAAACTCACGGGAAAAAAAAAGTGGATGCCATATTAACAGAATCAAGCAATATTAAAAAAAAAAAAAGTGAATCCCATATTAATAAAACAAACAATTTTAAAAAACAAATGCTTTGAAAATCAAACAATTAAATCAATAATGATGGACTCATTGCCACATGCGTATCAACCCATTAGTGGGAGCAAATGAAATTATTGTACAGCAACATACTTAAAATACTTATATATTAAAATAAAATAGAATTTAAATAGTTTTTCATTTTTTCCTTACTCTAATAAATGTGAAAAGTGATTAATGTCATAAAAGAAAAAATAATATTAAATGGAGATCAAATAATTAATAAGCTAAATTAGTGAAATTATAATTCTAATTGACGTTTCCTAAAAAACCATGTAAAAAATAACATGACAAGTAAAATGAGTTAAACAAAAAATATTTACTAAAATTTAAAAAATAGAATTTCTTCATGGCCCCATATTAAACACCAACTAGTATTACAAAAAAAAAAAAAAAAAGTGGAACCCACCACATCCAAATTCACGAGAAAAAAAAAAGTGGACCCCATATTAACAAAATCAAGCAATATTAATAAAAAAAAATGAATCCCATATTAAAAAAACAAACACTGTTAAAAAAAAGTGCTTAGAAAATCAAACAATTAAATCAATAATGATGGACTCATTGCCACATGCGTATCAACATGTTAGTGGGAGCAAATGAAATTATTGTACATCAACATACTTAAAATACTTATATATTAAAATAAGATAGAATTTAATTATTTTTTCATTTTTTCTTTACTCTAATAAATGTGAAAAGAGATTAATATCAAATGGAGATCAAATAATGAATAAGGTAAATTAGTCAAATTCTAATTCTAATTCACGTTTCCTTAAAAAACCATGCAAATGACAACATGATAAGTAAAATGAGTTAAACCGAGAATATTTAACAAAAATTAAAAAATAGCATTTCTTCGTTTAAATAGAAAGTTAATTTCTACTTTGTTTCGTTTCAAACATGTAAAATTAATTTAATAATTTGAATTAGAATTATCCAAATCAAAATTTGATAAAAAATAATAAGTATTTTACACTTTTAAATTAATCGAATTAAAATTGAAAGTATCAACTGATGCTTAAATATTGCTATTATTTTATCTCAAACAGAGAAAAATAGTTTTCTTTTAAACAAGTCTTCTGTTTTAAAAAATATTAATAAATTTTCGTAGCAAACACGAATAAAATAAAGTTTTAGATACGGAGCACAAATTACAATGTTATATTAATCGTATTTTGAATATATATATATATATATATATATATATATATATATATATATATATTATCACTATCTAAACACAATTACATATACATAGATACACTATAATACGAAGTGTTGGGCCCGTGCTGCCATCTAGTTAGAAATATGAGAAGTCTTTGATGACTCACTATCTAGAGTCCGAAACCAAAATGACCCAATAAAAACCCAAGTGAATCAAAATATCCTAAAAAATAAAAATTTGGTACAAAAGTACCTTTATACTGCGCTAAAGGATATTTCTCTCTCTCCTTTAGTGCGGTAAAATATTGCGCTATAGGAGGCAACATAAATCCCCAACGGATTCCACCACTGGTCCCCTACACAACCAAAAAAAAAAAAAAATCAAAACGCCATTTTCTATTAATTTTCGTCAGGAAAGTTTAGATTCTCGGTATATTCAAGTCAAGGAGAAATATTCTAAGCTCGAATTTTGAAAAAAAAAAAACGGCGTACAATTCGATTAAAACAACCCTACAAAAATCATCGATTAAGGTTTTCTACTATAAAATTTTGTTATTATTTTGTTATATACATTATATTCTAAGCATGTTTAACATTTAATCGTTGTTAACTTACCAAAAAAAAAAATTGTTCTTGATCGAGCTGGGCAGGGCAGTAGCTTTTGCTACTGTTAAGGTTTTTTTTTTTTGGTCTAATTTATTATTTGCTATATGTTTATGAATTGTCATTTTGTTAAATTTTTATGAATTGTTAATTTTTTAAATGTTTATGAATAGTAATTTTTTATATGTTTATGAATTGTTAATTTTTTATATGTTTATGAATTGTTAATTTGTTTATTTTTTATGAATTGTTAATTTGTTAATTGTTTATGAATTTTTTAATATAGTAATGTACTATTATTTGTAAAATACGCAATTATTAATTAATTAGTTGTTAATTATTGATTATGAAATGATATTTTGTTAATTGTTTATGAATTATTATTTTGTTAATTGATTATGAATTGTTAAATCTATATTATTTTAAAATCATGAATATATATATTAAATAAAAAAATATTATCTAAAAAAGAATAGTTAAAGTTCATCTTTTAATATTTATGTTCACGGAAATAAAAATTGTTATGAATTTGATAAATACATACTATAACGATAAAATGCAAAGTTTCTAGAAAAATATGTGGTGGACGAATATAGTCTTTTAGTCTAATTTTATCATATTTGTCAACTAAAAATATATCTGAATTTCGATTCCTAAACTAACTAACTTAAAAATCTTTGCCATCACATAATTCAAAACCCCGTGTCCTTACTATCACATTATGACGAAATTTATTCTGAAAAATAATTATTTTCTTCCAATATTTGGTTGGAGAGTGAAAATAATTTTTGGAAAAGACTATCTACTAAAGATTGATAACAAAATTACCAAATCAAATATTCAGAATCGTGCGAGGCAGTAAATATTTAATTTTTATACATTCAAAATAAATATTGTATTCAAGATAATAATTAGATATTATTTTTTCAAGTTGCTTATCAATAGAATATAAATAATTAAAAATCGACAAGAAATATTTGTGCAACGCACGTACATAGAGACTAGATACCCTCAAAATACAATATTCTCCTATTATGTTAATTATGGCATTGTTACTTTATTTATTTGTGAAATTGTTTATCCGATGTTAATTATTCACAAGATATAATACAACGTAATTCACATATTCCCTACAAATGATGAATTAGTTAATATAATTTCTCTTTAATTTCAAGAATAATGACTAATTTTGTTTCTACAGACCCGACTCTTTCATGGATCCGAATGTTCCCCCGGGGCCCGATGATCACCCGAGGCCCGATGATCACTCGGGGCCTGCTGTTCACCCGGTGCCCAATGATAGATCAGTATTGTCTTTGCAAGACAATCATAGGTCAGAGTTATTATAGGCTGGTACTATAGGGATATCGACTAGACTCCGTCCCCCGTAGGCTGCAGAGAGCCTGGGCTCTTTTACGCGAGCGGCCCCCCACACCCCCGCGTCTTAGAGATATTATTTCGGGGCGATATCTATCGTTGCGTGTCTGTTGGTCGGGTACAACATGATTGGGCGTTCATTACGGCCATGGTTGAGCGGTGGAGGCTGGAGACACATACCTTCCATCTTCGCACCGGTGAGACCACGATTACACTTCAGGATATTGTGGAGGTCCTCTTTGGATTGCGGGTAGATGGAGAGCCATTATATACTCGGTACGAGCCTCCTCCTGGTAGTACATGGGTGACGGAGTTGACTAGGCACACCCACTTCGTGCCTGATGCCGAGGGCCAGATGTCGGGACAGAGTCGGGTTCAGATTAGTGCACTCTGCACTTATTTGGAGGCGGAGCCTCTTGTTGAGGACGGCACCCAGCAGGACGTTGTTGATCATCATGCCCCGTTTGTACCTGGTTATTATATTCGGGGGCATCTTGTTCCCGAACGCATCGGGTGCCTTTGCCAGTTTACAATATTTGGTCTTCTTGGAGCATTTGGACCGCTTGGGAGACTATAGTTGTGGCGGTGCTGTTTTGGCGTACCTTTACAGATGCCTATGTCGAGCGTCTATTGGTGCTGTCAGCGATGTGTGTGGATTTTTTGCTCTTCTCCAGGTAATATTTTAAGTGTGCGTTCCTGTCACGCCCCAAAAACCCAACCTAGACGTGACCGGCATCCGACGTTATGAACAACATCGGAAGAACCTAAACGATACAATAATGACACTTGAACCCGCCAGGTTCAACATTCGCCTCCAACAGTTTATAAAGTAAATGTAATAAATCATGAACATATAAATTAAATCAGCGGAAGTCTTTATTCACCAAATACTTAGTCAAACGTAATGACGTGCCCGAGAGTTAATCAATAACTCAACAACTACCCACAAGAACGTATACTATGGAGCTTCTAGGATAATGAACAATGTCTAAATTATCGGGACGCAGCCCGAAACTAAAAGACGAAAAGTAAAGATAGAATGGTGCCCCACGAACAATCATGTGGGCTCACCGAATAGTCTCGAAAGCAGCAAGTTCTCTTAAGTCGTAGGCGTATCACGAACCTGTTCTTCAATGATACCTAACATACCATAAAAAACAACAATGGTATGCCTGAGTATTGGGTACTTAGTGAGTGTCTAAGGGGCAATAGTTAACAAAACAAGATATAGTGAATAAAATCAATAAAATGATATCAATGAAAATAACAATTCAAACCCAGGAATAAAGTGAGTCAGCAACATTAAAGAGTCATCAAAGAACCGAACAATGACAGACACATTAACTTAACTCCTTACCATTTACCAGGCCAAGTATTTCACTTACGAATTCAATATCACCACAAGCCACTCACAGACAACAGGATACGAAACAAGCCACTCATAGGCAAACTAATCAATCAATCGATACTCCGGGTTAGGAAACCACGGAGGCTAATCGTCCTCTGGACTAGCACAACAATAGATACTCCGGGCTAGGAAGCAACGGAGGCTAATCGTCCTCTGGACTAGCACAACAATAGATACTCCGGGCTAGGAAGCAACGGAGGCTAATCGTCCTCTGGACTAGCACAGCAATAGATACTCCAGTCTAGGAAGATACGGAGGCTAATCGTCCTCTGGACTAGAACAACAATAGATACTCCGCGCTAGGAAGCAACGGAGGTCAATCGTCCTCTGGACTGACACCGCAATACTCGTATCGATACGTTAGGATCCATAACGGCTAATCGTCCTCTGGATTAGCACAGCTTGCCCATACAGGCCCAAACACCAACAAAATACAAATCATGGCATATTACTGAATCATCAATCATGGCTTAGAGCCGAATCTCACTTCTCAAGTCATCATCTCAAAATGGAGGCATTTCAAGTCATAACCGATTTAGAATCTTATTCAAATCTCTTATTCAATTTCAAGTTCAAGAAACCCATTCAACAACAAAACAAGTTTAAGGTCCAACCTTTAGAAGATTAAGTTCAATCATCCAATAATGGGGAAAACGAGTTTCACAAAGTAGTATAGTTCGTATAAGGTTCGATGCGGGCTTGACCCTACACACGCATGACCTTGTGTAAAAGAAATCATCTTTAATTCCAGAATAAATTCCACCAAACAAGAGTTATAACTTATACAAACAATCAAGGAAGGATTCTCAAATACAATTCATGCTTTCACAATATAAGCGTACTTCACAAGTAGACATAGTTGAAAAGATGGTTTTTGGAATATAGACATACTTCAAGGAAGAGTTTTGGGAAAATCTTGACATACATGAAAAGACGAATTTTGAAATATAGACATACAAAACACCTTCATAGTCAAAAGGATTTTCTTTAAAAGAGACATACAAATTACCTTTATATTCAAAAAGAATTTTACATTTAAAGAGACATACATTAGGGTTTTGTATGAGAAGTTCACCCTTTTTATTCAATAAAGGACTTTCGAGAAAAAGACACATATCCATAATAAGGTTTTCAAAGGAGAGACATACAAATCATCGTTATAGCCAAAATATGATTTTTAAAAGAGACATACAAACCACGACCAGAAAGTTCGTAAAAACCGATAGAAAGAGTATGTTCAAAATAGACATACCTTAATATGTTAAACAAGGTTTAACAAATCACTTTTCTAATGAAGAACACCCAAACCCTAGCTTGAATCACTTTGGGAAGAATTATGTTGCAAACCCTAGGTTTTGGTCACAAAATCATATTAAGAATCATGGGTTTGATGTTAGAAAGGGGTTTAGGAACTTGAATTCGACCTATAATCATGATAAAACTTACCTTGTAGGGTTCTTGAGGCTTGGGACTTGTTCTTCCTGACTTTAGGGTAATTTTTTGCGACTAGGGGTGTTAGGGAAATAAACCCCAAGCTTAAATATAACTAAAAACGCGTAAACCCGACTTTTTGACCCGAAACCGACCTGATTCTCGATGAGTCCGTGATGCGGAACCATCGCGCAATGTTTTGTAGCTCAATACACAGACTTGCGCGATCGGCCCGCGATGCGGGGCCATCGCACGCGCCCCCACGCGCCTGAAAAAGTGACGGGTGTCGGTTCTGCACAGTGTTCGGTAAACTGGACATAACTTCTTGTACGTAGCTTTTCTTGGGCTGGGCGACCTACCGTTGGAAAGCTATTTCAAAGATCTACAACTTTCATGAAGGAGGTTGTTAAAAATTCGCAACACATTTTTATGAAAATCGCTCAGAAGACAGACCTACCAAAACCTAGGCGAATTTAAGAAGCCTTAAGAACTTCACTAGTTGGTTTGACTTCAAAACGACCATCTTCCACCCGAATTCATCAAGAAAGGATTCATATAGATATAATATCATCTTAATACTAGATTTTTACACATTCACACCTAGTTCAAGTTTACGAGGTGTTACATTATCCCCCCTTAAGATCATTCGTCCTCGAATGAGGGTTATGGCCTAAGATTTTCGCTAACCCTCAAACTTTCGAATTCTCATTAGTGCTTCTTTATGTGGTAAGATATCTCAAACAAAACTCATATATTGCTTAAAAATAACCATATGGTCCTCGCAGAGACTCCCACAACAACCAGACAAGCCTAAGCATGGAATAAGGGATTCACACCCATAGTCTACCTCGAGATTTAACGATATTACCCTTTCAATCTATAATGGGTTCACCTAGAACTACTAGCCTAACCATTTCAATCTAGAATTGTATAACACTTGGTAAGCCAGTCTGTACCCATAATCACCTCAAAGTCCTCTATTCCTATTTCTAACAAATCAGAAGTAGTCTCACGATCCTTAACTACACCACACGGTATTATAGATCCTAGAAGTAATGTCGAGGCACTTAACTGTTTGGATTCCCTACCATAGTCGAGGACAAAGCACAGATTTTTATAATGAAGATTCAAACTTGAATCAGTCAACAGATACGCCTTAAGAGAACATATAGTTACAATACCTGTGCCCACATCATCAGGGTCTTCAGTCGCATCTCTACAAGTCAAACCATAAAGTCGAGCTTGTCCCCCATTAGCGGTGTTAGCAACCGCTTTACCAGCCCCATTACCACGAGCATTAGGAGTGTTGTTGACATTACCATCAGACGGATTATTCCTTTGGCCTGAAGAGTTAGCCATTTCACGAAGCCACTTCCTACAATCTTTCTTGATATGACCCCTAATCCCACAATGGTGACAAACATGATCCCCCCCATCTAAATTCTTGTTGGTTACTACCTTGCGAATATCTATTCTGATCATTGTTCCTCTGACCTTGTCCACCATATGGAACACCCATATTAGACTGAGAAATAAACTGTTGAGGTGCAGAATTTCCTTTCCGTTGCCCTCCATCATACAAACCAGTGAAACCACCTGCAGATCGGGCCTTCTTACTTTGTTCCCTGTCTAGCCTCTCTTCTCCCTTCCAATTCTCTTGTTGTTTAACAAACCCAACCAGAGATGAGAAAGTGCAAGTAGGAGACATAGCAACAGCAGCACATGCTGACTTGATAAGTGGTACCAAGCCTTTCGCAAAACGAGTCAACTTATGCTTTTCAGTCGGAATCATGTATAAAGCATACTTTGACAGACGAGTGAACTCCAAACTATACTCACAAACCGACTTGTTACCCTGCTCTAGCTTCAAACTTTGTAGCCATAGCAATTCTTTCCTCATCAGACAAGAACCTTTCCATAAACGCCTCTTCAAATTCAGCCCATGTCGGAGCCGAAGCAGCGTCATCCCTCTCAGATTCCCACATCTCAAACCATACGTGAGCAACATCCTTCAACTGATAAGAAGCAAGCCTTACAGCTTCAGAATCCTGGGCATCCATTGCCCTTAATGCCTTGAAGGTCTCATCTACAAAGTGTTGGGGGTCATCCATCTCTCGTGACCCAAAGAACTCTGGTGACTTCAAGTCGAGGAATTGCTTAAGTCTGCCTCCACCATGAGGTCCCACACCTCCACGCTGCTGCTGAGCAGTAACCAATGCAGTCAACATTTGAATAGCCGTTTGCATAGCACCAATATCAGGAACACCCGCAACAGGAACATCAGGAGCAGGCGGTGCTGGGGGTGGTGCTTGATTTCCAGCATCATTTCCATTACCAACATTCACGCCCCCAAGATTTCGGTTAACTTTCGCGGGACATCCTCGTTTACCATTTTTGGATCGCGTCAGAGTCATTTCTGCAAGGTACGAATTAACGAGCGAATTAGAACGATCCTAAAAAGGACTTTAAGCTCTACAGCACAATCTAGAATCAAGAAGACTAGGAAACACCTATAAGTGTCCTGGGAGTTTCTCGGTCATGCAGGTGATCAGGCTGCACAAGGAAAACTCCACTAGACACAGCTCCACAGACACCGAAAATAATCCTAGGACGTATTTAAACCTAGGCTCTGATACCAAGCTTGTCACGCCCCAAAACCCACCCTAGATGTGACCGGCATCCGATGTCATGAACAACATCGGAAGAACCTAAACGATACAATAATGACACTTGAACCCGCCAGGTTCAACATTCGCCTCCAACAGTTTATAAAGTAAATGTAACAAATCATGAACATATAAATTAAATCAACGGAAGTCTTTATTCACCAAATACTTAGTCAAACGTAATGACGTGCCCGAGCGTTAATCAATAACTCAACAACTACCCACAAGAACGTATACTATGAAGCTTCTAAGATAATGAGCAATGTCTAAATTATCGGGACGCAGCCCGAAACTAAAAGACGAAAAGTAAAGATAGAATGGTGCCCCACGAACAATCATGTGGGCTCACCGAATAGTCTCGAAAGCAGCAAGTTCTCTTAAGTCGTAGGCGTATCACGAACCTACTCTTCAATGATACCTAACATACCATCAAAAACAACAATGGTATGCCTGAGTACTGGGTACTCAGTGAGTGTCTAAGGGGCAATAGTTAACAAAACAAGATATAGTGAATAAAATCAATAAAATGATATCAATGAAAATAACAGTTCAAACCCAGGAATAAAGTGAGTCAGCAACATTAAAGAGTCATCAAAGAACCCAACAATGACAGACACATTAACTTAACTCCTTACCATTTACCAGGCCAAGTATTTCACTTATGAATTCAATATCACCACAAGACACTCACAGACAACAGGATACGAAACAAGCCACTCATAGGCAAACTAATCAATCAATCGATTCTCCGGGTTAGGAAACCACGGAGGCTAATCGTCCTCTGGACTAGCACAGCAATAGATACTCCGGGCTAGGAAGCAACGAAGGCTAATCGTCCTCTGGACTAGCACAACAATAGATACTCCGGGCTAGGAAGCAACGGAGGCTAATCGTCCTCTGGACTAGCACAGCAATAGATACTCTAGTCTAGGAAGATACGGAGGCTAATCGTCCTTTGGACTAGCACAGCAATAGATACTCCGCGCTAGGAAGCAACGGAGGTCAATCGTCCTCTGGACTGACACAACAATACTCGTATCGATACGTTAGGATCCATAACGGCTAATCGTCCTCTGGATTAGCACAGCTTGCCCATACAGGCCCAAACACCAACAAAATACAAATCATGGCATATTACTGAATCATCAATCATGGCTTAAAGCCGAATCTCACTTCTCAAGTCATCATCTCAAAATGGAGGCATTTCAAGTCATAACCGATTTAGAATCTTATTCAAATCTCTTATTCAATTTCAAGTTCAAGAAACCCATTCAATAACAAAACAAGTTTAAGGTCCAACCTTTAGAAGATTAAGTTCAATCATCCAATAATGGGGAAAACGAGTTTCACAAAGTAGTATAGTTCGTATAAGGTTCGATGCGAGCTTGACCCTACACACGCATGACCTTGTGTAAAAGAAATCATCTTTAATTCCAGAATAAATTCCACCAAACAAGAGTTATAACTTATACAAACAATCAAGGAAGGATTCTCAAATACAATTCATGCTTTCACAATATAAGCGTACTTCACAAGTAGACATAGTTGAAAAGATGGTTTTTGGAATATAGACATACTTCAAGGAAGATTTTTGGGAAAATCTTGACATACATGAAAAGACGAATTTTGAAATATAGACATACAAAACACCTTCATAGTCAAAAGGATTTTCTTTAAAAGAGACATACAAATTACCTTTATATTAAAAAAGAATTTTACTTTTAAAGAGACATACATTAGGGTTTTGTATGAGAAGTTCACCCTTTTTATTCAATAAAGAACTTTCGAGAAAATGACACATATCCATAATAAGGTTTTCAAAAGAGAGACATACAAATCATCGTTATAGCCAAAATATGATTTTTAAAAGAGACATACAAACCACGACCAGAAAGTTCGTAAAAACCGATAGAAAGAGTATGTTCAAAATAGACATACCTTAATATGTTAAACAAGGTTTAACAAATCACTTTTCTAATGAAGAACACCCAAACCCTAGCTTGAATCACTTTGGGAAGAATTATGTTGCAAACCCTAAGTTTTGGTCACAAAATCATGTTAAAGAATCATGGGTTTGATGTTAGAAAGGGATTAGGAACTTGAAAATGGAGGAAAATGGAGGCATTTCAAGTCATAACCGATTTAGAATCTTATTCAAATCTCTTATTCAATTTCAAGTTCAAGAAACCCATTCAACAACAAAACAAGTTTAAGGTCCAACCTTTAGAAGATTAAGTTCAATCACCCAATAATGGGAAAAGCGAGTTTCACAAAGTAGTATAGTTCGTATAAGGTTCGATGCGGGCTTGACCCTACACACGCATGACCTTGTGTAAAAGAAATCATCTTTAATTCCAGAATAAATTCCACCAAACAAGAGTTATAACTTATACAAACAATCAAGGAAGGATTCTCAAATACAATTCACGCTTTCACAATATAAGCGTACTTCACAAGTAGACATAGTTGAAAAGATGGTTTTTGGAATATAGACATACTTCAAGGAAGATTTTTGGGAAAATCTTGACATACATGAAAAGACGAATTTTGAAATATAGACATACAAAACACCTTCATAGTCAAAAGGATTTTCTTTAAAAGAGACATACAAATTACCTTTATATTCAAAAAGAATTTTATTTTTAAAGAGACATACATTAGGGTTTTGTATGAGACGTTCACCCTTTTTATTCAATAAAGAACTTTCGAGAAAAAGACACATATCCATAATAAGGTTTTCAAAAGAGAGACATACAAATCATCGTTATAGCCAAAATATGATTTTTAAAAGAGACATACAAACCACGACCAAAAAGTTCGTAAAAACCGATAGAAAGAGTATGTTCAAAAGAGACATACCTTAATATGTTAAACAAGGTTTAACAAATCACTTTTCTAATGAAGAACACCCAAACCCTAGCTTGAATCACTTTGGGAAGAATTATGTTGCAAACCCTAAGTTTTGGTCACAAAATCATGTTAAAGAATCATGGGTTTGATGTTAGAAAGGGATTAGGAACTTGAATTCGACCTATAATCATGATAAAACTTACCTTGTAGGGTTCTTGAGGCTTGGGACTTGTTCTTCCTGACTTTAGGGTAATTTTTCATGACTAGGGGTGTTAGAGAAATAAACCCCAAGCTTAAATATAACTAAAAACGCGTAAACCCGACTTTTTGACCCGAAACTGACCTGATTCGCGATGGGTACGCGATGCGGAACCATCGCGCGATGTTATACAGCTCAATACTCAGACTTGCGCGATTGGCCCGCGATGCGGGGCCATTGCACGCGCCCCCATGCGCCTGAAAAAGCGACGGGTGTCGGTTCTGCACAGTGTTCGGTAAAATAGACATAACTTCTTGTACGTAGTTTTTCTTGGGCTGGGTGACCTATTGTTGGAAATATATTTCAAAGATCTACAACTTTCATCAAGGAAGTTTTTCCAAATTCGCAACACATTATTATGAAAATCTCTCAGAAGACAGACCTACCAAAACTTAGGCGAATTTAAGAAGCCTTAAGAACTTCACTAGTTGGTTTGACTTCAAAACGACCATCTTCCACCCGAATTCATCAAGAATGGATTCATATAGATATAATATCATCTTAATACTAGATTTTTACACATTCACATCTAGTTCAAGTTTACGAGGTGTTACAGTTCCTTTAATGTAAACAAACCTCTTGAAACGACAACTAAAAAATCGTATTTGCTAATATCGCTTACAGTTATGGGTGTGGGACAGGATGCTGCCTTTTCAGCCCGTACCTAGGCATCACCTTGATATTGAGATGCCCTATGCGAGGAGGTGGACGGCGGGTTTTGACCGGGATGTGGATATGCACCACAACATTCTTCCATTCCGGGACCAGCTTGATCACATGACGGACAATGCGGTAAGACTATTTAACTATATATTGTTAATTTAATTAAACGTCTTTTCTACTTGGTGATCACTAATTTGTATTTATATGTTATGCAGCTATTTATATGGACGTCGTACGCTGCTATATTGGATAGGTTGTCGGCCTTATGCAGGGCAGGTTAGGGGGTGTGGAGGTCGCGGTGTCCATTGATACACCTGGACATTATTGAGGACCACATGCCCGAGCGCGTCTTATGACAGTTTGGGCATACACAGAGTATACCTCCTGACGTTCGTCATGAGCTCCGACACTACCAGCGGGACGATCGGGCCGCCGTTGATGATGAATTTCTGGCTTTCATGGCTGTCCAGCTCCACCGTTGGGAGCACAGATTGGGCACTTTAGCGGTGGTCGGCCATTTGACTCCCATTCAGGATTACATGCGCTGGTATTATCGGATCACATGACGATTGATCGGCAACCCAGCTTTGCATTCCGCAAGGGATGTAGGATACTCAGCACTCGCGGGGCAGTACGAGGCATTGGTAAGTTTATTGTATTTAGATTTATTTAATTGTATTAATTGTTACATTTTAAAAATAACTTTTTTTTTACTGTTGAACACAAATGTAGCTGGTGGCCGTACAACGATTACGCATGTTGGGGTTATAGCATATGCCTTACCTGGCTTGCGGGGCTTGCAGTGGAGATGGTACAGATATCCAAGGATGGTATCCGGCAGGCAGGAGAGTTTAGGCGCATGGAGGAGCCTGTTCCAGAGGTTGAGTATCAGGCAGTGCCAGGAGTAGGACGTCGTGCTACCAGAAGAGGAGGTCGTACTGCCAGTGGACGCAGTGCCGCCAGAGGACGCGGTGTTGCTGCTAGAGGACCTGGTGGTGGAGGACACCATCTAGTAGATGAGGCAGATAAGGCCACTCCCATTCCAGAGGTCGTTCCCGTTTTAGTCCAGCCGCAGCCGTTCCAGGCCAGTGGCAGCTCACCTGGACAGTCACCTACGTTTACGCCGGCGCTCCTATTTGCTGAGATACCTGGCTCTTCATCACAGCCGAGCCAGAATGCGTACATGGAGGAGCGTGATGACGTCGATTGGGCGGCGTTACGCGCTTCATTAGCTGATGAGCGACCTTTAAGGAATTTAGACGGACCCAAGATTCTTGACTTCGATGACTTTTTAATCCCGCTTAGTATTTAAAATACTTATTTGATCATTTAAATTACTTATTTTAAATATATATGTTACTTATTATTTCGTAATTTTTCATATTTTAGGGTTCGGCGCCAGTGGATCCACAAGAGCGACCCACTCAGGCGTTTTCTCATTAGCCTGCCAAGCTAGCGGTGTCTTCCCATGTGACTGTCGAGCCACAGGTAAGCTTTTTATTAAAATCAATTTTATTCAATATAAGGTGAATATTTAAAATACATATTTGATTATTCAAAGTGATATATATATATATATATATATATATATATATATATATATATATATATATATATATATATATTTCGTAATTTTTCATATTTTAGGATTAGGCGCCAGTGGGTCCACAAGAGCGACCCATTCAGGAGCCTTCTCATGAGCCTGCCGAGCCAGAGGTGTCTTCTCATGAGACTATCGAGCCACAGGTAAGCTCTTTTTACTTAAAATCAATTTTATTCAATATAAGGTGAATATTAACTTAATTTTTTTAACCGTTATTTGGACTTCGAATAGCATTCGTCCAGGAGACTACATCATATTCAGTACCAAACTCATCTCAGATGCCTACAGACCACCTCAGGAGCCTACTCAAGCGCCCGTCGATACACAGGTTTGATTATTCAACAAATGTTAATGTATTCAATTGAATAAATAAGAAATGATACTAATTATTATATATTTTTCAGGTTCATCCTTCGGCGCCTGTGGTGGCAACTCCCGACGACGAAGAGGTTGAGTTTTCAGACCCGGCTCAGCCTGAGGTTCTGAGTATGCCAGCGGGACTAGATCCCAAGAAGAAGCATGTTATAGTCAAGGGCAAGGGGAAGAGGATATGATCATGACTTGGAGCACCCGGTTATTAAAAGGAAAAAGGGCGATGGAGACGATGGCGAGGGCGGTGGGGATGGTATGAGCCTTAGGCCTAAGGACAGTCTCCGTCATACTACATGTGGGACCTACTAGTATATACAATAATCTTGTACAGTTTAAGTAAATATTGTATATTTAAAGCGCTTCTATTTATATTTATAATTATTATCTTAGTCTTTATTATTGTTTATAGAGTGTCACATCCTAAATTGATAATAAAAAAAAACGTAACACATTCGAAATAAAGTTAAACATTAATTTAAAAATAACACGAAACCCTAAAACATAAATATCGTAAAGCTAAGGACTATAAGTCTTCAAACAAAAATGGACTTCGAGCACTTTTCAATCACTAAAACGATAGTCCGAATTTTTGTGTATCCTTAATGTATTGATCCTACCTTATTAATCGCACAAAAATAAGTAGGGTTCTATATAAAATATTGAAGTTTCGGAGTCTCAAAGTATGATTAATATACGGCTAAAGTACGTAAAAAAGTGTGAAAATGTAAATAGAGCCTGTTTTGGGAAAATGGGGACTCCTATAGCGCAGTATTTTACTGCGCTAAAGGACTTAACAGTGTTGTTACAGTTAAGTCCTTTAGCGCAGTATTTTATTGTGCTAAAGGTACTTTTGTACCAATTTTGTTTTAGGGGTATTTTGGTTCACTTGGATTTTTATTGGGTCATTTTGTTTCCGGACTCCACTTTCTATCAATCAACTTATACACAAATATAAGAATTGAAAATTAATATATACATCATAATTACATAAGGAATATTTTTTGAAGTTATCGGCAGTAAATGAATATACTTGGAGGTCATGGGTGTGGATCACCTCCGGTAATTATAAATGGGGTTTTAAATTTACTAACCTGCCACTACTCAATTTCTGACTAAACAAAATTCCTCGAATCTGAACGAAACCCATATGCATATCAACTCTTTCCAATTCTTAAAATTCTTCAAAAGAAGTTTGCATCTTCATCAGTAAAATGCTTTAGGTGTTCACCCAAGGAGTTGCTGAAATGGAAAAGAGAATAGGGGTGTGGAAGTGTGAGTAATTCATGGGCGGAGCCACCTTAGGCGAAGGGTGGTCAGGTGCACACCCTTCGTCGGAAATTACGCTCTGTACGTAGGGGCGGATCCACCCTAAAGGGTGGGGGGTGGCATGACACCCCGTAGATTAATAATTTTTTTTATATATATTTATGTTGTAATTTGTTTAAATTAGGTTCCATATTTGATCCTGCTACCCCCAGTCTTAAATTAGACAAAGGTGTCATGGCTAGTAGACACAAGTTTGAATCTATCTTGAACGTTTTTCGACTCCCAATTTCTTTGTGTTTTTTACTTCCTTTGTACCAGTAATTCCCTTTTCGGCTCTCCTAATTTTCTATTTATCTTTTTATTATTTATATTGTCTTTCCTCATTTCTATTATTTTATCTGTGATCTCTAGCGAGAACACACAAATAGAAACTTCAAAATCCTTTAAATTAAGCATTTATCTTAATCTCAAATATGTGAGTATTTAAATCGAAAAACTTGGGTCTCAATGAGAATTTTGGATTGAGATCAAAATTCATTTTTTTTAAAAAAATAATTTCTTTTGTTTATTACTCCCTCTGTCCATGTGTACTTGTCTATATTTGACTTGGACACTCTTAATAAACAACCAAAAAAACAATGAGACATGAATTGGAGTACTTAATAATAAGGGTAAAATAGGTATAAAATGGTAAATTATGTCTTCATTTTTCAAACAATATAACTTACAAGTAAAAGTGAACATATATTTTTAGTATAATGGACAAACAAAAATGGACGGAGGGTAGGGCTGGGGGTTCGGTATTCGGTTCGGTATTTTCAAAGTTCGGGTTCAGTAATTCGGTAATCGGTAATTCAAAGTATATACCAAATACCGAACTTTCAAACTTCAGTTCGGTAATTCGGTAATCGGTAAATCAAACTTCGGTTCGGTACGGTATTCGGAAATACCATATTGAAGTTGAAGTCCACTGTATTAGAATGCAAGTATACTATGCAAGGGGTCAATGTAATTAGTAACAACAGCAACATATTCTTAAAATAAATTGGGCAGAAATTGTATAGCAAACTTGACAAAAGTTCCAGAATTGAAGACATTCTAGTTAGATCTTTAAAAATCCTTAAGTTATTTCAATAACAAACGACAACCCCAAAAAGTAGCTACTTATAAATTCTTAGTCCAAGATCTCATAATACAGCAGCTTCCAACAATCCGGAAACTGGAAGCTCTAGTTGTTGTGCACTCCAATTTACCATCTGCGACCATGAAAGAAACCAATTTGAGTAAGAAGGTCCATAGGCAAAAGCCTAAGCAATTCAAGAAAGAAAAGAAAACATTAACTACATGAGCACATATCAGTAACCAAAAAGATTAAATAAAAGTTCTCATGAGAACAACATAGCATAGTACTGTACAGAGTGTTGTTTGCAAGGCCACGATGAGGCAAATTGTTGGAAACTTAATCCAGATTTGCTTCTTGAACAAGAAATTGATGAAGGAGTTAAGGCAGATGAAGAAATTAAGAGATTCAAGCTTAAACTACTAAGGACAAAGGAAAACAACCTGCAGTTACTAATGAGCAAGACACAGGTAAAGGAAATCATAATCCAAGGCAGTCAAAGTTTAAACAAGCAAGTTATCGAAAATAGAAATCATGTTATTAAGGTGTTGGATAGTGGAAAGTTGGTTGGCAATGTTAAAGACTTATACAAATGGCAAACTAACAAGTGGAAGAAGCAGGTTAAGGATAATGAAAATTCTCAACAGGTGGTTGGGCCATCAGTAAAAGAAACAAATGGCAAGAAGGATGCTAATGGGGCTGATCAGTGATCATAAGCAGCAGCAGTTGGCATTATCAAAAGTTAAAAGTACTGGTGGAAATAATGTGGAATAATCAAATACTTTCCTTTTGATATATTTTGCATTTTCTCGGGATTTTTCACCTTTGTCTTCTAACGTTAAGTTTACAACTTGCCTACACATCACAAACCACAAAATTGATTTCTAAATAATATCACTGAAATTACCTACAAATGATTAATAATAATACAAAATAACTGATTCAAACCCCTTGATGTGAACTCATCAGTGCAAGAAGTATACCCAAAAGTACAGAACCTATACAAGAGTAAGATACTTTACAAATTGCACCAAGTCTTCTATGCATGCTTACTATATTTAATTTGCTTTGACAGGTCATCCTCAAAGTGGAAAACTAAAAAAACGATCTGTACAAACATAAAGACACAGTTTAAAACAAACCTCTAACAGTACTCCAACGTCATGAATCTGGCATACCATTCAAAATTTCTAATAATATGAATCAATCACACAAGTAAACTTTTCCTTTATCAGCATAACAACTTCATAGAATCCTCACTCCGAGAAAAAGGACAAGTTTGACACCTCTTAAAAGCTTTACAAATATGATATCTACTTCTTATGCCATTAAAAATCTCAAAAAATTGTATGCATGAGTCCTTATTGTTTAACTCTATGCACAGACTCCTAATTGTTTAACTCTAACATGGACACATTTTAACACTTGAAGCGAGGGGAGAAATGAAAAATGAAAATTCAGAGCCTTATACCTGAGGCATCTTACGATTACAAATCAAGAACGAGGGAATCTTTTGAGCTATCAGCCATATCTAAAAAGAATTTAAAATGTGTCAACAATTAAATTAAGTAAAAAAATATAAATATAAAATACAAAAACTGAAAAACATACCAACTTCAAGTTTCATAAGATCATTAAAATCTTCTTCAACATTTATGGGATAAGGCTAATTTCGACGCCAATCTTGAAGACAAATAATAGCTTGCACCAATTTCGGAGTCAAAGAACTCCTAAATGAATCAGAATACGGCCCCCGGTGCTAAAGGCACATTCCGATGCCACACTAGAAATTGGAATTGCCAACACATCACGAGCCATCTCGGAAAGAATTTTATATCTAGGAGAATGAGCTTTCCACCATGACAAGATATCAAAATTGTCCTCATCATTATTCGACTCTAGTTCTTCACTAAGATACTTTTCCAACTCCGACTTACCACCCAACAGAATACTTTATTTTCTTTAATTTAAGTTTTCTCACCCGAAAGCAAATCCCAACTGATCACACCCAAAAAGAAAAAAGACAAAAAAAGGAGAAAATCTTCAACCCATTTAATTTCCTAGAAACGAAAGAGACAATTTTAACAAATATCTTTCTTTCTTTCTCTCCCAAATACTACTGCTATGGATACTATCCATTCATATCTTTCTCTCCCAAAAACAACAACAACGAAGCATTGGAAGTGTAAAATAAAATAAAAAAATTCAATACGGAAGCTATTAAAGAAGCTTAAATTAGTGAATCTCACCATTGTTTTCTCTTTGAGGAAGGAATGAGAAAAACCTAATGTGAGAAAAGAGACTTCGCAATTGGAGCTGAGATGATACCGTGATTACCAGACCTGGGGAGATTTTGTGTGAAGTAGAACAGATGGGTGATGGGTATACAGTGTTAAGGATGAAAGTGAAGTGAACTGATCGATGAAGGTGAAGTGTTAGGGTCTTAGGGATTAGTGTTAAGGTCTTAGGGATTACAGTGTTAGTACTTAGTATTGGGATTTTTACGGATTTGGCTATTGGATTTCCGGATTTGGGCTGGACTTAAAATGTTTTTACAATGGGCCTTTAGCCCTTTACCCCTTTAGGGTGTACAATATTGGTATTAATTTCGGTATTCGGTATTTACCGAATTACCGAACGATATAATTGTAAATACCGAATACCGAAATCAAAATACTAAATTTTATATTTCAGTACTGAATACCGAACCAACAACCGAATTACTGAATACCGAAATAGCCGGTTCGATTCGGTAATTCGATTTTCGGTATTTTATGCCCAGCCCTAACGGAGGGAGTGTATTATAAAAATTTATGCTATTGTATAATTGTTAAATTCAATTTAAATCACTTTACTAGTTAAATTGTGATTGAAATTTTGTAAGCACTGCTTAGACAAAACATGAAATTTATGATTTATTTTTGAGAACTTGTAGTTTATCTAATTCTACATTTACTTATGGTGTGTATATACCTATTGAAGAGTTTTTCTATTATTTTTCTTATTGGGATTGGTGTAATTCCCTTATTGAAGATGTTATTTTACTTGTGCAAATTCATTTTTTAATATATATAAGAGACGCAAGTCCCTTGGTGAAAATATTGATTTTACTTTTGTTGTTAATGGGTGTTAATGAGTGTGATTCCTTGTTTAAGATGCTAATTATGTTCGTTTATTGATTTTTGAGATGTAATTTCATATTTGCAAATAAAAAAAACCTATTAAGTTGACCCGAATAAACTAAAAAGAGAGATGAACCCGACCCAAATACACGTTCCTAACAAGATGTACATTGAAGAAAATTGTGGCACCCGCCACCTTCAAATCCTAGATCCGCCTCTGTCTGTACATAGGTTAAATGTTAGTTATTATGAGTATATATTTAATTTTGCACACCCTTAATACAAGTGAGAAGAAAATTTGCACACCCTTTCCCAAATTCTTGGCTCCGCCACGGGTGAGTATGGGGCTAAAGTGGGTATAGAATTATTTTGTTTCCGTAAAGGGGGTATAGAATTGAACTATGAACTTTTATAGGATTTATTAAGTAGCTAGATGAATCTGTCAAGGAAGTTATATCGATAGAGAAGTTAAAAATGTTATCAGTGAGCAAAACACGCATCTGATGTTTATGATCTATGTTTCTCTATTGAACACTGAGAAGGAAAATGAAAAAAGTAGAGGAATACAATTCTGGCCTTTTAAAATTTGAATGGAAATGTAGCCTTAATTCAGAACCCCGTTAACAATCACCGAGGTTTATGTACTGGAGGTGATCCAAACTCGGAGGTCATTAGCTTCTCTATTTGTTTAGTTATGTAATTCATTCAGAGAGATATCTTCTTCTTCTTATATAATTCTTATGTATATGAATGCGAAACCACTTTCGTCTTTCTACGGAATCAAACTTCTCATTTACGATCAATATCTTTTGGAGTCCTTCTTGAACTAATCTATTTTTATGGAAAAATAGTACGTCTTGTAGAAGTCTTTGCTAAGGATTTTCAGGTTACCTATGGTTATTCAAGGATCCTTTCGTACATTATGTTAGGTATCAAGGAAAATCAATTCTGGCTTCAAAAGGGACGTTTTTTTGATGAATAAATGGAAATTTTACCTTGTCAATTTTTGGCAATGTCATTTTTCTCTGTGCTTTCACACAGGAAGGATCCATACAAACCAATTATCCAACGGAAAAATTGGCCCCGCTCCGCTTTCTTAAAAGCAAGGACCACTACAGGAGGTCAAACCAAGGATCCATGGAAGTGGGGGCTCGTCCCCAGTCAATATTGGATCAAACAATAGGGGGTCGTAGCCCTGATAGCCCTTCCTATTGGGATAGCTCGGGCTTTGCCTGCCCTTTCGAATCCAAAATTCCGGCTCGGCCCGGGAAAGTGTTGGAGAAAGCGAAAAGGATTCCTTCTGGTTGTCACATCTTGTCGCCCTGTCTGCTTTGGCTATCTGTTCGTAATGCTTCCTTCTTTTCTTCGATTGAATGAAGTCCTTCTGAACTGGAATCATGAAATGGATTCGAACCAATATCTCTTTTGCGAGTCATTAGTTTCTCTATTTGTTTAGTTATGTAATCATGAATGAAAGAGAGAGATATGAAGTTCTAATCAATATAACACATACCTAAATTCCTAATTGTAATAACGTCAAAACTTATGTCACACCCTGCACAATCAGATAAGAAATATTATTCAGGATAAAAAAGAAAGTGAAATTAAAATTTTGGAATGCTAGAAAGACGCCTACCTCTTGTAGCCTTTTTGCCTGTACAAAATTTTAGCAGCGTTTTGTTCGTTGTAATTCATACCATAAGCGAGACGCAAGAAGCTTAAAGAACATTCAAGGAAGGATTAAGAGTTCTATTGCTTTATTACAAAAAAAAAAAAAAAAAAAAAAAACGCTTGCTTTTAACCAAATAAACTCATCAAAAACCAAAAACTAAACTCAAATATAATACTCACAAAGTAGTCCAAAAATGTTAAGCTATTGATATTGCCGAATCCCAATTGTTCAATCCCGCAGGAGGACATGAATATATAATATAACATGAAAAATCGGTTCCAAAAAGGCTTGATCGTTATAGTAGGATGACTGCTATAGAGGGTTCTGATTGTAATCAGCAAGGCATGTCTTTCCAAGGGCCCAAGAGTTAGGTTCTGTTTATTAACAAGTATAAGAATTGAAAATTAATATATACATCATAATTACATAAGGAATTGTTTTTGAAGTTATCGGCAGTAAATGAATATACCTGGAGGTCATGGGTGCGGATCACCTCCAGTAATTATAAATGGGGTTTTAAATTAATGCCATGCGCTAATCGAAATTTTAAAAGGCTGGGATTATTTCCTCCTCTTTCTTCCTTGCTCCCTAAATCTCCTTTGTTACTCACCTGCCACTGTTCAATTTCTGACTAAACAAAATTGCTCGAATCTGAACGAAACCCATATGCATATCAACTGAGTCCGGAGCCTAAAGGGTATAAAAATACACGGTATTTAACAAAAGGGGATGACCAAAAAATTATAAAAAAATTTTTGCGGCTGTCAACAAAAATTAAAAAAAAAAAAAAATTTAAACGTATAACGTGGACTGATCCATGTTTTACAAATATATTTTGTAAAACGTGGACTGATCCACGTTTTACCTCTAAAGTTCTTTTTTTTTTTTTTCGGAGCACTAAAAAAAAAAAATTTGGTAAACTTTTTTTTTTTTTTTTGCAACACTTAGTGTGTTTTTTCATACTTTGACCAATGATTAGTCGTGTGTGAAGACTCCGAAACGTCAATATTTTATATAGAACCTGATATTTTTTTCTGCGTACAATAATGTAGGCTCAATACATCAAGGATACATAGACGTTTGGATAGTCATTTTAGGGGTTGAAAAGGTGCCTGAAATAAGTTTTGTTTGAAAAAACTTAGTGTTTGACTGTAAGGTTATTTTAGTCAACTTTATATATCGAGAAAATTAGTCAGCTTTATTTTCAAAAATTGAAACCGCAGAAGTGAAATTGACATTCACAGCTACATTACCCCGGGAGTTTTACGTTGAAATCTATTGCGTATCATCATCTTATAAGTAAACAAAACTGAAAATTTTACGCCAATTTGGGGGAAAATCGAAATTGAATGGGATAAAAGGCGTTTTTTTTAAAATCGGCTCGGCCAAACCGCCTTACGGTTGTTTGCCCGCACAGATCTCGAAAAAATACGCAAGTTCAAAAAAAAAAAACGCATAAAACGGACGTCCGAGCGCAAAGTTATGACCATCTAAAGTTTGACCACTTTACAACTAGTTTTTCTCCCTATATTTTTTAGAATTATATTTATATTCAAAATAAAGTTATGTCGTGATTAAAAAATAACACGCGTAAATCAAAACTTTAAAAAATAAAACACTTAAACCTTAAACAAAACTTACTTCGGGTACCTTTTCAACCCCTAAAATGACTATCCGAACGTCTACGTATCCTTGATGTATTGAGCCTACATTATTGTACGCAGAAAAAATATCAAGTTCTATATAAAATATTGACGTTTTGGAGTCTTCACACACGACTAATCATTGGTCAAAGTATGAAAAACACTAAGTTTGAAATTTTCAAACAAAACTTACTTCGGACACCTTTTTAACCCCTAAAATGACGATCCGAACGTCTACGTATCCTTGATGTATTGAGCCTACATTATTGTACGCAGAAAAAAATATCAGGTTCTATATAAAATATTGACGTTTCGGAGTCTTCACACACGACTAATCATTGGTCAAAGTATAAAAAAACACACTAAGTGTTGCAAAAAAAAAAAAAAGTTTACCAAATTTTTTTTTTAGTGCTCGAAAAAAAAAAAAAACTTTAGAGGTAAAACGTGGATCAGTCCACGTTTTACAAAATATATTTGTAAAACGAGGACTGATCCACGTTATACAAAATATATTGATACGTTTAATTTTTTATTTTTTTTTAATTTTTGTTGACAACCGCAAACTTTTTTGGGGGTATATCGTGGGCTGATCCACGATATACCCCTTTTGGTATATACATTTTTGGTCATCCCCTTTTGGTAAATACCGTGTATTTTTATACCCTTTAGGCTCCGGACTCCATATCAACTCTTTCCAATTCTTAAAATTCTTCAAAAGAAGTTTGCATCTTCATCAGTAAAATGTTTTAGGTGTTCACCCAAGGAGTTACTGAAATGGAAAAGAGAATAGGGGTGTGGAAGTGTGAGTATTATGGGCGAAGCCACCTTAGACGAAGGGTGGTTAGGTGCACACCCTTTGTCGGAAATTACGCTCTGTACACAGGGGCGGATCCACCCTAAAAGGTGGGGGTGGCATGACACCCTGTAGATTAATAATTTTTTATATATATTTATGTTGTAATTTGCTTAAATTAGGTTAAATATTTGATCCTATCACCCCCAGTCTTAAATTAGACAAAGGTGCTATGGCTGGTAGACACAAGTTTGAATCTATCTTGAACATTTTTCGACTCTCATTTTTCTTTGTGTTTTTTACTTCCTTTGTACCAGTAATTCCCTTTTCAGCTCTCCTAATTTTCTATTTATCTTTTTATTATTTATATTGTCTTTCCTCATTTCTATTATTTTATCTGTGATCTCTAGCGAGAACACACAAATGGAAACTTTAAAATCCTTTAAATTAAGCATTTCTCTTAATCTCAAATATGTGAGTATTTAAATTGAAAAACTTGGGTCTCAATGGGAATTTTGGATTGAGATAAAAATTCAATTTTTTTTTAATAATTTCTTTTATTTATTACTCCCTCCGTCCATGTTTACTTGTCTATATTTGACTTGGACACTCTTAATAAGCAACCCAAAAAAAAAAAAAAAAATGAAACATGAATTGGAGTACTTAATAATAAGGGTAAAATAGGTATAAAATGGTAATTTATGTCTTCATTTTTCAAACTATATAACTTACAAGTAAAAGTGGACACATATTTTTAATATAATGGACAAATAAAAATGGGCGGAGGGAGTGTATTATAAAAATTTATGCTATTGTATAATTGTTAAATTCAATTTAAATCACTTTACTAGTTAAATTGTGATGGAAATTTTGTAAGCACTGCTTAAAAAAAAAATATGAAATTTATGATTTATTTTTGAGAACCTGTAGTTTATTTAATCCTACATTTAGTTATGGTGTGTATTTACCTATTAAAGAGTTTTTCTATTGTTTTTCTTATTTTGATTAGTGTAATTCCCTTATTGAAGATGTTATTTTACTTGTGCAATTTTTTTTTTAATATATAGAAGAGACGCAAGTCCCTTGGTGAAAATATTGATTTTACTTTTGTTGTTAATGGGTGTTAATGAGTGTGATTCCTTGTTTAAGATGCTAATTATGTTCGTTTATTGATTTTTGAGATGTAATTTCATATTTGCAAATAAAAAAACCCTATTAAGTTGACCCGAATAAACTAAAAAGAGAGATGGACCCGACCCAAATACACGTTCCTAACAAGATGTACATTGAAGAAAATTGTGGCACCCGCCACCTTCAAATCCTAGATCCGCCTCTGTCTGTACATAGGTTAAATGTTAGTTATTATGAGTATATATTTAATTTTGCACACCCTTAATACAAGTGAGAAGAAAATTTGCACACCCTTTCCCAAATTCTTGGCTCCGCCACGGGTGAGTATGGGGCTAAAGTGGGTATAGAATTATTCCGTAAAGGGGGTATAGAATTGAACTATGAACTTTTATAGGATTTTTTAAGTATCCAGATGAAGCTATCAAGGAAGTTATATCGATAGAGAAGTTAAAAATGTTATCAGTGAGCAAAACACGCATCTGATGTTTATGATCTATGTTTCTCTGTTGAACACTGAGAAGGAAAATGAAAAAAGTAGAGGAATACAATTCTGGCCTTTAAAATTTGAATGGAAACGTGGCCTTAATTCAGAACCCCGTTAACAATCACCGAGGTTTATGTACTGGAGGTGATCCAAATTCGGAGGTAAAGCTTCTCTATTTGTTCAGTTATGTAATCATGAATGAAAGAGAGAGATATGAAGTTCTAATCAACATAACACATACCTTAATTGTAATAACGTTAAAACTTATGTCACACCCTGCACAATCAAATAAGAAATATTATTCAGGATAAAAAAGAAAGTGAAATTAAAATTTTGGAATGCTAGAAAGACGCCTACCTCTTGTAGCCTTTTTGCCTGTACAAAATTTTAGCAGCGTTTTGTTCGTTGTAATTCATACCATAAGCGAGACGCAAGAAGCTTAAAGAACATTCAAGGAAGGATTAAGAGTTCTATTGCTTTATTACCAAAAAAAAAAACAAAAAAAATGCTTGCTTTAAACCAAATAAACTCATCAAAAACCCAAAACTAAACTCAAATATAATATACTCACAAAGTAGTCCAAAAACGTGAAGTTATTGCTATTGCCGAATCCCAATTGTTCAATCCCGCAGGAGGACATGAAAAACTCTTTATTTTTTGTTTAGACTTCCATAACTGTACATTGTTCAAGTAAGATTCTTTCGTGCACAAAAATATACATAATGTTAAACAATTATTCAATTTACATGATGGAGAAAAATAAGTAAAAAAATCCAAAAAACATGCACATAAACAACTGAAAATTCAGGAAGGAATGAGGATATGAAACAAACATACCTTACGAATGAGAATAATGAGGAAGAAGAACAATTCACCTAAAGGCACAGTTGCAAGCCATGAACTGTGGTACATAAGGCCTGAACATTCAAAATATACATAATAATAATAAACCAAAGAGGGGGAAAAAAAAAGCACAAAAAGTTATTATTAAGTTGTAACTATTGGAAGAAGTTCTGAGCAGCAGTGTATGCCAATTGCCATATATATGGTGATTCATACATAGTATGAATTTGGTTGAGGAATTTTCTAATAGAGTGGGTAATGGTGAAGTAAAAATAGCAGAGTGAGATTAGGACAGTGAGGGGGAAGATATTAGATACGAGTATATGATTAATTTGGCACATTAATATAACATTTTGGAATACAAAAAGGCAAAAGTTTATACAGAGATGCATGAAATCAAGCACCAATCAAACACGACGCTGTGTACCTTTTGGATATTTCCCACAGATTGTAAATTGCCTCTGCTCTATTAATTTTGCCATCGGAATTGAAAACCTCAGGGTTTTGGCTTGAAATAGCGCGGTTGATGTGCTGCATTCTTCACTCTTGTTGATTAATTTCTGTTTTTGGCGAACATTGACTCAGATTCTAGCCTATGGATTGATTGAAGAATGCTCGAAGAAAAGTAAAAGACGGAAGGTTTGGTTTGAAACGACGTGAAGTAATTAATTTTAACAGCTGCGTGGGCTTGGGAAAATAAACGGCTGTAGATGGGTTTAATAAGGGAAATAAACGGACAAAATATATTGAACGTTTTTTCAATTTAATTTCAGTGGAAGAAAAGAATTAAAGAAGGGAAAATTTTCAAAAAATTGAGGAAAAAGATAAGGGATAAATGTTAATGCCGGGCAAAGAGACATGCCATGTCACCTGCACTATGCCGAGCTTTAGTATATATACTAGATGAAATTAGCCCGTGCAAGCACGGGCCCAACACTTCATAGCAGCGTATTCCGTTTTGGTATATAATTTGCTAGCGTACAAACTGTAATGTTAGCTAAGGTTCAAGTATTAGTGTAATATTCAGTTAAGATTCAAACTTGTTCACCAATGGTTGTGCAGTCAAGGAAATTATAATTTAGCTTATGGGTAGACATCAGATGTCCTTACTTTGGAATTCTGCAGAAAAAATGGGATTTATTGTTTAATAACCCAAACATACTGTCATATCTTCTTAAGCAAGAGCAGTTTTAAAGAGCCCTACGGAGTATACATAGCTGCTGACTACACATGCTACATAAAAATTTCTTGAAAGAACCAAACTTTTTTTTAATAGTACAACTTCAAAGCCAAAAGGTTAAATGCCTTAAAAGGACATGACATGAAACATCACACGAAATTCAACATTCTACAATACACTGCTAACACTAAATTGATTTTGCCCACTAATGTTCTTCATCGTCATCCTTACATCAGAACTTCCTGACAGCCTCCATGCTCCACATTAAATATTGCCAAAATGTGGAAAGCTTTGTGCAACTATTGGCGCCAAGTTTACTGTGCGGTAAATCACCTCACAGTATGAGTTCACCAGCAATATGCATGGACGTATTTCTAAAAAGGTGTCATGCCACCTGCAAGCTTAGAACTTCACCTATGTGGTTAGCAAGGCCGCAAAGATCAACCAGATAATAACCATGATGCACAACAGAAATAACCTCATAATATTCCTGCATAAAATATAAACATAAACAGGCATCTCTTTTATCCGCCAATCTTGCACGATTGCAAGTATGCAAGATACAACCCGGGGGTTTTTATGGGTCAAACCCATGTATCAGAACATTCAAAAAGGTTTATCCACACGTCCCGTGGGTGTTGATAAGACGGGAATCATATGTGAACAACAGAGGGGAGGATAAAGAACATTAAAAGACCAAAAACCTTGGTTTTCTGGCAATGGACTCCCCATTTCAAACATGATGCCTTTATCGTTAATTTCCTTTGTACGATATCAAACTTAAATGGTTTTCATGGATAGAATATGAGGTAAACTTCCCATCCTCATATAGTATGTGTCTTTTAGGAAAAAGAGATGAGCTTCATAGGAGAATCATTGAAGAGTAAGGATAACACCAAGAGAGACAGCAAAAAAATCAAATTTATTTCCAGCAACTTTTCCCAGTAAGAGAGGTAAGGAGTAAAATCTAAAACTGAAACAAACCTGATTCTTTTTCTGCTTCAGTCTCTCCTTTCTGGTACACACAGTCTTTAATCTGATTACATAAATAGAATGAGTTAAAGATAAATCTTGCACGTTTTATGCGGAAAGTAAAAGCTGCCACATATTAATAGTTCATGTATTTGAGAAATTTTAACGTAAAATAAGTCGTCGAGTATCAAGTACTTTGATGTTACTAATTTCGAAATACGTAATAGACCCATTTAATTAAAAAGGCAATTCACATTCTCTCTATATTCTTCCAGCGAACAGAGAATTTAGGAACAAACGGATGGCGTCCAACGATCCACTCCTCATCTAGCTCACCTCGATTTTCAACAGCCTCATTGCCTCTATAAGTCCAATTGTTTCTTGTTTTCGGTTAACTCCTAAAAATTAGAACAAATTACCTTGTGCTGGTTCTTAGAAAAGGTAAAGTAACTCACTTTGCCAACTACAATCCGTCTCAAAGCAGGAATGCTTGCACATTAGTCAGAAACACAGGAACTCTAGAGACAAAGTTGAATCAAAATTGAGATTCTACTTATATCAATTTTTTATTCTTAAGCTATGGTCTCTTGATTTGAAAATACTGAAAAAAGTGATGGTTTAGCAGAAATACGACATAGCGGGGAAATAAGATGTTGAATTTTTCCTTTGGTCTGACCTTTTTCTAGAACCAAAGATCTATTCTATATTTCTATTTGGCTTTGATTTGCAGTATGGAATCTGAAAATTCTTTTGTTTGTTTGGAAAATGGAAGAGGTACAATCACAACATTCCTTGGAATTTTTCTCTAAATTGCCCTATAAAAGCACATAGTATGTTTTTTTGAAACTGATAACTGTTAAAAGCACATAGTATGTTAAAACTTTGTTAGTCTAACTTTATCAAAGAGATAAACACCTTTTTTCAGGAGTCGTCATTAGTTGAGAAGTTAGAATCGCCTAGACTTTGAGCTTAGTTGTAGGATTCTTCTATATAGTTTCAGATCTTTAAAGGAGCTTTTATAATCAACACCCTTAATTTAAGCTTAATATCTTACTTATAAGTTGTATCTCATTAACATTAGTCATTATCTAAGGGACAAATTGAGAAAAGACAGAGCACTGAAACTGTACATTAATCAAAAGTAAAAAGAGAATACAATTTGGGTACAAGATATATAGTTGATCTTAACCACATATGCAGATAAAGTGAAAAATATATGATTGACAGCTTACGTTTTCCTTTGACGTGCAGAGTTAAGAACCCGGTTCCACTCCGGTCCTTCAGGGAATTCTGAAGAGCTGAAGAGATGCATCTCCCATTTGTGAGCTTCCAAGCTCCCATTTCTACACACTTCAATATCTATAAATTTCAGAATTAGCACACATCCATCAACCAAAAATATAAATAAATCTTCTAATTAAGAAAACAAAAGCATATAGGATTACCGAAAGAAGAGACATCCAATTCCAGCCGTAACTCTTCTCCTTCAAGATTTAATCTCCGACCCTAACAAAAAACTAAATCAGCTTGCGTAACGATGCCTTTATATAGATTAAGAAATTCTCTTCTAAAAACAGGTATAGGAAGAAGACATAAGTAGCTAGCTTCTTCACTTTCTAAAAATTGAATCAGTTTAGTGTATAAAATTCACTGCAGTATCATATATTGTTAATCGAACTCTAATGCTTCATTGGTAATTAGCACTTCTCACATCTCGAATTTAGTACCCTGGGTCAAAATTATGGAACCTCAAAAACGCAATCAGAGATACAATTTAAAACAACAATAAATATATCACCAATAAAACAACTTTTGAACTATACGATTACCTTAATGAAGCGTATTGGAGCTGCAAAGTACATTAGACGAAACCCCAATTTTTTCTGTCAAAAACACGATTCCACAAGATAAACCGACTCTTTAGTAATGCCGATGAAAATCGAATTGTGCTAAATCGAAAAAAGGAGCTATTTACCAAAAGAAACCGAAATTAAAGAATGTACCAATTTAGGTAAAAACAAAATAGAAGAACATATGAACCATTAAAAAGATGTAAATAGGAAAACCCAAATATTAAAGAGCTATCTGGTTGTAAACCGCCAAATCTCGTGAAATATTAATACATGAAAGGCCACATATGAAGCTCCTAGGGCTCAATGATGCCAAAGCTGAAGAAGAAAAAGCAGAGGATTTTGTGAAAATAAAATGAGGAGGAGGTTGGTTACCACAGAGAGTCAGCAAGCAGCAAGAGAAAGCATGTGTTGTAGAACACCTGCCAAAACAGAAAAGTAAAAGAAATTATCCAATTGCTTCGGGCATATAATCAAACATAAGAAAAACCAAGCGAAGAAGATCAAAAACTGTAATAGATTCAAAGTTTATGATGTGAGAATTACTGGTGCATAGCATATGCTGTAGCTATATAAACAATAACTCTCCAAACACCAAATCCAATAAAAGAAAACATGCTCCTCTTCCACTGCAATATCACATTCCTCAAACTCAATGTTTAAAATTAAAAAATACAATAATGAAAGACCACACATACTTTATGGAAATTTCATATCTCAAAAAAAAAAAAATAGTAGCAATTTTAAATATAGAAAATCATATTTATCAATTTTTCACAAAATGGTTTCACTTAACAGATAATACATTATCAAGGCTATATATAATAGTTTCGAAACTCGTCAAACTTATGGGGTCTTACATCTATAACCTTATGTATGACCTTAATCCTCTAAGTCGATTTTTCTTAACTCATCTTAACATATCGCTCTGTCTTTTATGTGCAAACATCATCGTACTTGTAACCAATTTATCGTACGTCTGACAAATGTTAGGGATATCCCTTGATCAGAAATAGTACAATGAGATAAAGGTGACACCTTTTCTTTTTTCTTTTTTAATGAGTAGGGTTTGAAAATAGAGCATACATAGAACCTTATTGAAAACATGACTTAAAATAATTACAAAGAACCATTGCAGCAAAAATGACTCAATTTACAAGAGGTGTAAGATAATAACTTTAACTCTCCAAAATCTCTTAAAAAATTTGTCGTTAGCGACCCCTTGTATACATAAACCATTGAGACAAAGTACATGATCACATTAGCCTAGGAGTGGTAATACCAAAACAACCAGTTCTTTATGAGTCTGTTTGGATTGGCTTATAAGTTGCCTATAAGCTATTTTCAGTTTTTTTGCGTGTTTGACTTGCCAGCTTAAAATTATTTTGTGTTTAAAATAAGCCTAAAAAATTAATTGGGCTCATTTGGCTTAGCTTATCTAAAACAACTTATAAGTTGTTTCGAAACAACTTATAAGCAAAAAAAAAAATTAGACTACCCCGATTTATTTATTTTTTTACTTATAAGTTGTTTTCAGCTTATAAGCTGCTTTTTTTAAGCCCATCCAAACAGGCTCTATCTCAATCTTTCTTCACGACATACATGCCTTGCCTTCACTGGGGAGCTTTATCAAATAGCTTGGCTGCATCAAAGTATCTCCTCGGTCTTTCTACCTTAATTTCAGTTATCTACTCACAATCACACCATATTTATACACATAATAAACCATTCTCTTTTATTTATTCTCTGTACTTTTCAACTCAAAATTAAAATGTTTTTTACTTCTATATATAGAACCAACGACTGTATATAAAGAAGAAAAATAATCATGAACTTCAGCCATGAAAAAGATAACATTTTCAAAATAATTGACTTTCTAATATACTAGGAGATATGCCCCTCCAAAGTTGACTAAAAATCTGCCGGCACTTCTCAAAGTTTTGTCAAACTTATTTCCTTTAATTTGCTTGATCTCGAAATCTTCCGAAACTCTCCATACATGATATTTATCATTTATTATACATGATAATGGCCATGTTCTTGTGTTTCAAAATAGTCTTTCCCGATTACGACTTACGAGATCGTAATTCATCCTTTACTTCATTGTTACATACTTCCCATGGCTTGTACCTTCCAAAACATCATGGGACGTCTCCAATACTCCATTACTAATGTGATGTACGTGTCATGCTCATGCTATGAAAGTGCGGGGTGTAACATTCTCCCCCCCTTAAAAAACATTCGTCCTCAAATGTTGAGGTAGAGTTCGCTTTGAGATAGATGTCAATGTTCTTACATGTATTTGTCGGTATTTACTGTACTTACTTGCCGTCTTACTTGCTCATTTAAAACTGAACTTATCCGCATTATGCAGTTTATCCTTCCTCTTTTGTAGCCAAAATTTATGCCTGTACTCAAGGTCATCCCTTTTCTTATTATTTGTCTGTCTACTAACTCTCCATGCTTTATCGCTTTCATTGTCTCTTTAGCCTTCGTTGTTTACATTCTTGTATGCCCTTTCATCCCGTGCTTACCACATACTTTTATCCAATTTTGATCTCATCTTTTTTTTTCCAGAAATTCTTGTCCTCTTCGATCCCCACGTATCTTTCTTACGTTTCACAGATGTCCCAAGCCTTTATCTCCTTGGAGTTGACTTATTCTTATTCTTACCTCCTTAAAGATAACCTCAAGGCTGATAACATTTAGCATCCTTTGCTTTCTATAGCAGTCGAATTAATCTTTGCGGTACTTTATCTTTCAACTAGTTTAACACCAAGATGTCTTGCTTAATTTCTCTTTCCTTCAATTGGACTTCTGGCACTTGGCTAACTAACGGCAATCTTTGTACTTATATCGAAAACATCTCAAACCTCTTCTTTTAACGATTCATTTCTTTCAATTTACTCTTAAAGTTTCTGATCCTTAGTTCAGCTAATAAATTAGGGGTGAATTCAGAAGTTTGTCGAAAAATAACCAAGATTCTTAGTCATGCAGCGAATTCGGATCTTTTCATTCTTTCTTTTGTCTGTAACCTTCATTTTTTCCTTTTCCAATAAGAGCCATCATGTTGCTTGGTCCACGAGGTTTCATTGTCACCCGATTGATCTAATCAAACGCAATATCCTTTGATCACTTCCTTTGGGTATCTCCTCTTATTTTTAAACTTTTCCCGATTATCACTTAATAAGTCTTTCCCATAGTTTGACGCAATTATCTGTCATTTCGATTTACCAATCAAGCGGATCTCTTAATTCCTTAAATGTCCATCTCCTTTAATTATATCCTTGAATCCTTTTCCTGCGATCTCGTCTTCACGGCTTCACCTTCCGTTGACTTAATTCCTCTTATTTCGCAGCTCTCTATTTCTCTACTAGTGGGCAACTTTCTTATTTCGCTGCGGCACTTTTCCTTGCTTGCTTCTCTAGTGCTACTTTAGATTACGCTCTTAGTATTAATCGATTTTATATACATATCATTCCATCTCCTTTTTAATGCTTTTATCAAACTCCTTAATGCCTTGCAATGTCATCACAGTTCCACTAATGGTAGCGCCCAGATGGCTTGCAATAGCATTTCCTTGCCAATGGCTTATTATTATCATTAACTACTTTACCTCGTATTACTCATCAAATGCGTCAAAATACATAGCCAAGAGCTCTATATTCAAATGGGACTCCATTCGACCCATACAACAATCCTCAGCACCATTCCTTATACACTTGTATACAATATTTTCTTATCATCGTTGTTATCCCCTAACACAAGATTATACTTATAACATACTAATGATTATATCTCCGGCTAATCTACTATTCAAAATATCTTCAAATCCATGGTTGAATCCTTCCTCCAATTTCCTCTCCTCAAATCTTAACATCATTATAACATAACTCATAAGTAGGAGGCTAAAATAAAATCTTACTTAATCACAACTTCCTTTCAATACGAGTGTTCTTCTCTCCTTAAGTCCTTGGCTCTCCTATACTAGCGGCTAATAGAGATTTAACGAGATTCCATTCTTCTTCAAATATTATCGTCGTCCCCACACCATTTTACTATCCATTTCATCAGGACGATTATTTATATGGTCCTGTGACATATACTCTCACGATTTAATATAAACGGTGACTTATGATTTCACGACGCATGAGATATTTTCTAATCTCAGGTAGTACTGCTGCCATGCTACCTATAGGCATACTGTCTTTCTTTCTTTTGACGATCCTTGAGAATCCTATAAATATTCCTCTTTTAAAACTCTCATCTCTTCCAACGCTGCAATTTTTCTTTAGTAAGCCCGTCTGTCCCTGATACTTATCCTTGATCATTTATAGGCCTTCTCACTTCCTCCGTTATCTTTTTGGGGTACGTTTGCTGCATATTTAATTGTAACAAAAAATTTCTCTGGTACGACCGATTCGAATCATAGCCCGGAGCACAACGTATTGCATTGACAAAACTTATTTCCTTTGGTTTGCTAAAACTTCATTATCTTGTCATGCCTCCTTTCCCCTGTCTGTCTCATAATATACTTGCATTTAGTCCATTTCCACTTTTCTTTAGCACATCCTTGCTATATTAGTTCATCTCGCATTTTGACTCCTTCTAGCCGGTACATTTCTTTCTTCTGTACTTGGGAATATTCTAATTCGTCTAAGAATGTTCTCATATACCAGTAGCATTCGAGTATTGACCATCTTTGGTAGTCAATTAGCCGACCCTAGCGATCCTTCAACTCTTCTAGTCCATATAATGTTGGAGTTACTTTTATCGCATGGGTTGACTTATTTCTCTTTTGCTAACTGGATTCTTGTACCAAGTCATCCATACATATTGGACACAACACAAACCACTTCCTTCCTTCATGCCTAATAGTCCCCTAGATTAATGAATCAATGGTGACATCGGAATTCGTTAGGTTCCTTATAGAATGCCCGACTATACCATGCTCCTTCAGCTGTAAAATAGTGCATTACATTTATTCATACGTATATACCATTATTGGTCTGGTCAGAAAAAAAAACTGTGCAGGACCCCGCTTTCCTTCCGCGATGCGGACGGAAAGCGCAATGTCCTGAGACCTTCCCCTTTCCTTCCGCGATGCGGACGAAAAGCGAAAAGTTCTGAGGCCTTCCGCTTTCCTTCCGCGATGCAGAAGGAAAGCTTGATCCTGGAGCTGATTTTGGATGAGAAGTCAATGATCTGATCTTGGCCTTTCGGAGTGACATACGGTCATAACCTCCGAATGAATTATGGAGCTCATATCGAATCCAAGGAATTAGCTTAATGATGATAAACATGATAATATGGTAAGAATCAATCAAATAAGTAAGGCATTAAGATCTGAAATACATAGCATAGGAATGGAGTGAAGTTGTTAGGGAACGCTCATGTTCATGTTCTAGTTGGGTTCGTGCCAAAGGAAGAAGGAAAACGAACACCTTACATACTTTATCCGTCAAGCCACCACTTAAAGAGTTCCTTACATCGAAGCTTGCCCTTTACCCGAGCCTATATATCGAGAAATATATCATTAATCATACTTTCATCGCATTTCCATCAACTTATAAGTACTCATAGACATCCTTTCCCCAGTACCCTTGAGATTTCTCTTACTCTTGGTTCTCGATTCCGAGTTGGGTTTATATCATACCAGTAAAAGTCAATACTTTCTCTCATATTCTCGCGATTCGTCCTTTTCTTAATTTAGCTCATAGTGTCCCATGGTTTCTCTTAACTAATTGTTTGTATCATAATCATGCGTCATAGTCTTTCTAATGTCCCGCCGATTCTTGTTCTCATCATGAAATTTTTAGCAAAATACGCCCTTTTCTTTCTTCCTTCGTTCATTTCTTGTTTCCCTTTACGATAGCATAGCTTGCTCGTATGTATGTTTATTTCTCGTATATTCGTCTTGAAGGTCCTTCTAGATTTCTGTTGCTCTTAAAGTGCTCTTTTCCCATTTGCCACTTAATAGTATTTATCTGAAAGTTTGCAGAACATTCCACAAAGAGTACAAACCCATCTTGATTCTCGCATATATATATCTATATATATATATATACACTTCTAGGGTGGAACTTTCCCGTACTCGTTAACTTCCTTCCCATATCAATATCTCTTTGTTATCACTTACTAACCAATCTAATCTATAAATCGTAATACTGTATTTGAGTTCCTGATGTCAACTTTCTTTATGTTTCCAATAGGTCCCAATCCGTCGAAATCTCGGATGCAAATCATCCCAGTTTCTTAACTACTAATCATTTTTCCCTCCAGGATTCCTCTCTTAAATTAAATTAAGATCATTCTAAAACTTCTCTTTGAAAGCGTCCATAATTGTTCCTTCAATCATGGCTTACCAAACGGCTGATGGTCACATTTTTCCCTTTACTCTTTCTCTATAGACATGCAAACAATTCAATTTGCAAAAACATTTCGACAGAGTTTCCTCTATAATTTATACTACCTCATTCCTGCACACAGCCCAGAAAACACATCCAATGCCCCACAGAGCAATCACAAATACCCATAATATCCTGCTCAAGTTCTTATATCAACGTCTATCCATATTAATAAAACAGAAAACATACCTTTCGAATGAACAACTTCAATTCGAAGCAATTTCCTCGTAGCGACATAATCAAAACATTTGGGGTAAGAATCATGGACCTCATATCCTATGATTTAGCTCTATGGCACGATCTAAGATGAGAAAGAAGAGTAACCACCCTAGGTGCCCCGTAGCCTCCTGTTTATAAATGTGGCGCGCTTCATACCATAAACAGGACTCTACTGGACACGACTTTGCAGACAACCCCTAGGACGAACTGCTCTGATACCAATTTGTCACACCCCAGTCCTTGTTGACACCCAATTTTGGCTCATCCTTCTTGAAATTAACGTCTCAGCACAAAATAGCACAAAATGCAACTTTTTGCATATTTTTTAAATTTTAATACGATTTATTGATATTTATCCTTATTTATGCAAAGATTAGGATTTTTATCAATTTATTGTCATTTGAATTAATTTCAATAATCATTACTTTTTCAGAGTCACCTGTACAGATACAGCACAACAGTGCAATTATATTTTAGTAAATAATCATTTGAATTAATTTCAATAATCATTACTTTTTCAGAGTCACCTGTACAGATACAGCACAACATACAATTATATCTTAGTAAATAATCATTTTTATTTCTTCACAGCACATTACATTTTTTTCAAGTATCAATCACATTTTTATCTACATTTTTTAATTGTATATTAATACTCGCATTTTTAAAATTCATCTACCCCTCATATAATTTCTTTTTTCCTTCTTTCTTCTCCACGGACCCTACACGTTTTCTTCTTTTTGACCTCTTCATCTGATCCCAAAAATTTACTCCTTCTTCCCTATTTTTCAACGACACAATCCTTATTTTTCTACACCCAAATTTACACTTACTTACTCTCTTCCTCATTTTCTACATCGTTTACTTTTTCTTTCCTACCCTTTTTGACTTTTCTCCCATTCTTTCCCCCCTCATTTTTTTCAGATTTGTTTCTTCCTCCTTTTCTCCGTGGCCCCCACTCTTTTCTTCTTTTTTTGACTTTGTCTCTCTTTGATTTTCAATCTCACGATCTATACACATGCAAATATTTTCAATTCCCCTTTTTCCTTTTTTTCATCTCTCTTACTCTTTCAATTTTCACCCTTCCATTCCACCTCTTTTTCTTTCTTTATTTGATCTCACCACTTCCTCATTTTTCTCCACATTCAGCTGACCCCCCATTCCTTTCCGAACTCCAACTATCTCTTTTCACTCGTTGCAGAGTTATTCCCTCACCTTAATCATTTTCATTCTCTTCTTTTCTTCAAACAAACACACTTTTGGTACAGACGTAGTTACAAATATTTACATATGTAAACATAGAATTGTATATACTGCCTCAACATATACTTAGATTAGATTTATCTTCTCATTTTGACACTGTCGGATAAGCTTACCTGGGAAACACCATGGTCGGATTTTATTAGATCTGGCCGATGAAGAGATTTCCGTCGATTTCCAAGGCCTCCCCTGTACAATAGACAGATTTTTATTTAAATTTTGTTCATTATTTCTTTAATTCATTTGATAGTTATTTATTCTCTTACTAACACTTTTACTAAGTGTTTATACAGGTACCCGGAGTTACTTCCCGAAGATGACACCCAAAAGAAGTTCAAATAGCTTCTCAAATTCTCTGTTTATGTCCACTATGCTTGTAAGCTTTATATACATACTTCAATATTTAGGTTTAGAATGTACTCTCATCATTAATTGATTAGGTGTACATACTTAGCTAGTCAAATTAATTAACTCACCTTAAGTTGCAGAATAATTTCATGTCCATTCCTTATACCTTTTCACATACTCAAGCTATTAAATTGCAGATAACTTTTTCTTAAATAATTGTTTATATCACATATGTTTTAATTTTTTTTTAAAGCAAATCGTTCATTGTTAAGTAAATACCTTTATAATATATTCATGTAAAGCTAAAATTGTTAGTCAGTGTAATTGTGCACTTTGTTCACTTGTAAATAATCATGTAATACGTATTTTATACATATGTAAATACTTACACCTTTTACTACATGAACATTCATATTAGTTATTCTTTAGTCTAAATTTTATTAATATTTTTGTAAATAATAATCAAGCCTTTTTACACAATCCCTCGTATAATTAAAATTGGTCCAGCCGGGAACCACATTTGTGGATTCTAAAGGATGCCTAATACCTTCCCTTTAGACTAATTGAACCCTTACCTAGATCTTTTGGTTTCGTAAACTTTAAAATAAAATCAACTTTAAAAACTAACTTTAATGAACTTTAGGTGTCCTAATTCACCATAAATAATTAGGTGGCGACTCGGTACATAATTAATCCTTTTAGAGCCCCCTAAGTTGTACTTTGTTTTGCCTTGGTAAAAATAGGGTGCAACAACATGATAGGGCATGATGTGCACCCGACCCTTTACTTAGAGCCGAGCGAACCAGCTGGTTCTCGTTATATTCATAATCTCATTGGACTCTTAAATCACGAAATGAAATGCATAATGAAAGCTTTTCAAAAACATTCTTTTCGTCTTTCTCAAATCAAGTAAAATCTGTAATCATATGAAATTTGTAACATAGTGCATAATGATACATCGGCTTGCAGAGCCGCTTGCAAGACTGACATGCTATGTACGTGACTCTGTCTACAAAGTCTCTAACATAAATTAATATACCATAACATAGATACTCTGACTCGGCAACACTCCGGAAGGAAATGGAGCTCGCCAATCCAGCTGGAACATCTTCTAGCAATATCCTCTACTCATCTGTATACACCTGCGTGGCATGAAACGCAGCGTCCACAAGAAGGGACGTCAGTACGAATAATGTACTGAGTATGTAAGGCATGAATAACACCATAATATAGATATGAAAGGTAACATGGAATAAGAGAGATAACCTGTACATCGGAATGCCTCATAAGGCGGATGTCATGCATGCTTAGCCTTTAAAAAAAAACATTTCTATACATATACATAGTACCATGCCCGGCCATTAAGGCTCGGTGTCATATATATAGTATCATGCCCGGCCATTAAGGCTCGGTGTTATCATCATTAGCCCGCGTCCGGGCCGCCCGCGTCCGGGCCGCCCGCGTCCGGGGAAATATCATAACATGCCCACTGCAGTTGTGTGGACATCTACGTGCCATGCCCGGCCGACTATAGTGCGGCGCGGTGTGAGAAAATACATACATATATATAAAGCATGCATAAGAGCCCAATTAAAAGCCACACTATATCGGAGTGACGTAAGGTCGGTAGCCTCCGATTATATTATGGATCAATCGTCATCGTTTATCTCACCTTGAGGGAACAATGGTCATAAGGTGAGATTACCAACAATGAAGGAAATTAATAAATTGCAAAGTAAGCTCAATCACCTCATAATAAAATAAAGCTCATGTACTTGGAAATCTCTATGAATAAAATCATCTCATAATATCATGAAATCCATATGCCTTCGAGCTTTGATAAGTAAATTCCTCATAATCATCGTCATGGTTATCATAAAAAAAATTATTCATCTTTACAATCATAAAAACTTTAAGAGTCATGAATCTCTAACGTTCTTGGAAATGAAAAATTTTCATGGAATTCATGCATAGTTTGGTAGGAAAAGGATCATGCCTTTAGAAGCTCAATAACATCATAAGGATCACAAAATTCGTGGACTTCTAGCATTTGTGAAACCAATGATATTATGGGTATGACACAGAGGTTTATAACGAAAGGATCATGCCTTTAGAAAGAAAGGGACTAGCCTTAACATACCTGGAAGATAATTTCTCGACTTCCAACTTACTTCCTGTCTTGAACTTCATTTAAGATTATTCATAGCCTCGTAATCTACATATACAACCATTCATACTATTGTTAGAATCATCATCATACGCTCGTCTTAAGCCCTTAATTAAAATCCTTTTAGATTCTGTCGAAATTCGGGCAGCATCTCCCCTGTTTATATGCCTAGCCCGAAATCATAATATCAACAACCAATCAACAACAACAATACCAACATCATACAAGATAAATATATGTATTTTCATCCAAAATTCTCTTCAAACATCAATCCATAAGCCAACAACACCAACACAACAACTATAACTTTTATTCTTGCAATTATTCCTTAATCAATATTGATAAAGAAGAGATTCAATGATTCATACCTTATTTTTACTAAACTAGCAAGATCTTCAATATTTACTTGTTCCCAAGCTAACTCCAACACTAAACGAGATTATAATCGCGCTTGCGCGTTGTCCGGACTTCGATTGATATTCCGTAGCTTGAATTTTGCTCAAGATCCTCACTTATATGTGAGATTTAAGAACCCTTTTGTTGCTGAATTTTCTGGAACATTTTGGAGGATTTTTGATGAATAAAAATGGGATTTTAACCCCTTTTATAGTGGCTAAGTCGGCAGTACTGTAGCAGTACTGTAGCGGTACTGTAGCAGCCCTGTTTCTACTTTGTCAGCTCAGTTTGTAACGCCCATAATTCTCTACTCCGATGTCCTATCAACGAGCGGTTTGTTGCATTATAAACTATACTCGACGAACTTCATTTTAGGATTTTGAAACACCTTAAAACTCCTAATATACTAGGAGATATGACCCTCCAAAGTTGACTAAAAATCTGCCGGCACTTCTCAAATTTTTGTCAAACTTATTTCCTTTAATTTGCTTGATCTCGAAATCTTCCAAAACTCTCCATACATGATATTTATCATTTATTATACATGATAATGGTCATGTTCTTGTGTTTCAAAATAGTCTTTCCCGATTATGACTTACGAGATCGTAATTCATCATTTACTTCATTGTTACATACTTCTCATGGCTTGTACCTTCCAAAACATCATGGGACGTCTCCGATACTCCATTACTACAGTGATGTACGTGTCATGCTCATGCTCTGAAAGTGCGGGGTGTAACAGATACTCCATCTGTCTCAATTTATGTGATACACTTTCCTTTTTAGTCTGTCCAAAAAAGAATGATGCATTTCTATATTTAAAAATAATTTAACTTGAAACTTCTTCTTTTAACCTTAATGAAATGATTTACAATCACACAAATATCTATGGCTTATTTTAGACCCAAGTTTCAAAAATCTTCCTTTATTTCTTAAACTCCGTACCAAGTCAAACTATATCACATAAATTAGGATAGAGGGAGTACAAGAAGATACCTTTATTTTGTAGTTTAATAGCTCACGTGCAGTGTACATGCCTAGGGCCTTCTGTTTATATTGACAGCAAAAATAGCTATTGTCTTTATTTATATGTCTTAGGACCAAACTAATATTAATTACTTATTGGAATAAATGAAGGACCATTAATTCCAATCAAGTTTACACATTCGGACCATTTTGATCATTTTGTCAGAAATTTTAAAACAAGAAAGAAAAAGATCATCTAGAGATTTAAGGTGTGTTCTGTAAGAAGATAAATATTTTCCATAGAAAATCTTTTCTTGGAAGAGATTTTTCTGCTTATTTTTGGGTAATTAGTAAGTCAGCAAAAAGCATTATTCAAGACCATTAACATAAAATTTAGGATATACTATGGGGTGGGAGTGGGAGGTCGGGGTGGCAAGGGATGGGCTGAGGAATGGGAGGTGGGGGGTGGCAGGGGGCAGGGGGCAGGGTGGTCATGGTATGGGAGTTGGGGAGGAGACAATGAGCTTGAAATGCTATTTATAAAACATTCAATTAAGCATTCAATAATTTAATTTCTTACAAAAAAACATTCAATCAAACATGAAAAAATCATATTTTTCTTCCATACCAAATATACCCTTAAAAGGTGTCGTACAACTTGTTCAAAGCAATCTAAATAAAGTGTCGATGTGTCGCAATGTTTGTGTGTGGGATATTGGCGGGTGATAATTTGTTCTATGTACAAGTATATTAAAGGTTCACAAGTTAGTCGTCAAATTTGTCGTGACCTAAAACTGGAGGGTCGTGATCAGAGGTGGAATTATAGAATTTGCACTTGTTTAGTTCTAAGTTGTGTGACTCTTCACTTTGGATGTCACACCTGTGTCGGATTCTTCAAAAATACACTATTTTTGGAGAATTTGACACGCATCGGTTGAAATTTTTGAAGAGAGTCTGAGCAACATAGGTTTAGTTAACTTTTTAACACATATACAAATACAAGGTTTGAATCAAAGTTGCTAGTTCGAATGAACCCGTAACTAAAGCACTGCGTCGGCCCCCACGTGACTGAAACTTAGCAAGCATTCTACCGCCAAGCGAACCCTGAACTTCCATACATATTCTGTTCTATAAATGATGGGACTCCAAGTTGTCCAAAATGGAACATGTACTATGCCAAATCTTGATCTTGCATAGCTTTGTGTTCGTAGTTGTGGCCTTTAAAGAAGGAAAAAACACACTTGTGCACTGTCCATTACTCAGAGGTAAAGAGCACATAGCAAGTCTAGCAGCTTCAGACCAATAGAATCGGCTTTAAATCAAGATTAGACATATTGTTCTTCTCCCACTTTCCAAATATATTAATACATTAAGGCAGAGAAACTGGTGTTTCTTTCCAAAAATAGAAGGATAAGATGCCTAAAGTGATGCTTAATATTGTATCTGCATCCACTTTCTGATATGCTCATAATTCTCATTAGTAAATTGTAATGCCTTCCTGTGGCAAAACCATAGTGGTTGTGGATTCAAACTCAATACTCATTGGGAGAAAATTAAAGCATGAGAAACTTGCATATAATTTCTGAGGTCATAAGCTGATGTTTCATATAATATTAACAAAGAAACTGATTCGACCAATCGCCAACACAAATGATTCAAGAACATTATTGTTACAAAAGTAAATAAAGAGATTGGACTCAATTTTTCTCTCTGTCCCATTCATCTTTTCACTTCCGTTTTTTATACAATGTAAGGGAATCTATTTGCACTGCACTATTGTGCAAGCCATGTGCCCTGCAGCTGGTGGAATTGAATACTATATGATTAAACTAATTTGGTACACTGAACCCTCCACTACAAACTATTACTTTTATTTTTAAAGTGATCTACTTTCCACGCATTCCATCAGCCCATAATATTCTTGTTTTCTGCCATTCCAACACGGTTCCATCAGCCCATAATATCCTTGTTTTCTGCAATTCCAATACCCTCCCTCAAATTGGAGGGGGAGGAACGAACACCCAATTTGCTTAACAAGAAACGATGAGAAGAAGCGGGTAAAGGCTTCGTAAAGAGATCGGCGGGTTGAGACAAAGATGGAAGAAAAGAGAGTGAGATCAAACCATTGAGATATTGTTGACGGACGAAGTGGCAATCAAGATCGACGTGCTTTGTCCGTTCATGAAAGACGGGATTTTTAGTGATATGTATCGCCGCCTGGCTATCGGAAAACAGAGGAATTGGAAGAGAAATGGGTAGATCTAGGTCGGAGAAGAGACGAACAAGCCATGTGAGTTCTGCTACTACTCGTCGCATGGATCGGTACTCTGCCTCGGCAGAGGAAAGGGAAAGGGAGGTTTGTTTTTTAGATTTCCAAGAAATGGGAGATCCACCGAGCGTGACATAAAAGCCACTGATAGATCTGCGTGAGTCTGGGCAAGTAGCCCAGTCAGAATCGCAAAAGGCGAGTAAAGAGAGAGAAGGTGAAGAATTTAAGAAAATGCCTAGACTTGGGTCGTTGAGAAGATATCGGAGAACATGGTGAGCAGCGTTAGATGAGCTTTGTGAGGGTTTTGCATATACTGACTAAGGTGTTGAACGGAGAATGAGATGTCGGGACGGGTATGAGTAAGAAAATTGAGTTGTCCTATTAACCTCCGGTAAGCAGTAACATCGGAAAGAGGTTCACCCATGTCTGCTTGTAACTTGTGGTAAGGGTCCAAAGGGGATGAAACTGATTTCAAACCGAGACAGTTGTATTCGGAGAAGAGTTCAAGTAAAAATTTGCGTTGATTGAGGATTAGTCCCTGTGGCTCGCGGATGATCTCAATTCCCAAGAAGAAATGTAAGTCACCCAAGTCTTTGATTCTAAATTCTGAGTCTAAGAATGATTTTGACTCATCGAGTTATGATTTGTTGTTTCCTGTAAGTAGTATATCATCCACATAAACTGCTAAAATTGAAATAGAAGAATTGTGCACTTTGTAGAACAGTGAATAATCATTCAATGAATGTGTAAAACCTTTGAACTTCAAAGCTGCAGTTAAACGTGAATACCATTGTCGTGACGCCTGTTTTAAACCGTATAACGATTTCTTAAGACGACAAACTTAAGTAGGATCAACAACTTTCAAACCAGCTGGAAATTGCATATACACTTCTTCGTCTAATTCCCCATGTAAGAACGCATTGTTTACGTCTAACTGGAAAAGGCCCCAACCTTTCTTAACTGCCAATGCTAGAACACATCTGATAGTTGTTATCTTAACAACAGGACTAAAAGTTTCAGTGAAATCTATGCCTTCCTTTTGTATATCACCTCTGACAACTAACCGAGCCTTGAGTCTTTCCACAGTACCATTGGAATTCAATTTCACTTTGTAAACCCATTTTGTAGGCAAAGCCTTTTTCCCGGGTGGTAAAGAGACAACTTCCCAAGTGTCATTAGTGATCAAGGCTTCTAGTTCCTTAGTCATAGCATCCTGCCAACCTGGATATAAGACAGCCTGGGAAAAAGTGGCAGGTTCTTGAATATGTGACAAAGAATTAATGTAGGATTGGTTTGAGGTAGACAAAGCAGAGAAAGCAATAGGAGACACTTCTAGAGAGGAGGTGAAACAGGATTCTGAGACATTAGAAGGGTGAATACTGTCACACACATAATCTTTCAAGTAAGCTGGTGTTTTGACTGACCTGGTTGACCTTCTAAGAGTAGTAGGATTCAGAATAGGTGTAGATGGTGTAGGAGGAACCATAGGACCCTGAGAATCAGTGTTTGCAGGACTAGTAAAATATGTGGGACTAGGAGGAGAGGGAGGTTGATCAGTTGCAGCAGGTGGAGATGGATTAGGACCATCTTCAGTAGTGAAAAAAGGTACAGAAGTATCAGGCTGATCATGAGCTAAATGTTCATTAGGGTCATCTAAAGGAAAAGTAGGCACTGTGATGGGGTTAGAAGAAAATGGAAAAATTGATTCATAGAAAATCACATTTCTGGAGATAATGAACTTTTTGGTTTTGAGGCTAAACATCTTGTATCCTTTCTTCCCAAAGGGATACCCAAGGAAAATGCATGGTTCTGCCCTAGGAGCCAATTTATTTCTGCCTTGTGAAAGAGTGGAGGTAAAGGCAAAACACCCAAAACATTTCAAATGAGAGTAAGTGGGGCAGACACCAAAAAGTTTTTCATAAGGTGTTTTAAAAGACAATACTTTAGTAGGACATCTGTTAATAATGTAAGTTGCAGTCATGAGTGCATCCCCCCAAAACTTATGAGGCAAATCTGATTGGAAAAGCAAGGCTCTACAAACTTCTAGGAGATGCTTGTGTTTCCTCTCCACAACACCATTTTGCTGTGGAGTGGCTGCACATGAGGTTTGATGTAAAATTCCTTGAGAGGAAAGAAAACTAGAACTTTCAACACTGGATCCTAGCTCCCATGCATTATCAGATCTAATGATCTTGACCCTTTTATTGAACTGTCTTTCTGTCATTGCCAAAAAACTCTTAAGAATGGAAAAAGAATTGCTTTTAGTGGATAATAAGAAGGTCCAAGTTCCTCTTGTAAAGTCATCTACTATGGTAAGGAAGTATTTATATCCATCATAGGTAGGAGTTTTATAAGGTCCCCAAGTATCAATATGAATTAAATCAAAAGGTTGTTTAGTAGAAATATGACTGTTAGGAAAAGGAAGTTTGTGTTGTCGAGCCAAAGGACAAACAGAACAAGGAACAGAAAATTGTTAACACAAATTGAAGGGGATTCCATTGATATTTCTCATATTTGAAAGAGGCATATGGCCCAACCTTACATGCCATAACTGGCTTTGTGCATTACAAGCAGAATAACAAGAAACAGTGGATGAAATATCCTTTTTGGAATGAAAACTAGTTCTAGAGGTCAGGCTGGCATAGGCAGAAGCTGTTGGAATCCTATCTTTGAGAATATAAAGTCCATTTTGACTCTCACCAAGCAGAATTGGGCTCTTCATTGAAGGGCCTTGCATAAAACAATGAGCAGTGGTGAATAAAAGGAATTTAGAAAACTGTTTACACAGCTTATACACAGATAAAAGATTGAAGTGAAAACTTGGAACAAAAAGGACATTATGTATAACAAAATTAGAGAACAACCTTATGGAACCTGAGTAAGACACTTTAACATGTTGAGAGTTTGGCAACTTAACAGAGATAGGTTTTGGTAGAGGTGTAAGATTAAAAAAGAAATTCTTGTTATAGCTCATGTGGTCACTTGCACCTGAGTCTATGATCCAGGTGTGTCTAGAAAAGATCTTCTGATTGACTTTAGAATTTAAAGAAAATGGATTAGGACTGAAATTTATACCCGCACAGTTTGCAGTTGTTGTGGCCTCAGAAGCAGAACCTTGTTCACTTTTGTTTATATGCTGCAACATCTGCATCACCTGGGCAAGCTGCTCATTGGAAAGCAATTTTCCTTGCACCTCCGTGTCTTTAAAAGTCTCTCCATAATCATTTGTTGAAACTGCATTTCCTTGTGCACTGTTCTGAAAATTCTTTTGCTTAGTAAACTTGAAGTTAGGGGGGAAACCATGTAGCTTATAGCATTTATCAATCAAGTGTCCAGTTTTCTTGCAATATTTGCAAATGAGAGAAGATTTTTTATTATCATAACCAATCCTTTGTCCCCTAAAATCAGTAGAGAAAGTCCTCTGTCCATTACTTGTATTTGTAGCAACAAAAGAGGAAGATTCCCCTGGATATTTTGGTGTGTTCTGGACTTCTCTTTGTTTTTCTTCTTGAATTAAAAGTGCATAAGCATTTGACACAGTAGGTAGAGGTGAAATCATTAGAATGTTTCCTCTTGCACCACAGTAAGTATCATTTAAACCCATTAGAAATTTAAGTAACCTTTCATCTTGCTTAAACTTGATATTCTTTTCTTTTGCTCCACATGAACATTCACAAAGACATGGTGAAAAAGAATCCAAGGTATCCAACTCATCCCAGAGTCGTTTCATCTTGGTAAAATAGGTTGAAATATCAGATGCACCTTGAGTAAGGTCACTAAGCTCCTTTTGGAGTTGAAAAAGCCTAGCACCTGAGCTTTGGCCAAATCTTGCCTCCAATTCTGCCCAGATATCTTTAGAAGTAGAATAATATAAAACATTTTCTGAAATTTTCCAAGATAAAGAGTTTAATAACCAAGAAATGACCATGTTATTGGCCCTAGACCAAGCTCTGTGCAGGTCAGTTCCTGCACTTGGTTCTCGGGTAGATCCATCAACAAAACCAGATTTATTTTTTGCTGTTAAAGCTATCCACATTCCTCTTTTCCATCCACCAAAACTCCTGCCATCAAACACTGTATTGGTTAACAGTGTGCCAGGAGAATCAGATGGTGAAATAAAGAATGGATGAGAGGAATCAATGAGTTCATTATGTGTACTGCTAGCAGCTAAATTGGAAACTTGGGTCCCAACAGCAGCATTAACATTTTCTGTCATTGTAGTGAATCAGATAAAATCAAACAAGAAGGAAAGAAAAATTGGAATAAAACAACAGAGGGATTCAGATTGAATGCCCTGATACCATGTTACAAAAGTAAATAAAGAGATTGGACTCAATTTTTCTCTCTGTCCCATTTATCTTTTCACTTCCGTTTTTTATACAATGTAAGGGAATCTATTTGCACTGCACTATTGTGCAAGCCATGTGCCCTGCAGCTGGTGGAATTGAATACTATATGATTAAACTAATTTGGTACACTGAACCCTCCACTACAAACTATTACTTTTATTTTTAAAGTGATCTACTTTCCGCGCATTCCATCAGCCCATAATATTCTTGTTTTCTGCCATTCCAACACGGTTCCATCAGCCCATAATATCCTTGTTTTCTGCAATTCCAATAATTATAAACATGGAGATATTTCACAAAAAACCAATGATGTGATGTAAGAGAATCAATCTCATATTCACTGTGCTTCCTGATGCTTACTATATATACTGGATTTTATGTGTCTATGCACCAGATGTGGCTTACCAAGTAAGGACAACTCGAATTAGAAAGGACAGTGATTTGCTAGTAATGAGTTTCTTTGAGAAATGGAAGGCAGTAGCTGCAATGATTTTTGTTGAATTTGCTCTGGTTGTTGTAAACGCTCTCTTCAAAAAGGTACTCAGTAAAGGAATGAATCAATTGGTGATAACTACATACAGGTTTTCAATCGCTGCGATTATCTTAACTTCTCTCGCTTGTTTCCTAGAAAGGTACGGCCTTTTACACATTATGCACTGATTAGAAGAGTATAATATCGAAAGTCAGCTATAACAATAAATCTTAATTCACCTTGCCTTGCAGGAATTTTATATCGAATTTGTCAGGTCGCGTTGTCTGTTCTCTAATTTTCAGTGCTCTTTTGGGGTGAGTTTTCTCGTCATTCTATTGCTGAAGTATCTTCATCACATGTGTTTCAGTAAAAGATTATGGTATGCTTTAGCCAATGACGAAAAACTCTGAGAAACATCGCTCTTTTCAGGGGTACGCTCACTCAACATTATGGTATGCGCGTTCATCAACATGGTGCCCATTAACACATTCATTATGGCATTGCTACTCGGGTAAGGACGCTCAACTACTTCTTCAAGTCATGTTATTCAACAGTATAACATGACTTATATACTCGTGTCAACCAAGGTGTATATTTTTTGTTTTCATATTGAAAAAGTAATAAGAAAGAGGTGTTAAGCTTTTTAGCACAAATTTTTTGCAGGCAAGAGAACATAAACATGAAATGCAAAAGTGGGAGAGCTAACGCATTAGGAACCTTATGTTGTCTTGGTGGAGCCTTAATACTTACTCTATACAAAGGAATGCCATCGATAAACCAATCAGCACCAGAAGTTGAAGTGAACCACAACACAAAGAGTTGGATTGTTGGTACATTGTTTCTATTCGCGGGGAGCCTCTAGGCTTCGTGGTTCCTCATACAAGCTAGGATTGGGAAGGATTATCCTTATCAGTATTCCAGGACAGCAATAATGTCATTCCTTGGAGCCATTCAATCTGCAATATTGAGCTCGGTTATTGACAGAAACACATCCACATGGTTTATGAAAAGAACTTTAGAGATCTCAACTGTCATTTACGCTGTGAGTAATCTCCTTTTTGCCATGTTTATTGTTTCACAGAAAACATGGTTGTTATACTGAAATGTTGTTATAAAGAATGACAGTTATAGAAAGGTCTGACTTTAGTTGATTATAAGCATAGTTTCATTCAAGAATGTGAAAAGTTGAATAAAGCAGTTTGTGTATGTACAGGGAGTGGTGGGATCAGGTTTATGCTATGTGTGATGGGAATAAAATAGACCCGCAAGAATAATATTCCCGGTATTAGTGATAAACGCGGAACACTAAATTATGGTTAAATCAGCAAGAATAAAATGCAGCAATAATGACACCAAGATTTTACGTGGAAACCCTTCTGAATAAGGGAAAAGCCACGGCCAAGAGGAGCAGCTGATATCACTATAGTAAGGAATTTTACACTGTGTAGTCACGAGTATAAATACTCCAAAGACCACTACACACTCAAAAAGAAAAACACTCTTTTGATTTTTCCCACCTCACTACAATATCACTCACACTCTATTTTTCTTCACAGACTATTTTCTTACAGTCTATGGAATACCTCACTTTGCTCTCACTCAGATGTATTGTCTGAGATTTTGGTGTATAGCAAATGATTTTGGTATGTTACAAATGAACCATAAGCTGCCTATTTATAGGAATGAATTTCCTATGATGAGGTAAGGGCTTACATCACGACTATGATGAGGTAAGCGCTTACATCACGATCGACTATGATGAGGTAAGCGCTTACATCACGACTATGATGAGGTAAGCGCTTACATCGCAACTATGATGAGGTAAGCGCTTACATCACGAAAATGTGAACAAAAGAATTGGCTTGTTGACCAATTCCACAATTGCTACCAATGTGATTTTGTCAAAGGAAGAAAAATCTTCCTTCCTTAAAATATGGGATAGGGGACTGGACCCCACAAATCTCACCCTCCAGTCCCATTCACCTGAAGGAGGGTACACTAGCTTCAATCCATTGATCCTTGTGCTCATCTTCCATGGCCTCATCATAACATTCAGGTTCTCCCCCATCAGTGAGTAATACATACTCATTAGGTGAATAACGGGAAGAAGGAACATGTTGTCTAGTAGACCTTCTAAGTGGAATACCTGACTCATCCACAACTTCATGAGTAGGAGCATCTACCTCATCAATAGCAGCATCATTATCATCATCAACATGCTGATCTGGAACATGATTCTGGGCATCACTATCGTCATCGAGCCCACCAACTTCATCAACATTTGTATGAGGGACTTGATCAAGATTAACTAAACCTTCAGAACTTGAAGATTTTATATTCTCTGCTTTGTTAATATCTTCAATGGTTTGATCCTCCACGAAGATAACATCACGGCTTCTCACGACCTTCTTCTCAATTGGATCATATAACCTGTAACCAAACTCATCAAGGCCATAACCAATGAAGATGCACTGCCTTGTCTTGGCAGTTAATTTTGACCTCTCATCTTTAGGCACGTGTACAAAAGCTTTGCAACCAAACACTTTCAAGTGGTCATAGGAAACATCCTTGCCATACCACACTCTGTTTGGAACATCACTTTGCAAAGCAACCGCAGGGGATAGATTAATAACATGTGCGACGGTCAACAATGCCTCACCCCAAAAGGAATTCGGCAACTTTGCTTCAGAAAGTAAACATCTAACTTTTTTCATCAAGGTCCTGTTCATCCTCTCTGCTAAACCATTGAGCTGAGCAGTCTTAGGAGGAGTCTTCTAGTGTCTGATACCCTGTTGCTTACAGTATTCGTCAAACGGTCCACAATATTCACCACCGTTATCAGTACGAATACACTTCAGCTTCTTTCCAGTTTCTCTTTCAACTGAGGCTTGAAACTGCTTAAAGACATCCAATACTTGGTCTTTAGTCTTTAAGATGTAGACCCAAAGTTTTCTTGAGCAATCATCAATAAAGGTAGCAAAATAAAGTGCACTACCCAAAGTCCTTGTCTTCATTGGACCACATAAATCTGAATGCACCAACTCAAGCAACTCTGTCTTTCTTGAAGGAGGATGAGACTTGAAAGAAACTCTATTTTGTTTTCCAGCCAAGCAGTGCTCACACTTTTCTAATTTAGCACTTTCGAAATTTGACAATAATTTCTTTTTGGCCAGAACATTTAGTCCTTTCTCGCTAATGTGGCTAAGCCTCTTATGCCATAACGTTGAAGAGCTATTGCTCTCAACTGCATTCACCATATCAACACAGGTAGAGGCCGTAGTCCAGTATAGACCACGACGCTTTTCGCCACGAGCCACAATCATGGAACCTTTAGTAAGCTTCCACTTTCCAGCACCATTGGTACTGACATATCCCTCATCATCCAAAACACCAACAGAGATCAAGTGCAAACGAACATCAGGTGGATGCTTTACATTGTTTAAAACTAGTTTAGTTCCAATGCTAGTTTTCAAACAAATCGTTCCAACACCAGCCACCCTAGATACAGTCTCATTACCCATACTCAAAGTTCCAAAGTCACCAGGAGTATAGGATAAGAAAAGTTCCTTCCTTGATGTCACATGAGATGCGGCACCACTGTCCACAACCCAGCTTGACTCATCACAAGACATATTTATCAGATCCGCAACAAGGACAGTAACAAGATCTTCTGTAGTGACAGCGGCAACACGATTGCCATCTTCTTTCTTTTCCTCCTTTTCTCTATTCTCTTTTTTCAAAATCCGGCAGAACTTCTTTGTGTGCCCTTTCTTCCCGCAATGATAGCACTCAATATCTTTAAGTCTGCTTCTGGATTTACTTCTATGATGTTCTCTATTTTGAGAACCACGATTCTTGCCTCTCCCCCTAGTGTCAGTCACCAAGACATCTGATGAGGAGGAACCTTGAGATTTTCTTCTCATCTCTTCATTTAAAAGACTGCTCTTGGCAAGATCCATAGAGATCACACCATTCGGAGCAGAATTTGATAATGAAGTTCTAATAATTTCCCAAGAATCTGGTAGGGAACCAAGTAGAAACAGGCCTTGAATTTCTTCATCAAAATTAATGCCCATAGCAGATAACTGGTTCATGATCCCCTGAAAAGTATTCAGATGATCTGTCATTGCGGAACCATCGTGGTATTTTAAACCCAACATTTGCTTTATCAAAAACATCTTGTTGTTACCAGTTTTCCGAGCATACAAACTTTCAAGATGCTCCCATAGGGTCCGAGCATACAAACTTTCAAGATGCTCCCATAGGGTCCGAGCATGTGTCTCCCCAGAAATATGGTTCAATACATTATCGTCAACCCACTGTCTAATAAAGCCGCAAACCTGCCGATGCAACAAATTCCACTCTTCATCTGATTTATTATCAGGCTTTTTATTGGCAAAGACAGGTTGATGAAAATTCTTGACATAGAGCAAATCTTCCATTTTGCCCTTCCAAATGGCATAATTTACGCCATTCAAAGTAACCATTCTACTAGTGTTGGCTTCCATCGTTTATCACAAATACAAATACTATTTTATTCGAAGACCAAAGTAATTCTTTTCTGATGTGGAAGTTCAGACTGTGCTGCAACCACAGAGCATACTCAGACAGAACCTTGGCTCTAATACCACTTGATGGGAATAAAATAGACCCGCAAGAATAATATTCCCGGTATTAGTGATAAACGCGGAACACTAAGTTATGGTTAAATCAGCAAGAATAAAATGCAGCAATAATGACACCAAGATTTTACGTGGAAACCCTTCTGAATAAGGGAAAAACCACGGCCAAGAGGAGCAGCTGATATCACTATAGTAAGGAATTTTACACTGTGTAGTCACGAGTATAAATACTCCAAAGACCACTACACACTCAAAAAGAAAAACACTCTTTTGATTTTTCCCACCTCACTACAATATCAGTCACACTCTATTTTTCTTCACAGACTATTTTCTTACAGTCTATGGAATACCTCACTTTGCTCTCACTCAGATGTATTGTCTGAGATTTTGGTGTATAGCAAATGATTTTGGTATGTTACAAATGAACCATAAGCTGCCTATTTATAGGAATGAATTTCCTATGATAAGGTAAGCGCTTACATCACGACTATGATGAGGTAAGCGCTTACATCACGAAAATGTGAACAAAAGAATTGGCTTGTTGACCAATTCCACAATTGCTACCAATGTGATTTTGTCAAAGGAAGAAAAATATTCCTTCCTTAAAATATGGGATAGGGGACTGGACCCCACAATATGGTCATGTCATGGTGTGTGAAGCAAAAGGTTGCAGTCTCCACCTCTGCATTTAGTCCCTTCATTCAAATTTTTGCTGCTGTGATTGACATCTCCATACTTCATGAACAAATTCACCTTGGGAGGTTTGAACTTCTTTTCTTTAACATTTTTTTTTACCAGAAAATGTAATAAAGAATAAAAAAAAAGGAAAAATAAAATAAAATGAAACAGCAGGGTCAGTGGTCACCAAATGCAGATAGTCCCTCCGTTTTAGTTTAAGTGACACTATTTTTCATTAGTCCATTCTGAAAAGTCAGACACATTTCTATATTTGAGTATAATCTTAACTTTAACTTCTCATTTTACTCTCAACCCGACGCGTCGGGCTATAACATAAGATACGATTCTTGTACAACTTGATTAACTGGTAGTAAGAGCTTCTGTAAGAACCAGAGAACTCTTTTGATGAGAAGCTTTTGTAGTCCCACAAATGATATTGAAGGTTTAGGACTACAAGTTTTAAAAGTATTATAACCACACAACTATTATGACATTTAAAACCACAAATTTTAAAAGCAAACCTTTCTTTATAAAGTCTATAGCGAATCAAACTATGTCATATAGATTGAAACAGAGGAAATAGATGCTAAACCCTACTTTAAAAGTTTTTATCTTCTAGAAAAACAAAAGATTTCTCCTGTCTATCAAATGATGGCCCAAATATTCAAAGAAAAAGAAATCAACTTGCATGAGTTTACCAACTTGCAAATTACAATTGGAGATTACTATTTACTAAAAGATCTTTTTTTTTCTTCTCTTTAACAGCATTTTGGGGTCCATTTTGGTTATTATTGGCTTGTCTATTCTTCTATGGGGTAAAAGCAAAGAAGCAGAGATTTTGAAGAATTCTCCAACAACAGAAAAGAATGGGCAGGCTACACTACCAGTTACTTCCAATCCATCTCACACATAAGAAAATTACATGCAACAAAACAAAATTCCTCTGAAGTACTAAATATAGCAATTTCCAGTATCTAAACAACAACAAATCAATGTCATAATGCCACAAATGTAAATTCAATTTTGATGTTGAAATCTCTGGTACACAATGTGTTATCTTAACGTCGATAATAAATACTCATCCTTTTACTGTAGGATTTTTTTTTTCAAATATACTACACTTTATGCGAACATTTTACACTAGTAACTCAAATTTTGCTTGAAGATTGCAGCTAGTAGCTTTTTTGAACACGATTCAAGGTAATGTATTACTAACATAGGGATAACATCTTATTAACGTGAATTAACCTTTATTAATAATAATAATAATAATAATAATAATTATTATTATTATTATTATTATTATTAATATCAGATGTTGTTGTGAACGTAAAGGTTTTTTTATCTTGTCAAAATGCTATACTGTAAAAAATACTATACTATGAGTGTGTATATATTAATAAAAACGTTTAATTTTTAATTAAAATTTGATTTTAGGTGTTCAATTTTATTGAGCCACCCTTGCGTTTCAATAAACTTGAGATCTTTTTGTTCAAACTTTTAAGCTTAACCGTAGCTAGCTTGAATCAAATTTGGATGATTTTCCATCAGATTAAAGCATGTGTCTTGTGAAAACCATTACATATAGTAACATGAATTGACTAAAAGATGTGAAATGTTAGATCTTTGCCTCTAACTCTTGTATGATAATAATCAATAAGGAATATCTTTGTCTTGGACTTGTCGATCTGTTTGTACTTTTAGACCATAATTTTTCTAGTTGTGCTTCTTATTTGTATTTCTCAAGCCTAAAGTACTGCTAAGAATGTATCTGTTTATAACACAGCATCTTTCCACATCCACAATAATTTCTAATTAAAGCTCAATCATATGTAACTTCTAATCCTTTCTATTAAAGGATCAGTTAGCATCTTTATCATGGAAGTTGTAACTATCCTGAGGTTGGCTCTTCGGTTATTCAAGGCGTACGTCTAAAGCTGTTACTGTTAGTATTCCGTGTTCAAACCAGTAAACCAAAAAATCGATAAAATTGGGAAATAGAAAAGCAGAAACTTTAATTGAAAGATTCGAGCTCACATAATTTACTGTGTGTCCTTAAAAAATTTATTTCTCTCATTTTACCCGAGGTTTTAGATTACTTCCTCTCAGAGTAGAATGGATATATCTGTCGCAGGAGTAGCGGTACCTCAAATGCCTACGACTTCGACGAACTCAACGGACAGTAATGAATCACACAAAGACTATTTTATTTGAAAGAAAATATGTAGAAGAAGTGCTGAATTTTTTATCCTGAAAGGTAAGGCTAGTCCTCTGAATTTATAAACAACAAAGGGTAGTGCGAAGGGTGCTTTGTGCCTTATCGGAAAAGTCACAACCCAGTCAATATGAAAAAGGTGCTATTCAAATTATATCATTTCTCTTGGTGTCTTTTTGGAAAAACACCTCTTCATTTTCCATTCACACACACAGAACCCAACAAAAGCTTCATTTGTTTACACTTAATGGAGATTTGAATTTGAATGGTTCGGACCTTTAGGTCATTAAGTGCATTTATTTATATTAAGATTTAAGTATTTATTTAATCTGAATATGTCTTAATTATTAGGATCTTGAACAAAGTACTCTTAATATCATTAACATGTACATTTATGTGGATAATTTCACCACCCCTCTATCTACAATCACCATCACTACTAACCACCTATGTCATCACAACCATCATTATCGTCGATCGCCAACCACCAACCACCTTTGTCATCAAAACCACCTCTAACAATCACAATCACTACCAACCACTACTGTTAGTCGCGACCACACCTACCTCTCAATCATTATAATTATATCCACTATCACGACCACCATCACCACCACCGCTGCCAACACTATCAGCCATTACCACCACTGCGACCAATCCTTACTACCAACCACCTCCACTATCACAACTAGCACTGCCGCCAACTATCACCAATACATCTTTAGTCACTACACATTCCTCGACAATCATCGCCAACTACTAACATCAACTCCACCATCACAACCACCACCACCACTACCAATAGTCACCATCGCGCCAGTCGCTACAGCACCAACCATGTCCACCACCACAACTATCACAAGCACCATTTCTAGCCACTAACACCAACCACCACCACGACAAATCATCTCCCCATCACTAGCGAACATACATATTTCATTTTTCTTATTAAATAGGAGTACTGATTTTATCTTATTAAATTTATATTTTTTGCTAATATTTAATTGCTTTTTTATTTAAATTTTATATTTATTATATTTACAAATAAATAAATTATGAACATTGAGATGTTGAAAAACAAATAGTTTAATCATTCAAAGTTCATATCCAAAGACAATATCTTAATTATTCTGATGTGCTTCTAGATTCAGACACCTTAATCTTGATAAAAATAAATGAAGTCAAGTCATATATAGACACCTTAATCTTGATAAAAACAAATGAAGCCAAGTCATATATAATTAAGTACTTAAATGTATGTTTTCTCTGATAGCTTGAAATTGTTGATTGACTTTTATGGAACTTTTTGGTAAGGATACTATTTTGTATTCTTGTGTGGTGGTGTACATGTGAAAAAAATATCAAAGCACAGACCACAATTACTCCTCTCCCCTATATCTATCTAAAAGAAACCTAGAGACACATCCCCTTCTAACATCATTTTTTTCTTTTGAAATTATACTCACTTGTCGTCATAACGTTTCCACTTGTCTAATTTGCTAGTGCTAAGATGTAAAGGGGTTTACGAATTGATGTAAGTGGGGATTCATTGGTAGATATATGATAATAATATAATAGACAGTTTGCTAACCTTTTACACCTGCCATCTCTTCAACAGGTAGCTAAATTACATGTCATGTGAACCTTTTTCTTTTCTATTTGCAGTTTCACTTTATATTTGCCTAACTCATTCGAGTGGGTTTTCTTGGTGTACACCTGTTAGTTTCCACAATCAATACTGAGAAAAAGGTTAATACAATATATTATTAAAAGAAATATTACTTCAATATTTAAGTCCATTGGTCGAGGTAATTTGTTAGTGGAGAATTTACCTTATCCTCTTGAGAGAGTTACCAAAGTTTTACGGAATCTTTCGACCTAGTTATTCTCCTAATTAATCTCATAAGCTCGTAATTGTTGAGTTGTACTCCTTTGTTTCAAATTAACAGCTGCTCAAAGAAATTGTTTAAAAAGTTAATAATATAAGACTGTTTCAACTATATCACATTAAAGAAGAATGCATAATATTAGAAAAGAAAAAACAATCAATCTACTTTTAATAAATAGGGGTAATTTAATAAATTATACCTTATATTTACAATTTTTCTGTTGATCATGAAAAGAAGTAAAGCCACAATTAAAATGGACCAGATAACTTCTATCTTTAGTTTTTGTTTCATATACTTTTGGATTGACGAATATTATTTCATAAAGCATTCAAATGTCTTGTGCTTTTTTGTAAACAAAGGTCTAGTTTCTTAAGAAAGTGAAGTAAAAATGGACAAATTGTCTCTGAAAAATACAAGTGTACAAACTATATTAAGAAAATTTTAAAGTTGAAAAAATTTTCATTGCAAGAAGATTATAATTAAACACTTTTAAATATTTTTAAACTTAATATAATTGACTACTCCCTCTGTTCCGAATTATGTCACATCGTTTGATTAACATAAAGTTTAAGGAAAAAAAGAAATTTTTTGAATTTGTGATCTTATATAAACATGGCATAAGATTTGTTTGATTGTAAAACTTTTGAAACTTGTGGCCTTAAACATGTCATAATATTTAAGTAGTTATAAAAATTTCTCATTATGAATAAAATGAGAAGTGTGAAGTTAATTGTTTCCAAATTTAAAAAGGTATATTTTTTCTTAAACGAATTAAAATAGAAGTTGTGCCATGTCAACGGAGGGGTATCAGAATGATAAGATAGTAGAGTTCTAGGTAATAATGCATTAACTTTTTTTTTTTTTTTTCATTTAACTATTTTGATGAATTATTAAGCAAGATACATACAATATGATACCAGGAGTTGACAACACCCGCTTAGGGCACAATCACTTTACCAACCCATATCAGGCATTTCTTGAAAACGAGAACTTTTACAAATATAAATACTGTAAAAGATGGAGGATGATTCTTATCAGGATGATGCTACGATGAACAATACGACACTTGTCATACCTATTTATATAACATGATTTGGTGTGATCTCTTTGCACCCAAACTAACAAATATCTTTGCGCCAACTAGTAATTAACATATTAAAAAAATAGTGAAAGGATATTACAAATCTTTTACTAATTGGCTGGGTGGGTTGCCTTTGTACGTGCACTTTTTTGCTTGCATGGCATAAACAGATCATATAGAAAAGTAGAGGTGTCACCGTCAAAGGTTAGGTGGGATGGTAATATTTTTTAGATTCATAATTAGAGATATCGAATTCGAAACTTAGAAATGGAGGCATCTTTAATAAAAATGTTTTACCCTCAAAGTAAGACTTTTCGGTCAATAGCAAAATCAGAGAAAATTCAAAATATAAAGATGTAAAAATACAAAAAAATTAAGAGGATTCAACATTTACACCTCTACATTATATAAGTAATAATTTTAACTTTGTATTGTAGTATAACTTTTTGGAGAAAGGGGTTCGAATGAACATCCTTGCGTCTCCTTAGCTCAGCCTCTCTTTTCGGCACCAACCTAGATTAATCGAATCTCAGGTGGATAATGAAAATCGGGTGGCTGGGGGAAAAGTAATAGATGTCAACTTCCTATGAAATATTACTGGCATGACAGCTAATTATCTCATTTCTTTCCGTGTTTGTTATGAAATCTATTTCTTTAGAGGGAAGAATGTGTGTAACTTTTTCGTTTTCCCATTTTCTTCTAGTGGGGTGAGGTGTTAAATGTGGATGTCTATGAACTACTAATATTTAATTTCAAGAAAATTATGAAGATCGCTTGTTTGATTAAGTGTCTCAACTTTTCTAAAAATTGTACATAATAAAGGTGGTACGCTTCGTTATTCCAAAAGGTAAATACACTGAGATTTTCATGTCAATTTAGTAATCGACCTAATTTAAACTTATAAGACATGTATAAGAAGACGTACGAAGTAATGTATATCTGCATTCATATAAAATGAGAAGTATATTAATTACAAACACAACATAATGGACTCTGCCCGGCCCTTCAAATATTATTCCACAATGATGGCCGAATCAATATTTGCAAATACTAATTTCAGAACTTCCAAAAAATAAAAATCAGTACTTAGAAATATCTAAAATATTATTTGTGGTCAATGTTTAATGTTTAACAGAAGTACTGTTGGCGTCATCATTTGGAAAGAACAGTGTTATAAGTGCCAAATTATTGTGAACTAATAGTTTAGAATTAACGTACTGTATTAGAATTTTTTATAGGACACGTGGATCTTAATCTCTTTCCTTCTTAAGTTTGAGTTGTTAGTTGTTACCCAGATCTAGTACATAAAATGATCAAGTACATTAAAATTTATTTTAATATTATGCCAGTTCTCCAAAGAGATATATAAAATAAAACATAAAAAATCTTTTAATTTTTTTTTTCTAAAAAGAAAACATAAAGGGTTATGTAATTCTGTTGGATCATTTCCTCCAAATATATCTCCTCAGAGATAATGTAGCTAAACTGACTAAAGAATGGCACGAGAGCTCTAATTATAGGGCAGGTATATATTATACATACCGAGATTATTAATCTCTTATTAGTAGGCTATTGATTTAACCCAATAATACAGTTATTGGAGAATCCGGACTAGCCCTTTCAGTAAATAGATAAGTTTATAGTCACACATACCTAGATACCTCGATCTTTACAGAAGGCTAGAGATATGATCCATAATGTAGCTATGTATGGATCCATAATAGTCTGGTATACTTTGTTGAAAGTTGCAATTGCAAACAATAAGATTCTAATTATAAGCTCCCACTAGACAGTTTAACACTAATTGTGCTTTTCTTTTTATAGACTAGCTAGCTTGATACATAGCTAGCTAGCTGTGTAATTATACAGTAAACATACTTGGATAGTAATTTGTTTATGCCGAGGCGGAGTGGATTGTTAGGGGTGTGTTTGCTTTGAAGGTTTTTTTTTTTTTTTAATTGGTTAAAATATTTTTAAAACTATTTTTTAAAGAAAATAAATTTCTTAAAATTCAGAAAAATCGATGTAGGAAAATAAATTCTAATAAGTGGCATTACATGCTAACAGTGTCCCCCATCCTTCACCTCAATCCCCGCAACTGTGGCCACCCCCCACCTCCAACTCACCCCACTCTCATCCCTCTTCACCCATCCTCATAATATTTGTCTAAATTATATACTAAGTATAAATACTTTTAAAATAACAGTTTCTTATAGAATAACTTACTTTCCGGAAACATTTTTTTCCCTACCAAACAGACCCTAAACCATATCCACCAACACAAGGAAGTTGGTGTTCTATATATATGAGTGGCACCATATTCTTAACAAATACTTCGTCCGTGTCCTTATCTTATGAAATATGGCTGCCTCTCCAGCACCTCTCTTCTGTTGCTTAAGAAAAATGCGTATACCTAAGTTACCAAACTATCATATTATCATGTCTCGAAACTTCCATGGTGAAGGTACCTACTTCTCTTTAAATACCCATCCATTAATTTTAGTTTTTCTTTTGCATCAAGAATCGATCGGCTTTTCATACTCAATCTGTTTTCACTTGTTTCATGTTTCTTTATCTTCGAGATCCACGGAGGAGACGACTCCAGAATTTAGAGTCGATGGATTCAAAATGAGTGCATGTCAGCTTATTATATGTATATAAAAAATATATATAGTTTAACCCAAAACAGTAGGGTTGAAGGCTAGCTCATTTAGTGCACTTTCTGCCTTCCATAATTGTGGTGGACGGTTCAAGCTCCATCTGTAACATAGCATCCCCATCCCCTTTTCTCTTCCCCGTAGGCCTAATGTAATGAAAGAACTTTAAACCAAAAAAAAAACTAAAATAGTGTGTGCCCTAGATTCACCTCTTTGTTCAAGATTTCATTTCTCATAAAGTAGGCTCTAAAATGGAATAAGAAAACGAATAAAGGGAGGACATAATTTTGGTCTCTTATCTTCTAAAATTTTGCAGGGAACTCCGCATATAATATTGTTGATTCAAATTTAAATGCTCTACGGCAGAGAATAGAGGTACTAAGGAAGAAGGAGAAGTTGATCAACACAATTTACAAACGTGAAATTGGTTGGAATTATATATGGGAGTACGAAGACAAACGCAAGAAACATTCCTTGGTATTGGAGTTGGTTGAGCTCGCAGGTTTAGCAGGCAGCAACATATTAATTGTTTTCATAATTGGTTCTTTATGCATGCTTCTTCTTTCCCTCATACTCCATATGCATAGCTAATCTATAATATTGTTTAGACTTTTCAAAAATACTGAATTAATTTTTAAAAATTATGTATTTCTGGAGGATCCAACACGAGTGCGACAAACAATATATTTGGAGGGCCAGGCATAGTGCCTATATTATATATGCATGTACTTTGAAATAGATGGCGTGAATAATACTTGGCAAGTCTCTGCATTAGCGGTGCATAAACTATATGTTCATCCGCCTAGTTTGTTCAGTGACGCAAGATTATTAACCTAATCTAAATTCTATGAATATGAAATCATAGGAAAGGGAAAGAGGAAGTTGTAAGAGTATTCATTTTGTGATCTTTCTTAATATCTGATTCACATCGATCTTCTGATCCCTATACGAACGACATCAAGAATGAGAATTAGCTGTTTTTTATCGGATTAGAGGTGAATTCAAGATTTAAAGTGTATGCGTTTTGGATTTTAGCTATTTGAAGTTATGTTTTTTAATTTGTAATTTGTACATATTAAATCAATATTTAAAAAGGCTTAATACATAGCCTGCTCCTTAAACTTGTCAGGATATATATTGCATTTAGACACTCAAACTAAGCTCTATTTTAATTGAACACCTCAACTCCTAATAAAGTATTCCAACTAGACACTTTCAGTTCAATTTTTTTTTTTGTGTATTCTCATTCGTCTATTAGGTAGTTAAGTTAAACACATAAAATATGTCACCTCTTTTAATTATACGTATTCGCTCAATAAACCATAAAACCCCAGACATTTTCTATTTAAGGTTGATGCTCATAATTAAAGGAGATGACATATTTTATGTTAACTTAACTATCTCATAGATGAACGCACGCAAAAATATTTTCAAAATTTCAATCAAAAGTGCATAATTAAAATATTTTATTAAGAATTGAGATCTTTAGTTGAAACATCGCTTAACTCGTGTGTCAAAATTGAGTCATAGCAATTATTAGGCTGAAGCCGTATCATAAATAGTACATTCGTCCTAATCTGAATTCTGATGCATGACATGATTGATAGTGCCTTATCGAAAGGACAAAAGTTGGTATGAAGTTAGCTTTTTAGGGTTAGAAATCATATATGAAAAATTCTAAATTAAGCAAAACGTAACATTAGCAAACACAAACTTTAACTACTGGTCGTCATTTACTTGGACAAAGACATTCTATATTTGGTACGTAACTAATACTCCTTCCGATTTAAAAAGATTATTTTTTTTTTACTTGACATAAAGTGTAAGAAATAAAAGAATGACTTTTGAAATGTGTGGTCCAAAATACGTCTTAGATATTTGTGTAGCTGTAAATTATCTCATAAAGTTAACTTGTTTCTAAATATAAAAAAGAAATAATTTTTTTGGGATAGAATAAAAAAAAAAAAAGGACAATTTTTTTGGGACAAAGAGAGTAGTAGTAGCGGGAGATGTATTAGAAAGTGGCACATTAGGCTCAGGGGGTAGATATGAAGCCAATGAAATGGAAACACATTTGTTCTACATTTCGTATTAATTTATTGATTTTGTATGTCCTTATTTTATGATTCTCTGATCAATCATGTTACGAGTCCCTCCGTCCAAAATAAGTGTCACCTTAGCATAATTTTTTTTTTTTAAATAAAAATAATTATCCCATAATAATTGTCATCTCAGGAATTTAAGACAAAAATTGGCAAGTTTTTTCAACTATTCCCTTGGCATTGAAGATAATTGTTAATATTGCTAAATTCACAAAAAAAAAAAAAAAAAAATCTAATAAGTAAGGGTAGTTTAGCAAACTTCACATTATATTTATTGATTTCTTAACGAAAGTGAATATTCTTGCTAAGTTGACACTTATTTTGGAATGGAGGGCGTATTTCTTTGGGTTTATACTTCTCCAAAGAAAAACAAGGGAGAAATAGATATTTTTTGTGCATGCGAACTCATCCATTTTTTTTAGCAAGATGATTGACGAAGCAAAAAGGAAAAGGGGAGAAATAGAAAGGGATAAGTGCAAAATTAGAAGGAATCCACTCTTAGGAGCCGTTTGGACATGGTTTGAAATTATGGTTTGAAACCATGATTTCAACCTATGGTTTGAAATCATGTTTGGACATGTAATTTGGATATCTTAAGTTGTATTTTCTCTTATAGATATAAAAACCATAAGTTGTGAAAACTATCAAAACATTTCCAATTCTTAAATAATCTTACCAAATGAGCAAGTCATAGTTCATAACAAAATTAATACGGTACTAGAAGACCTTTGAAAAAAAATACAACATCAATTGATCAAACTTTAGTTCAATAAAATCGAAAATTTAACATGAATAGTAATGTAACTACTCTTTAATATAACCCTCCCACATGGTAGACATAAATAAAGGTTGGTGAAAGTTAATGAGGTTGGTAAATGGTTGGTGTAAGTAATTGTTAAAAATATTTACCAACTTATGGGTTTTTTTTTTTATAAAATATAAACTTATGGTCAAGCTTTATATTTAATTTTTTTGAAACCATGGTTTGAAACCCCAAATCATGCCTGTTTGGATGATTTTGGGTTTGAAACCATGAAATGAAATGTATGTCCAAACGCTGGTTTTATCTCATGGTTTCAAACCATGATTTCAAACTGCATGTCCAAACGCCTACTTAACATGGTTAAAATTTACTCGCACGGATGTTTACACCAAATAAATAGATGCATGACATGTATTTAAATATACATATTTATTATTTAATCATGATTCTTAATATATATATATTCACTGCATCAAATCACTTAACCATGATAAGTTAAGTTGATTTGGTATAAATCCCAGTAAATATTTACAGTCTTAACACTCATATGGATAGTTAAAAATAGGGGAAATTTTCCACTTTCAATTTGCTCACTTACATTGTAAAAAAGTAGCCCAAAACATACATTGCAAAGCTTTGGCCCAAAAACACTTTTATACAGTGTTATATACTTATATACAAAAGATAGGTATATTATATATATAGGTCTTTGAAGGTGTATAATGTGTAGGTATATACACCAAAAAATATAATTATACAATATTATACACGAAAATACGCACTTATGCACATTTATACGCAATTATACAAATATTGTATAATGTGTAGGTATATACACTAAAAAAAATATAATTATACAATATTATACACGAAAATACGCACTTATACACATTTATACACAATTATACAAATATTGTATAATGTGTAGGTATATACACTAAAAAAAATTATACAATATTATACACGAAAATACGCACTTATACACATTTATACACAATTATACAATATTATATTAAGTGGGTATAAACATAGATCTGCACTGGTTTTGAATAAGAATTATGTATATTGGTGTATAAAAATGTATAAGAGGTGTGTATACACCCATATACTACTATTATACAATATTATACAAAAACCAACTCCAACAGCACCAACGACAGCCACCAGCCATCGCCAGAGTTCCGTTCTCCGACGAACTCCAACACTACCACTAGATCTGAGAGAGAGAGAGAGAAATTTCCGGCGAAAAAACACCAGCCACACCACCACCAGATCTGGGGGAGAGAGAGAGAGAGAGAAATTTTTGGTGGTGCCGACTAGCCACACCACAACCAGACCCGCCGGCGAACTCTCTCTCTCTCTGATCTTTCCGGTGGTGCCAACCGCCGGTTGCGACGGCGGCATCGTTGAGAGATGTCGGCGATTATGGTCCGGTGAAGAAGAGAGAGAGAATGAGGAGGGAATGGGTGTAGAGAGAGAGGGAAGAGGAGGAGGGAGTGGGTCATTTTTTGTAAGATTTAGAAATGTGGGTCAATTTTGGTGACATGTAATTATCTCTTAAAAGTATAATTATCTCTTAAAAGTATTACACTTGCGTGCTCACTAGATATATAGGTGACATGTTGATACAGGTGTGAGGGTGGGGTGGGGGTGAAGATGAGATGTGTTGGAAGGTGGAATGTCACTTATGGAACTTGTTTTTAAAAAAATTTGACCAACCGAACATGAAAAAATTGAAAAGGAAAATGTTTTCCTCTGCACCGACCATATCCAGAATTTTGACTTTTGACCTAAAATGTTTACCCATGAGGCAAGCAGGGGTCAAAAATTTCAAGACCACCCATTTCTAAGGTCGTAATTTCTTAAAAACATTCTTATCATTATATACACATACTTTTCTAATTCTTGCAATCTTCTTTGTTGGTTTCCTCCACTTCGAAAATTCTGTTGCTTTTGCTCTCTAAGCTTTATTTAAGTTAAAAGTACAAGAAAATTAAGGAGAGAGAAATTAAATAAACACCAAGTTATCATAAATAGCATTTTAAATTTTTTCTCTTTTTCTTGTTATAAATGGGATAATTGAAGGAATAATTTGGATGTAAAGTGATAGAAAATTATACGTAAGATATTAAGAATAGATTAAATGTATATTAAAAGAAGAACTAAGGGGACTTTTTCTTAATACAAAAGAGCGACTAAGTATATAGTAAACATTATTGAGTATCAATGATATCTTGATGCTTAAGACTAATTATAACAATAAGAAGCTCAGTGTAATTCCACAGGTGTGGTCTGGAGAGGGTAGAGTTTACGCAAATCTTACTCCTACCTTGAGACTGCTTTTCTTTTTATTTTTGTAATTGTTTCTTGTTTTAATGGGTATCAATGATTTCTCGATGCTTAAGACTGCTTTTCTTTTTATTTTTTTAATAGTTGCTTTTTATTTTTCAAATAATTTAAGCTAACTTCCTTATTTATCTTGAATAATATGATAGAAATGAAACCAGACAGCCACTCTTAGCACTCCTTTTTTAAACATAACTAGTTTGTAAAAACTATTTAAATTAATAACTTTTGCAAACTTCACACTGAACTTATTGTTTCTTCTTCGTCATACCTTTAGGTCTGAAATTCTGCTTGATAGATTATGTAAATATTAGTTAGAATATTTTGTAATCTTCTATTTTAAGTTAGAATATTTTGTAATCTCCTATTTTAGGTTAGCTTTGCTTAACATATTATCTGGTAGAATTAGCTCCTTAATTCTAGCCTAACATTACGGTTGTATAGTTTGTATATTAACCAAGTCAAGGAATGAAAGGAGGCACGAAAAACATTTCCTTCATGGTATCAGATTAGGGTTTTTTTCTTCTTCCTTATTCTTCCGCTACGCCCTAGTCCCTCCTTCTTCTTCCTCTTTCCGTCACCTTCACTCTCTAATCCATCAGCCATGGGCGATGCAACACCCACTCCGGTTAAGTTCTCGTTCCACCCGGCCCTCGAGGTCTCGAATATCAAGAATCACATCTCTGTTATTCTTGAGATGGAGAACTTACAATACGGAACATGGGCCGAGCTTTTCAAGATTCATGTTCGTTCTCACAAGGTCCTTCATCACATCATTCCTCCCCCCACAGGTAAGGAGAAGCCGGCTCCCAAAACTGATGAGGAAGTCGAATTATGGACGACCATTGACGCCACCGTGCTTTAATGGATATATTCGACAATTTCAAATGATCTGTTAAACACCAGCATCGAACCAGACGCTACTGTCATGGACGCTTGGGTTCGCTTGCGTGATATATTCCAAGATCATCAAAACTCTCGTGCGGTGACTCTCGAACAAGAATTCACGACGACTCGTATGGAGGATTTTCCCAATTCCTTCGCCTATTGTCAATGTCTAAAGAGCCTTGCGGATCAACTGAAAAATGTCGGGGCTCCCGTGTCGAATAGCCGCCTTGTCCTTCAACTGGTTTCGGGTCTCACTGAGGCGTACAAAGGGGTTGGGACACAAATTCGCCATGCTAAGCCTCTCCCCCATTCACACAGGCTCGGTCTTCCCTTGTTTTGGAAGAACGTGAACTTGCAGCCATGGTGTCTCACGGGTCTGGTTCGGCTATGGTAGCCGCGGTCGACGACGCTGCACTTCACTCTGAAAACAGAATCTCACACCGAGGGAAAAACAAAAATTCCCATCGCCACAATTCTGGGAATGGCCGTAAAGGTGGTTCTGGCCGCGGCTCAGGCGGCGGTAAAAATACCTCCGGCGGACGCGGTGGTTCAGGCCGTAGCAGTGGTGGTGCACAGCCAGCGGGCTCCTCTTCGCAGCAGTGGCATGCCGGACAACTTGGTTACTGGCAGTGGGTACTGCAGCCTCAATGGGTTGCTGCTTCTCCCCCATGTCCGTACCCGACCACTTCTTGGGCTCGTCCCCCAACCGGCCCACCACGGCAGCAAGGTATAATGGGCCCTCCTCCAACCCAGCAGTTATACACGGCAGCAGTAGCATCTCATGGGTGGTATGTTCCAACCGACATCGAGTCCGCAATGCACACCATGACCTTGAACCCGCCCGATCAAAATTGGTACATAGATACCGGGTCCACTTCTCATATGACATCCTCGAACGGTAATCTCTCATCTTATTTTAATTTGAGTAATCAAAATAATGGTATAGTTGTGGGAAATGGTCATTCGATTCCAATTCGTGGTTGTGGTCATACTAGTTTGCCTCCCCCAAACCCCCCTTTATCCTTACGGAATGTCTCACATGCTCCTAAACTCATTAAGAATTTAATTTCAGTGCGGAAGTTTACTACTGATAATTCTGTGATTGTTGAATTTATTCCATATGGGTTTTCTGTGAAGGATTTTCAGACAGGGATGGCACTAATGCGGTGTGATAGTCGGGGAGATCTTTATCCAATCACCACCATCAAATATCCAACCACCACTCCATCAACCTTTGCGGCTTTGTCCTCTCCCTTTTGGCATAATCGTTTGGGTCATCCGGGAAATTCTATTTTGGATTGTCTTAGGCTCAATAAAAGCATTGAATGTAATAAATCTAGTCATTCTAGTATTTGTCGTTCTTACGTTCTTGGTAAATACATTAAGTTGTCGTTTGATTCTTCTATTTCCGAAACTTTGATGCCATTTGATATTATTCATAGTGATTTGTGGACCTCTCCTGTGTTAAGTTCATTGGGTCATCGGTATTATGTTCTGTTTTTGGATGATTTTTCGAAGTTTTTATGGACTTTTCCTTTAGCTAAGAAATCCGATGTTTATACGAAATTCTTAGCTTTAAACGCCCACATTCATACCCAATTTGAACGTCATATTAAAAATGTCCAATGTGATAATGGGAGGGAATATGATAATGGTCAATTCGGGAAATTTTGTGAGTCTAATGGGATGTCATTTCGTCTTTCTTGTCCACATACGTCCTCACAAAATGGGAAAGCCGAAAGAAAAATCCGATCTATCAATAATATTACTCGGACTCTCCTTGCTCACGCTTCTCTTCCCCCTTCGTTTTGGCATCACGCCTTACAAATGGCAACATATCTTTTTAATATTTTACCAAGCAAATTATTGGGTCATGTTTCTCCTCTTCAAGTGCTATACCAAAGAAATCCATCTTACTCCCATCTTCGGGTTTTTGGGTGTTTATGCTATCCCCTCTTTCCTTCTACGACTATCCACAAATTGCAAGCCTGGTCTACACCGTGTGTATTTTTGGGGTATCCTACGAATCATAGAGGGTATAAATGTTATGATTTATCGTCCAACAAAATCATTATTTCTCGTCACGTAATTTTTGATGAGAATGTTTTCCCATTTTCCAATTTACATTCTCCCACTTCAACTACCTATGATTTTTTGGATGATGGGATTTCCCCATTTTGGTTGCATCATATGGCTACTGATCTGGATAATCAGCCTAGACCACCCCACGCTGCACCCGTGACCCAGCCGAATATCCCCCTTCCCACCGTGGATCGTACTGCCGCCTCCCCTCCATTGGCAGCGCATGGGCCAGCCGCCTCCCCTTCCGCCCAACCCCCTCCGCTGATAACTCCACAAATAAACCCACCTTCTCCTCTCACCTCTGCCTTAGGTTAGAATATTTTGTAATCTCCTATTTTAGGTTAGCTTTGCTTAACATATTATTTGGTAGAATTAGCTCCTTAATTCTAGCTTAACATTACGGTTGTATAGTTTGTATATTAACCAAGTCAAGGAATGAAAGGAGGCACGGAAAACATTTCCTTCACTGCTAAAGCCTAACTTCATACCAGAAGGTCTGAAGTTTGAAAATCCAAAGTTTGAGTTATATTGTTGGGGATTTTATGTTTGGGGTAATAATTAAGGATGGTTCGTTCGACAAGGGGTTGTTGGTACCAATGATGAATCTGGAGAATTCTGAGTCGTGACAGCCATATTATAAGAAAAATACTATCCAAAACAGGATGCTGCAACGCCAACAATATAACAAAGTCACCGACTGCCTATACGTACACAAGAATAAGAAAGAATAACTTAGAATTGTGTTGTGGAGGAGATTAAGAATTTATTGTTTAATTATGTCTAACCAACGTAGTTTCTTTAATTTGTTCACATCGGATTTTTCTGCTGAAATTGATGTCACATATGCATAGGTTTATGAAGAAGTAAGATGACAGATGAGCTTTTGCCTACAATGCACACTTCATGGATCATCAGTTCAGGTGGTGGAATGAATAAACTAGTACTAAAGCAAGCAAAAATAATATCTCAACACTATATGGAGTGAAAGATGGGGCTTTATTTGTACCAATTCTGCATGTCTACTCTATCTAATGAATATTTGTAACTTCAACCATTCTATCAATCCTGATACCACAAGGATTTGAAGACTACACCCACAACAAAATAAAATATTTTCTGTGGCTTGTTTGTACTAATAAATTGCCCACTTTATAGTTCTCATCACTTTAGAATTTCTCATCACTAAAGATGCAATGGGATGGATATGATTCTTACACTTATTCTCGGATTTGAGCTCTGAAAATGAAAAAAAAAAATTCTAGCCGGAAGCATTTCTTCCTTTAATAGGCATTTACGCGACGCAAATTCAAATTAGTTGAGTCAGTGATTTCGAAGAAAACACCCCCTACTTAAAAATTCTCCATTCTCGGGACTAGAATTCAAATATCATATTAGAAATGGAGGAATTACGCCCATTCCACTGGACTCATCGTGGTAATATATCTCACCCTCCGGGCACCAATATCAATGAAGACGAATATGGCTATGATGGTGAGGACTACGGGTACAATGAAGAGTGTGATGCTTATGATAAGAGTTGTGAATACTATAATGGTCATTACGATGAAGAACATGAGGCAAGAAGTATTCATGGATCCTATGTTGAGGCTAATGACCCGAAATATCAATCTGATTACGCTCATGACTATGATGGTACTACGGGGTACAACTTTTACTCTTCTTGTGATGAACATAGTGATGGAGGTAGTGACCTTGAGTATGAAAATAGTGAAAGTATCAAGTACATATGATGATAAAGGTCAAAAACATAGCTTAATTATCATTTTTTTTTTAGTTTCATACCTAAACTATCATAAGGTTGAGAAAACTACCTAAACTATCATTATCTAGTTTGCAAAATACACCTAAACTAAATGTGTGAACTCACTCTCCAAAATGCAAGTGAAGCTGAAATTTTCTCAAAAACATTGTCCACATAGCATAAGTAATGCTATGGTGGCACCTAAAATAAAAATAAATAAATAAATAAAAAAAAAACTGTATTTTTAAAAAAAAAAATCAACATTTTAAAAAAAAATGAAAAAAGTAATAATTTTTGTAAAAAAATATCAAAAAATTTAGAAAATCAGAAAAAAAAAAGATTTAAAAAATGGAAAAGTTGATTTTTTTTTAAATGTGAAAACTAAAGAATCAGTTTTTTTTTTTTTTAAATAATAGCTTTTCCATTTTTTAAACTATTTTTTTTATTTTCTATAATTTTTGATATTTTTTTACAAAAATTATTATTTTTCAGCTTGTTTTTTAAAACAAATAGTTTTTTTTTTAATTTCCATGTAGGTGCCATTGTGACATTATTTATCCACGTGGACAACACTTGGCAACATTTTTATATAAAATGGAGAGTGTAGATCACGTGCCATTCAAGAATAATTTGAGATGTGTTTTGCAAACTAGATAGTGATAGTTTAGGTAATTTTCTCAACCATCTGATAGTTTGGGTATAAAATTAAAAAAAAAAAGTGATAGTTGGGGTGTGATTTTGACCCTTATCTCTATTAAATTTGAGTCAAAATTATTATGCTGAAGTTGTACGGCTGTGTATATCATAAACGATTAAACGGTATAGTCATCCTAATCTGATGCATGACATGATTAGTGCCTTATGGAAAGGACAAAAGTTGGTATGAAGTTAGCTTTTTAGGAATGGGTTCCTCTCCATTTTCTCCACGTTCTTACTTTGATGGGAGACATGTGTCATGGTTAAAAACTAATAGTTGAGATTTAATTAACCAAATTAAAGTCCTAATCATCGTTAGTATAATAAATATATATTTCCTTGTCAATTTTTGTAATTTCCGATAATTCCTCTTTGAAATTTTTTGTCAACTAATGGTATATTTATTATCCTAATCATGATTAGGACTTTGATTTGGTTAATTAAGTCTCAACCATTAGTTTTAGTCATGATACATGTCTCCCATCCAAGTAAGAACTTGAAGAAAATGGAGAGAAGAGACATGGAGAGGAGCCCAATCCGCTTTTTTAGGGTTAGAAATCATATATGAAAAATTCTAAATTAAGCAAAACGTGAGATTTGCAAACACAAACTTAAACTATTGGTCGCCACTTTTGCAAACACAAACTTAAACTATTGGTCGCCGCTTACTTGGACAAAGACATTCTATATTTGGAGTATAAATTTGTTACGTAACTAATAGTAGTACAAGGAGATATTTGAAAGTGGAACATTAGGTGGTAGATATGAAGCCAATGAAATGGAAACACATTTGTTCTACATTTCTCAATAATTAATTGATTTTTGTTTGTCCTTATTTAATTTAACTAGTAACTAAACACGTGCATTGCACATGTATTCCATGCTAAACAGTAAAAACAATTTATATATATAGTGGGTTGGAATTTTTGATTTGTTCTATTCTTAAGTCTTAACACTCAAAAATAAACACAACAAATGAGAAAGTAATGAAGAAAATGAAAAGCCTGAAATTATTTTCTTTTTTGGTAGCTAATCTCGTAATTTCAACTCCAAAACTACACAAGCTTGTGTTTGGAGATAAGCGCATTCACAAATATCAACTCAGGTTAAGAAAGCTTCCAATATGAGCTGTGTATAGTTTTTACTGTATAAGAATGTTCTCAATACAAAACCAAAAAAAGGTAGATCAAATGCTATGTATAGTTCCTGCTATAACATCAATTTACCAAATAATTGTAGGTGATGACTAATCAACGGCAAAGCTGACTATAGTCTATTCGATTCGACAAAGAATATGATCTCATTTTGTTGCTGTTGGAGCATGTCAATGTAAGCTAGTTACTTGTTTCCTCGTACTAAAGAACAAAATCAAATTCAAGTCGCTAAAAATACACATAAAACTTGTTCATAAATGAAAAATACAGCATTATTGCTTTAAAAGAGAATTATTTCCAAAAGTCTAAGCAACTAACACGCAAAAAACCTTAAAATGCTGTCAAGAAGTTTTTTTTATATGGAATTGGAAAATGAATGTTTCAGGTCACGAAAGTGAAGGAGCTTTATTCGGATTCGTGAATTTGTTCATTGCATTATATATAGTGTGTTGAAATTGTTGATTTGTTGCTATTCTTAACACCCCAAATTAAATACATTAAATGAGGAAATAATGCAGAGAAAATGAAAAGCTTGAAATTCTCTTCACATGTCTAACTTATCTAGGTGGAATAAATAAGGAAGCCTAAACGTTAGTAATTCAACTCATAGAGTAATGAAATGCAGAGAACACGTCAAAAAAAATGGCGGAAAAGTTATAACATTTCTTGTGAGATAGGAGTACCATATTCAATGTAGCTATAACTTGTCATTTAATGGGATATCAATTAATCATGTATAGTATATCCTATTAAAAGCCTGAATATGGTACATATATTCTGGGCTTCTGGCCATATGAACAGCCAACGTTACACATACTTCTATTTATTTTATTGTTATTATTTTTATTAAAAAAAAAATTGAAGGGGTAAAATTGTAGTTTAATTTTAAAGGTTGAAGCTTTCCACTTTTAGTATGATGATTCTCTGGTCAATCATGTTGCGAGGGTATTTACTATTTCTTTGGGTTTATACTTCTCCAAAGAAAAACAAAAGGGAGAAACAGATATCTTTTGTGCATGCCAATTCATCCATTTGTTTTAGCAAGGTGAATGACAAAAAAAAAAGAGTGGGGGGGGGGGGGGGGGGGGGGGGGATAGGAAGGGATAAGTGCAAAAATAAGAAGGAATGCAGTTTCAACACTGTTACAATTTACTTACATCGAGTCTTTGCAACAAATAAATGGATACATGACATGTATTTATATATACACATTTATTATTTAATCATAATTCTTAATATATATATATATTCACTGCATCAAATTACTTAACCATGATAGTTAAGTTGATTTGATATAAATTCTGGTAAGTATTTACAGTCTTAACACTCATAAGAATAGTTAAAAATATTTCACTTACGTGCTCACTAGATATATAAGTGACATGTTGATACCGGGGCAGGGGTGGGGGTGAAGGTGAAGATGAGGTGTGTTAGAGGATGGGATGCACACAATCAATGGGAAATGCCACTAGTGGAACTTGTTTTCCCTACTTCTGCTAGGGAAGTCATTACTTCTCATTTTTAAGGAATTTCTTTTCCAAAAGTTTTGACCAACTGAACATGAAAATTTTGGAAAGGAAAATGCTTTCCTTCATACCGAACACATCAAGAGTTTTGACTTTTGACCTTAAGGATCTGTCGAAAATTTCAAGACCACCTATTTCCAAGTTTATTAAGCGTATTTTCCTAAAACATTCTTATCACTATATACACATACTTTTCTAATTCTTGCAATCTTCTGTTGGGTTCTTTCTTTCTAAAATTCTATTGCTTTTGCTCCCAGAGCTTTATTTAAGTTAAGGTACACGAAAATTAAGGAGAGAGAAATTAAATAAACACCAAGCTATCATAAATAGCACTTTTAATTATTATTTTTCTCTTTTTCTTGTTATAAATGGGATACTTGAAGGAATAATTCGGATGAAAAGTGATAGAAAATTATAAGATATTTAAGAATAGATTAAATGGATATTAAAAAAAGGAACTAAGGGGACTTTTCCTTAATACAAAAGAGAGACGAAGCATATACTCCCTCCGTTCAATTTTACTTGTCCACTTTTGATTTTGCACACCCCTTAAGAATTAATAAATTAAGTATGCATTTTACTATAATACCCATATTAATTGGTGTATAGTCTAATTGAACTTGGAGAATAATTTGGAAATGAGTAATTAATGTTAAGGGTAAAACAAGAAAAAAAATTGTCTTTCCTTAACATGCAAAAGTGAACAAGTAAAAGTGAAAATTTATTTTTAATATAGTAGACGAGTAAAAATGAACGGACAGAGTAGTAAACATTATTGAATATCAATAATATCTCGATTCTTAAGACTAACAACAAACTCAGTGTAATCTCACAGGTGGATCTGGGGAGGATAGATTCTACGCAGAACTTATCCCTTGCTAGGACTGCTTTTCTTTTTTTATTCTTGTAATAGATTTTTTTTTTATTGGGTATCAATGATTTCTCGATGCTTAAGACTGCTTTTCTTTTTATTTTTCTAATAGTTGCTTATTATTTTTCAAATAATTCAAGCTTACTTCCTTATTTATCTTAGAATTGGTAGAAATTAGAGGTGAGCGTTCGGGCCATCGGATTGGATATGAAATTTTCGATTTTCGGATTGAAGAAATTACAATCCAAATAAGTTCGGATTGGATTGGATATTTTAAGTTCGGTTTCGGATTATTCGGTTTGGATATTTCGGATTTTCGGATTTGACTCTTGAGACTTAAGGCAAATTTATTAGGAACGAAATTCATATGTTAGTTCGAGAGAGGTAAATCTTAATCTTAATTGCTCAGTAAAAAAAGTCATCCAGTTCAAATTAGGATTAACAAATCCAAGTTATATCCAACATAGTAAATTCACACCAAATAAAAGCATTCTGGAAAAGTGGAAATGAATAAAATAAAATCTAAGTAGTCATCCGGAAAAATAAAAGAGCTCTGCCGTGGGTGACACTAACATGAGACTTTTGAGACTGGAGAAGTAAGAAAGCCCTATATTATATTTGATTTAGTGGATAATTGTATATTGGACTTAATATTTTAATGGGTAGGGTCTTAGGTACTAATCTATTGGACCTTTAGAAACTAGACTTATTAGTACTGGGCACATATGATGTAGGTAGGGCTAGATATACGGTATAAAAATTTCGGATTTTCGGATATCCAATCCATAGTACTAAATTCATATCCAATCCGAAATCCATAAATTTTAAAAATAAAATTCGAAGTCCAATCCGTAATCCAAATATCCAAACCAAATATTTAAAAAAAAATCGAATTTCAGTTTGGATTTCGGGTTGGCCCAAACTGTGTTCACCCCTAGTAGAAATGACACCAGATAGCCACTCTTAGCTCCTACTTTAAACATAACCAGTTTTTAAAAACGATTTAAATTAATAAGTTGAGCAAACTTCACACTGAACTCGCTAGTATCGTTGTTTCTCCTTCGTTAGACCTCCAGGTCTGAAATTGGTCTCTGCTAATGCCTAACTTCATACTATAAGTGCTGAAGTCTGAAAATCCAAAGTTTGAGTTATACTGTAGCGGATTTTATGTTAATGATTAAGGATGGTTCATTCGACAAGGGATTGTTGGTACCAATGATGAATCCATGGAATTTTGAGTCGTGACAGCCACCATTATAGAAAAATACTATCCACAGGCTGCTGAAACGGGAACAATAAGGTCACTGACTGCTTATATATATACACAAGAATAAGAAAGAATAACTGAGAATTGTGTGGTGGAGGAGATTAAGAAGTTATTGTTTAATTATGTCTAACCAACATAGTTTCTTTAATATGTTCACGTTGGATTTTGATGCTGAAATTGATGTCACAAATGCATAGGTTTATGAAGAAGTAGGATGAATGATGAGCTTTTGCCTACAATGCACACTTCATGGAGCATTAGTTCAGGTAGTGAATGAATAAACTAGGGATCGGCTCCTCTTCATTTCTCTTCTCTCCATTTTCCCCAAATTTTTCTTTGGATTAATGACACATATCATAGTCTAAAATTAATGGCCTGGAACTAAAGTAAAAACTCTAACCGCAGTTAGAATAATTAATTACTTCCTTATATTTGCTCCCAAAATATATTTTTACAATCCCACAATTCTAAATCTACATTATATTTTTTCTAAATATATTAAAACTTTTATTTCTTGGCATGAATAAATTTTTGCCGTGAATCATTGTTATTTTTTTCTACTTTTTTTCTATCCCTCGATATTGAAGCTTATCTCATACGTGTATACTCACCTTCTCATTCAAAGGTGGAAAATTAGAAGTAAACTCCAACCTATGAATTATGATGATATAACTAAAGAACTTTATAAAACAATATTGGCCAAATAAAAAATAAAAAGTCTGGCCTAACATAATTTTAGTAGTACGAGCAAATTAAATTTAAGCACACAACTTTCTGTTACTCTGTCGCCTTACAGGAGTTGTGGCCCTTTCAAATTCAATTAAAAAATAAATATTATGAAGAAAAAAAAAGGATAGACATAAAAATATTTAAGGCACGGCAAAAGTTTACTCAAGGAAAGAAAGAAAAGTATTTAATATATTTAGGAAAGATATAAGGTAGATCTTGAATTATGGGATTGTAAAAATATATTTTGGGAGCAAATATATCATATATGGAAGTAATTAATTATTCTAGTTATGGTTAGACTTTTGTTTTAGTTAATTAAATTTAGACGATTAATTCTAGACCATGACATGTGTCATTAATCCAAGCAAGAGCTTGGGACAAATGGAGAGAAGAGAAATGGAGAGGAGTCGGATCCAATAAACTAGTACTAAAGCAAGTAAAAATGTCTCAACACTACAAAAAAACTGCTATATTGTGGAGGTTTATTTATGGGGGTTATAAAAAATCCCCACTATACATTTGTTTTGGGGCGTTCCTGTCAATCCCTACAAAATATTACATTTTGTGGAGGTTTAGTTTTGGGGGCTGTAAGAAACCGTCACTATATGTTTTATTTGTGGCGTTTGTTTCAATCTTCACAAAATTATTTTTATTGTGGCGCTTTTATTGTGGAGGTTGCTGATAACCTCCACTAGTTTTCTTAAAATTGAATCAAATTGACATTTTAGTTAATCCTCTATCAATTGATGTAATTTACGTTGATTTATAGCCATCCTGGTTTGTTGTTCTTCTTTTCTTTCATATTCTTACATAGTAAAAAGAAGATCAAAAAATATAGGTCTTCTCAAATAAATATCTTTTTTTTATAGATATCTTGAAACACAATTAATATTCATTGATAAAAAGACATAGATCTTCTTATGGATCAATCTCCATATTTAAATAGTCTTTCAAAAACAGTCTCTCTGCGCCACAAAGGTACTGGTAAGCATTACGGTTCTCATTTCACGGGCGGGGTTAGCGCTCGGAGAGCTACTTCGAACTTGTTGGTGCTCTTTCGGACTTTGTTTTGAAAAAGAGTCGCCACCTAATTTTTATTCAAATACCATGAAAAATCCTTCGTAATCCAAAGCTCTAGGTAAGGGTTCTGCTGATCCCCTAGGGAAGGTGTTAGGCACCCTAGTATTAAGGATCCGTACTATACGGTTGACCTTTGAATTCCAATGTGTAGTTGTTTGCATGAACTGTTTATTTCGTGCTTATTTCCGTATTTAAAAATTTGCCATATATTGCATATCATTTAATTTTGAAAAGAATTGAATATATCTCCATTATATATGGGATATTTAGATTCGGATTAATAATATCTTGATACGAATAATTTCCTTTTATGTATAAGGAGAGTATATTTTTTCTATAGAAAGTATAAAAATTATTTCGTTTCAAGTACAATTTTGTTCATGCATCATCCCATACTTGATTTCGGGGTAAATTCGTTTAATACGTTTAACCGCCCTTCCTAATACCTTTATAATTAAGAATGGACTTTGACGTATCTCAACTCATATAAAGTTTTTACTATTTATTATTATATACACATGTAAAACTGATTTTTATATTTGAATTTGGGCTTAAGGCCCCATCCGTTTTTAAATAAAGAAATTGTATTTCTTTGGTTTAACCCAAGTCTCGTTTACAAACTGTTTGTCCCTTTTTAATCAGAAAAGTATTAGCCCAATTTTTTTTAATTCTTCTTGTTATTGTGCTTGGCCCAAAAATGTTTGTTTCCCTTTTTCCGTTTGGATCCACAAACTTAGTTGATTTTTTACAAAAACAAAAAGGTATATGTCTCTAATTTATAAATTTCTGATCTACTTTTGAAGATAGAAAACGTTATAGTGCTTAAGGTTTTGAAATTCCTTTTAATTTTTCGTATCAAAACGGATCCATTGTCTTTCCATTTTTTATCTTGAGAGTTTGTTTATACTAAGTTCGGATTTTGAAAATTTGTTTTGGGGACCTAAGTCAACTAAACGGCATAAGCACTGTTGTCCTAAGACAACTAGTTCATACAATAAGGATTCCAATATACATAAGAGTTTTACAAGTGTTTACAAGCATAAATACAACAAATTATGACATGAAGAAAGCATGAATAATTAAATAAGAGAAAGGGGAAGGCTAGGGGCGTACCAAGCCCCTAGTTGGCCATTTTCACCCATGACGGGGCCTTCTATGTGTTTAATATATTAGCTTCCATCTTTGTCTTCATCGGACCCGATAATGCGAAAGAATTACCTGTTGGGCCTTGGCCCAACAGGTTGGCTGGACTCGGCCCGAATGGCCATGCAGTGGAGGAGGAAAAAGAAGAGGGACCCGGTTAGTTTCAATCTACTGAACTTGTCAAATCCATACATACATATATATATAATTCACAAGTAAAACAGCAAATATACACACATCTACGCTACTGGCTTTAGCAGCCCAAGATCAAATACAGAAGAAAACTACCCGAGCCCCTTTAATTCCTACTTTGGGCTGAGTGAGATTTCTACCACTTCCCTTTATCAAGTTAAATTGGGCAAGGCCCATCTACCTCCCAAAAAGCGGCCCAATTGAGAGTTAAGGCTAAATGTAATCTTCCTTCCTTTTACTTACTAGATGTATATACCTTATGTATATTTAACCTTAAAATCATAAATCTTACACTGATTCAGTTAACCACTTGATTAGTCTTTCCAATTTTAAAGAAAAATTTCCAACTCAAACCAAGGCCATTTTGTACTCAAACTAATCAGTTAAACACTGGACAAACAATTCCACTACAAGCCCATACACAGCCTCAACTTGATCGACAACTCACTTGGCTATTATGCCATATTAGATCAATATTTACTTACAGCCTAAGCTAAAACAGTATCAAGACAGAGTAAGAGATTACAGGTTAAACATATTGACATCAAGATCACAGAGAGGCTTGGGAATCAAAACCAAATCACAAAGCAGGTTGAAATTTCAACTATAAGCAAGAACAGTATAAAGCAAGCAAGATTTGGCAGGCTCAAGCAATCACAAATGACATAGTAATGACCATTTGGACTTCAGTTGACTCAAAAAGGATGGAACACAGAGAAGAGGAGTAAGGTTCAAATACACCAGACCTTAAATGAGATTCAAGCCTAGGCCCTTTTTAAACTTTAACAGATTTCCAAAAAGATGGGAACAAGCAGAGGGTCCAAACAAGTCTTATGACTCCTATGTTTTAGCATTTGGTTCAACATGTGACTTAGTACTAAGACTTCAACTTGACCAATTCTTTCCTTATCTCTAGAAAATTAATGACATCAAATGGACAAATACTTCTTCTACCTTCAACAGGCTCACTTAAACACTTAATAGATTCATTTTAGACCCATCCTTTGGCTCAATGAGGAAGTTTAAGGGCCAAGTATGTTCATTTGGAAAACATACCCCCATGGACACCCTAGAGTGTGCCATGATAACTCTTATTTGGTGGAAAGATACGGTGAACCAAGTTGAACTTGGTTCTTCCTCATCCTCTCTTTAAGGTGTCTTTTAAAAGGCCACTTGATGTCAAGTGATTCATGGATTGCCCCTGGACACTTGTGACTCCTCAAACAACATCATTAAGTCAACTCCAATCAAATGCTCAATTGGCAATGACACAGGTTGATATTTTATTTAACTTGACCTAGTATTCTAGTTATGAAGTTGTTCTTACCTCCCATTTTATCATATCAGAACCTGGACAGACCTATACATCTTATTTTAGGGCTGGTTTACATGTGAAACTGAACAGGACAGAGCCAAGAAACAACATACTTAAGGTCAAACATCATTATTAGTCTTGCTCTCATCAAAGATCAACATGTGCTTAACATCTGGACACACCTTTATAAAATGGTTTAAACAATGTACATAACAGACTTGGACAGATTCAAATCACACTTAGTAATATTATTTTCATCATATTTAAGGCCTTTAACTTGTAAACTTCACTCAACTAATAATATCAATCTTTTTAGAAGTGAAAACAACACCACCAGAGATCCATTTAAACTAATACTATTAAGGTTCATGGTTATACATTATCATATCAGGCATCCAGGTGATTAAGCAGTGATCCAGGCCGTTTTTTTAAAGGTCATTTAGACTACAATATTCAACCATAATGCTAACTAAGCACATTAACAAAACTGCAATACTTAAACTAATCTAAACACACATGAAATTAGCACAAAACAAGAAAAAGGCAATAAAAGGACAGAAGATTACTTTTTTATGTGCAGCCGTGAAAAAGATCGAATTTGGAGCCCTAGTGCTTCCAATCCTCGAACTCAGCCAAACGCTAGAAAGAAAATTAAAATTTTGAACTAGAATACCTAACCCTTAAACAGTTAAGTATAAAATTTTGACTAAGGCAGCCTAGAACTCGAGTGGAAACTCAGATTTTAAGCTTTTGCCGATGCTTGAGTGTTCAAGACCTCCTCAGTTGTGAAGGTTAGGGTTCTATTTTTAGAACCCCAAAGCAATGAAAAAACTTAAAACCAACGATGTGGTACAAGATGGAATTCTCAGAAATAAATACTCAATACATGAAATCAACGCTTAGGATTTAAAGATAACAAGCATATACTGTTAGAGTCGATCCGAACCAACCTTTTAGGAACCAATGAAAACACATTCGTACAATCAGCAAAACATAGAAAATCGAATTGTTTGACTTGAAAATTAAAAGAAAAGCAAAAGGAGAAAGGACTAGTACCGTGTTTGGAGTGAAGTGAAGCTAAATATTGATTGTTGGATGAGAATAGTTTTACAAAAACTGATGAAAGCTTGCGAGTTATGAATGGTTGCCATTTTTGGCATGGAGAGAGAAGAGGAACCCTAGGCGCCGCCTAGGGTTTTCGTGAGAAGGGAAAGGGGAGGGGGGGGGGGGGGTTATAAGGGGTCGTTTGGTCCTGAGGAAAATGAGAAATGGGGGGAGTGTCATTCACTTTGCCCCCTTATTGCTGTTGTCCAATGGACCGGGTCGGTCCACTTAGTGGATTGGACCTGGTTCATTATTTCTGGGAAAAGAAAAAGGGCCCTATACGTGTATACTTGACTATATATACATATATCTAGCGTATATACGCACCTAAAGAGTAGAGGTGGGTAAATTAAATAAATAAATAATGCTAAAATATCAATTATTGATCATATTATGGTAATTAAAACATAATTAGCCTTTTAATTAATTTTAAAACACGATCAATTGCGTAGACAGACTTAGTTTGCAAATATAACCTCAATTGGTTTTAAATCCAATTTGATCATTTCAATTATGACCCTATTTGGCCTATTTAGACAATTAAAACTAAATTTCAATAATGACCTTAATAAATTTGAGCCAATTGAATTTGGATATTTCAGCTAAGGCCATTAAAAGGCTAATTTTGCAAAAATGACCCCAATTGCCTTAAACCATGAATTAAGGGTGTCAAGTGGGCCGGTCCAGGCCATTTAAACGCGGGCCACAAGGGGCCGGGCTTGGAGAGGGAAAAGGGTGTCCGACCCAGCCCACCCCGGATAGGAGCTACACCTCGGGCTAACCGGGCCGGGCCGGGTTATAGTTAGTGGGTCGGGCCTTTTTTTTTAAGTTCTAATACAAAAATACACATTTACATTTACTAATAATAATAAAATTAACATTTACATCTAATGATAAAATTGCTAAATTAAAAAAAAAGTTTAGTCGTCGTCAAATTCAAAAAGCTAGCCGTTGTAAATTTAAAAAACTAGTCGTTCCTAATTTTATTTGAACCCCTAAATTTATGAATAACTTCACTTTGGTCATATTTTCAAACTATAAATACCCTTCAATTCTCCTTCATTTTCACACAATTCTTCCACAATTCTCTCTTTATCTAAATTTATTATTCAACTAGTGTACATTACTTCACCTCCACCTTCTCCTCGAGTTCGAAGATCAACTTCAAGTGCGGTGTGGATGCATTTTGAGCGAGTAAATGAGGAACATGTTAAATGTCAATATTGTGGTGACATATATCTCCACAAGTCCGGAGCGTCGGGTATTAGCCTATTAAGGGGGTGGGGGGTGGAGGGGGTACCGGTGTGTTGCGTAGACACTTGTGAAAAGGCATGAAATTGAACTGAATGATTTACCAAAGGTAGATTTGTTGAGATAAGTACTATCACAATCTAATATATACTATATACTGAAAATGTATCAAAGGTATATTTGTTGAGAAAACAAGATTGTCTAGCTTTAAAATACAATTTTAAAGAAAACTAAAGTGCTCCGTAAAAAGAGACTCCTAATTTATTGGGATACAATGTTTTTAAAATACTTATTATTAGTAATAAATGTAGTACTTATCTTTTTTTTTTTTAATTTGAAGTGGGTCGGGCCGGGCTGGTGGGCTGTACACCTTGTCCGGCCCAGCCCCCTAATAAAACCCACCTAGCCCAGCCTCTTACACCTCTTAATGAGTCTGGGCCGGGCCGGTGGTGGGCCGGGTTCAGGCTGGCCCAGCCCACTTGACACCCTTACCATGAATTGGCTAATTCAATTGTGGTCGTAATATAAACAATTAAATAATTAAAAAAATCAATTTGCAATAATGTCCCTCTAATTGACTCATTATCTATTAAATACTACAAACAAATTATGACAAATTATTCAAATATACAAAATTAAAGATTGAGGGGTAAAATGGTCAATTTTTTTAATTACTCAAACTCCTTGGATTAAAGGGAATAATGTATTTACTAATTTGATTTTTGACAATTTAAACAATTAAATAAATGATTATTTTGAAATTTCTTTTCTTTGATTAAATCTAACAAATATCTCATAAATGTCATAAAATATACCAATTAATTTCCAGATGATTTATAATATTATAGAAAATATTTCACCAGTTGAAAGGGGTGAATATTGACCCAAATAATTTTAGAAAAGTCATTTTGACCCTTTTAAATGCATGATTCACTTTGTTTGTCATCCAAGGACACTGAGTAATTAAAATAAATTATGGGAGGTCAAAAGTTAGGTGTCAACAGTAAGGTTTGCATCCAGAGTCCACTTGTGGGATTACACTGGGTATGTTGTTGTTGTTCTTGAGTATGACTGTTATAGAGAAGTAATTTTACAAAGATTGTACCGCTATAATGAATGTCATTGTTGTTATACGTAGAATACTGTTATGGTTAAATATAACATGAAAATCGGTTCCGGAGAAAATCAGATTGTTATAGTGAAATGTTATTATGACGAATGACAATTATATAGAGATTTTACTGTACCAAGTTGGACTGTACATTAAAAAAAAAAAAAAACTTAGATTAATTAGTGTATCACAAACCCCCCCCCCCCCCCCCCCCCTCTATATCCATTTAAACCGTTATATTTTTACCGAACCTAGCCCCGGTCTTCTCAAAACCTTAGTCCTTCTTTTGAAGAAAAAACCAGATGCACTTCAGATTGAAACCAATATTTTGGGAAAAAGTTGCTAAAATTTGAGGCTTCTTCTATTGATGACGATAAAATAATTGTAAAGTTGAAGACAAAATTCTTTTGGCTGTGGATTTTATTGTTATGTTGTAGGTTGCCTTGTTGGGACCATAGTATATAATTTAGTCATCTAATCATATTTGATGGTTTGATGGAATGTAAAGATATTTTGTGGCTTGAACAATGTAATATATATATATATATATATATATATATATATATATATATGTATATATATTTGTTTTATGACGTTATGGTTCTTGTATCTTTACCTAAAGCTTCTAATTTAAATTGAATAAAATGACATTTTAAGTTGCTTAAAAATGACAAAGAATGTGCTTATGTGATGCCTTAAATTGGTGAATAAATTTATTACAATTTAACTAAGTTGCTTAATAAATATAGCTTCACAAGTTGCTGCATAATTGCAGTTAGGAACTAAATTAGACCAAAGAGTCCCTTAATATATGTTTGTAAGTCGATAACGACCCTCCAAAAATGCAGGTTTACATGGTCCATAAGGACCATAGCACATTTGGATCAAATAGCTCTTATAGTAAACGTAGAGGTCCATAATTGCCCAAAAAAATACGGATGGCAAATCTGCTAAACAAGTAATTAACACTAATTAGTTTTAAAACTATGCTTCGTTAGGTTTTGCCTGAAATAAGAGTATGTTTTACCTAATTAAGTAATAATAGAGGCATAATAGGAAGAAAAAAGGAGAGGCATAATTGGACTAAACTATAACGGAAAGTGCATAATGTGAATTTCACATACTTAAGAATTTTAATTTTATAAGTTACTTAGCTTCAAGTTCTACATATAAATTTTCGTGTGATCGTCTCTATTAATATATGATTTGATTGCATCAGAAAAAGTTATTGAAAGAAATTTATTTTTCTATTTTTGTTTATGAATATTTTTTTCATTTTTAGTTTATTTAAAATGACGATATTTCTTCATATTTAAAAATAATTTGACATACACAAATATTAATACTTTGTCTAGATCACAAATTCGGGAAAAAATTGTATCCGATCAAAAGGTACCATATCAATTCAAACAGAGGGAATATGTATTCAAGAAAAGAAAGATTGAATTGGAAAAACAGTATGTTCTATTTCAGTGATAGAACAAAAGATGTGAATGAAAATTACACTCTATGTCTGCTAGGAGAAAATATTTACGCTACACAGCTCATATTTTGAGTTTGTTATCCGATTTAGCCTATATTTGTATAAATATTTTTTATAAATATACAAGATTGATACATTATGTATAATGCTTTCTAGCTCTAAATATAATATTTGTATAATATTGTATATTAGAATATGTGGAATGATATTTTTTTTGGACTGTATATTTTTTAAAATATCTATGCTAATAATGTAATATCTGTATATGCTGATCGTGGCCTATGTTCGGATATTCCTATAATATCTTAGCACTATTTTGTCGTGAATATTGTGTATATTTGGGTCCCATTTACATTAATGGAAGGACCTATGATCTCCACCAATAATAGAAAATGGTCCAGTATTATTTAATAGGGTGATTGATTCATGCCATGTGTCCACCCTATTATTTAATGTGCTGTAAGAGATGATTTTCTCTCCTCAAAATAAGGTACTATATAAGAATAGGATAAAACGAAAAATGAGAGAAATGGAGTAAAATAATGTTATAAAATAATAAAGCAAGCAAGAATAATATTGTAGACAAAGAGAGAAGAGAGGAATTCTTTTATTTCTCTTGTTAGGGATTGATTTACAACGAAGGAGAACCATTATATTTATAGGGGAAAAGTGACTTGATCCCAAAGTCACAAACCCTAATATTTCTCCTAAAGATAGACATCTACAATAATAAATAATATTTATAACACTTCCGCTTGGATGTCTATTTGATAGATAATGTGTCTCGTTAAAATCTTACTAGAAAAAATTCAGTGGGAAAAATTCTTGTGAAGGAAAAAGAGTACACATTTCTAAGAATACGCTATTTGGTTGCCTCATTAAAAACCTTACAAGAAAAAGCCCAGTGGGACAAAAACCTTAAAAGGAAAAAAGAGTACAATGCATATTAACTCCCCCTGATGAGAACTTCAATCCAAAACTTGAATCTTCACATCTCAATCTTGTGCACTATCTTTTCAAAAATTGTAATTGGTAGAGACTTGGTGAATAAATCAATCATATTATCGCTCGAAAAATTCTCTTGCACGTTGATATCACCATTCTTCTGGAGCTCGTGTGTGAAGAATAACTTTGATGAAGCATGCCTTGTGCTTTTATGAATCCTCCCTTAGTTGGGCTATGTATGCTGCTATATCTTCAGTCTTTGGATAGAGTTGCATTGATATATGATATTATTGAAATCACTCCAAGTGCATTCCTGATTTGCTTTATAGACATATGTTATCTTTATATGATTTGACTGTCATGTAGAACAACATCGTATGACTATAATCCCCCATAGCCATAAAAAAATATATAAATGCATCAATTGCATAAAGATATGACACTTCAGGACCAAAAAATTCTGCAAGTTTCTCATTTCAACTTCTTTCAGCAGATAATCTATTTCTTTTGAAAACTCTTCAAGAGTTTCAATAATTCTCAAGTCATCAACTTGCACTAACAATATGACAGATTTTGATTTTCACAAAGACGTAAGGATAAATAGAGTCATTTGTGCCCTTAGTCAGTAAATATTCATCAAGGTGATAAAATCGCGTTCACCTTGCTTAACTTAATTCATATAAGAATTATGAACAAATTTCTACAACTTGTATATGCTTAAGGCATTTAAAATTCTTCAGGAATTTTCATATAATTTTGTCAAGTAATTCATATAGGCTGTGATAACATCTATTCCTATCTAAATATATGACATCTTCTGGTGTCCGGACAACAGGTCCAATAAGGTTTACGCTTACCAAGATGCGTCATTTCACTTGATAATAATTTCCATGTTATCATGCTTTAATAAATGTAGAATTTAGATCCTCACAATCTTTTACAATATTGCGCTATATTGTGCCAAAGATATCGTCGACGATATATCATTTGTATCGATTTGCAATGTGACATAACTTATTGAGATCTCATCACTTCCATTATTTTTAGGTACCTAAACCTCTCATGCGATTTCATGAAGTGTTATGTCGTAGGCTCTTCAAGATCACATTGCCTCCTTATAATGATCATTGATCATTTGCTCGTCTTTCTTTTTAATGATTATTGCGTTTGGAACCGATTAGTCTACCACGCTTCATGCATGTTGTAAACTCTGTCCTTCATGGACATGAATTTAATAAGAGCATTTTGCAGCTGAAATATGATATTAGTTTTGGGTCAGCAAATGCTTCTAGAATTTAACTTGAATTGCTTTTTGAATGAGGATCATACTAATGATAATTCACAACATATTGCCGAGCTACTTATTTTCTCCCCCTTATGTTAGAAAATCTAACATATATCCCATATTCTTTGGGGGAATCCATCTTTGTGCATCATGGTAGATTAATTAATCATATACCATAAATAAAAAACTTGTTAGATGAAATTATCTGGTTCCTAACCCTGAAACAATTATGAAGGGAGAATTTATCATAATTTATTGGTCTGAAGCATACGAGTGATGTTGTATACAATATATAATATCAGACCAGCACATGAAGCTTTGTTCTCATAAGCAATGGTTTAGCTATTTATCGGAGGCATTCAATGCCAAACTAGCTTCGATATAAACCAGCATTAACAAAATGAATTATCTTGAATACATAATCTGAAAATTGTTCTCTCAACTCATTATTATGAGCAAGTAACTTTGCAATGTCAAACTGTGGGTTGACAATAAACATGTGATGGTCTTATCGATGCATCTTATTTAAGACATCACATAACAGGTGAACGGGCCCATATTCACCTTTTATATTTTTTCAGAATTTAGGGAATTCAATCCCAACATTTGCCAGTATAATCAACTTTTCATAAGAACAAGCAACAAAAATAAATTCTTGAAGAATCTTCTAGCTCTTCAATATATGCCAAATACTCAATTTTCACATATTTGAATCGGGATGGTCAAACTGCTCATGCTGACTAATAAAATTATTTATACTAGTAAAGTTCAGCTTTACCATACCATGTGTTATATGTTTTATTAAACTTCTGGTTTACTATGACATGAATTATTTTTTGTAGCAATAAACTTCTGGTTTACCATGTGATTCATCATGCTTATATTGTAGTACACTTTGGAGAATAAGGCGTGTAACCTTTCACATAGATATTTCATGCCCACTATGATTTTGAAGATATTTAATCTTCCCATCATTTATAGCTTCAATATGACAGCTATTTACTTTAGAAAACTTCGGGTTTACTACAACTTGTGTTTCGATCATAACAACTTCATATATTATAATCTAGAAGGAATGCCATAATAATATGTAAGCTTTTCAGGAACCGTTAATTTATTCTCCATAATCACACATTGTTTGAACAGTACTATTGACATGATCTTCTACATAAATAGTTAGCTCTTCTGGAGTCCTTAATTGATTTTGTTAGATACTGCTGGTGTCATGACAGAAAATTTGATGAGCTATTTAACACAAGAGTATTCTTTTATTTCTTCTCAATTATTCTACCTCTTCTAGAGGTGAATTGTGATATCTCCATAATCAAGTACGCGTAATATAATATTAAGTCATTGAGGTCACAAGAACAGGGACTTTGGCACTTTGTCCTTATCTGCTTCCTTCTCTCGCTTGCATCGTGAAAAAGAAACACAAGATAATTCATACTATATATTTTCTGATTAGTTCCATTAGAACAAGTTACATGATTAATGGCATCTTGGCATATATCAACTGGATAAAAATGGTCACAAGGACAGAAAAGAATCTCTCAGAAATATATTACTTATGGATAAAAGAAACACATACCTCTGGAGTAATCTATTAATAAGAGTATATCCATGATAAGAGACCAATAATTTTAATTTCTTTATCACCCATAAAAGAAAAGAAAAGAAAGAGAAGTTCTCACTCTTGATCTTCAGTGAGGCATCGTATACTAGTTCGTACAATACTGTGGCTTCTACGAATCCCTCAATTCGGTGATTAATATCATGATCTTTGTTTACCCTCAATTGAATTTGTACGCGGTTTAAAGAATCTGTGACCAAGCTTATTAACGAAAGTAAAATTAACAAGCAAACAATATAGAATCAACGGAAAATAAATGATAGCCTGTGGAACGGCGGGTCCAACGGGGAGAAGCTTCTTATTCGGACGGTGTCTAATGGGTCTGACTAGGAGTAATTCCTCCCTTGGACTGCTTAAACGAAGAGCAATTTACGACAAACGGGATTAAATGAAAAGAACTTTAGTAAATTGGTTTAAACGAAGATGAGCCTTTTCGTTGTTTAGAGAGTAACAAATGAAATACGATGATTCTGATGCCCTCTAATGGGGCTGGTACATGTGTTTATATAGTGCTAGTGTCCTACTATAACTAGGAGTCACGAACCCCCACATGGGTGAAATGGTTCCGATAATATCGGACACGTCTGTTGATGGCGTGATCCTCGGCGATGAATCAGTGGAAGATAACTTTCCGCTGATTTGGACTTATTTTCTCTAACCTACAAACTCGGACACATCTCGAAGGTCCACTTGCCGGACCTATTTCTCGGACCATTATCAATTCCACATGCTCCTTCGCTGAATCGGAGAGAACTCCCAAGTTCTCACCGTACGCAATCTTCACGATAAAGTAAATATCCATATATATAAGTTTTGCTAAATATTGTCACACTCGCTCCGGGAAATGAATTTGTATTTATAATATTTATCAACGGTTCTCATTCTATAGGAATGGAACATAATTATGTGAAGGTGCCGTAACGACATCAAACTATAATGGGTTATAAGCTCTTTTAAGATATTGCTACTTCAGGAGCAAATCGAGACATATATATAATGTGGAGAATTTTCTCTAACACGTATTCAATTATGATCACAAGCCTATAAAAATCTTACCACTTCTGGTGGTTCACAAATGTAATTAAAATGAAGCTCGTGAAATATAATCACTTTTGGTGTCATATTATTTTTTCAAACTCTACCAGAGTTGCAAGCAAATTTATTGTCTTCGCTCGTATTTAGAATGAAGTTATAAGACTTCAAGAATTTAAAAAGAAACGAGGTCAAAATCTTATCCTCAAGAACTCAAATCATAAAATTTTACCGTGAGAGCCATAGAATTAATTTATAATGAAGATTGGAGAAAAGGCTTACATAATAAAGACTCTCTCTACGAAAACGGAAGATATAATTAAATAGTTCATCTTTAAGCCAAAACCAAATAGAAACAGATACTTGAAAATAAATTGATCCAGTTGGCATGTTAGTTTTCTTCTATAAGACGTATCATTGTCTAAGTAATTGCTAAATACTGAGGAGAACAACCACAAAATATAGATCTGTCATAAACTGACGAAAGCACTCACCGAAAAGCTTGCAAATATAAAAATAAGTAGTATTAGAACTATTACCTGATTTACTTCAATTAATAGTAAAAGCAAAACCACAAGTTTCATCGGGCTTCATCGTGGCTCATAACCAAAACACCAAACCATTTTCAAACACCGAACCATTATTAGTTTGAAATTTAATTAGAACAGTCAAACTCTAACTTTGAAAAGATTAGAGACTCGTGCTAATAACGTGTTATAAAATAATAAAGCAAGCAAGAGCGATATTGTAGACAAAGAGAGAAGAGAGGAATTCTTTTATTTCTCTTATTAGGGATTGATTTACAACAAGGAGAACCTCTATATTTATAGGGGAAAAGTGACTTGATCCCAAAGTGACTAACCCTAATATTTCTCCTAAAGATAGACATCCACAATAATAAATAATATTTATAACAAATGCTAAATAAAATGGAGAGAATGTCATTTTTAAAAACTTTATAAACAAACGTTCAACACATAATTTTAGTTTTCTGTAACTAATATATTTAGGTTTTATAGTATAATCTTAATCTCAAAAATACAAAATATAACCAATACCAAATAATTAAGAAAACAATTACAAAAAATAGTCTATTCATCTAAGACTTGCACTATTTCAAAGCAAACTATCTAATCCATATCATTTCTAAAATGATAAGAAAGAAGTAAAAGTTATTAATTTGCACTTTGCTCTATTTAGACCATTTAAAAAAAAAACACTCTTATCGAGCCTTATTATAGTATATTCCTCCTGAAAAGTCTACAAGTACGAATAATACTGTTATTTGATAATATATTTTTAGATATTGCAAAAAGTTAATGAAATTATGTACACTATACTTTCAATTAGATGCATGAATATTATTTATTTTTGTGATAAATATTTCAAGATAATGAAAATATTCCCCCGAAAGAATGAATTCACCAAGAGAAACCCAATCACATATATCCTTACATTCGAATTGTAAATCAAAACATTCAACCACGTAATGCATTTATATATATATATATATATATATATATATAACTTCTCCATTAAAATGTGCTAAAAATTTCACAAACTTAACAAAATCATGCACATTTAGGAATACAAACACGCACAATTTTATGAGAATAAACTAATAAAATATATATAATAGATATATGCCTATGAATTTCGATTTTTGTGGGTGTCCCGCTCTGTAAAACAGCCCCATGCAATAGCATTCTCAAAATAGACATACAAATAAGTTTCTATGTCCATGTATTGCTCTCAAAAGAAACATTGCATTCAACATTAGAAACGCCAAAATTTGCTCAATTTAAGTTTTCAAGGAAATCGAAATCTGAACATTAACACACTCCCTGGAAAAAACAAATCAGAAAACACACACATTTATATAACGAACAAAGTATGTATATAATGCAAATTCAAATTACAAAAAAAAAAATGAAAATTGAAAGAAAAAAATTTGTAGCATTAGGATGGTTAGGATTAAGAGGAGGATTGAATTTGCGAGAAGTCTGTCTTCGTGAAGAGGACTTCTATCCTTGCCAGTTGTCATGACTCTTCACTATCTAGCATTTACTTTAATTCTTTATTGCCTTTGAAATTCTTCATTGTCCTCATTGATAATGATATACGTACATTAAATTATATAGATTTTTTGTTATCAATAAATATAGACAAAAAGCAAAAAAAGAAAATTGACAAAATGTTATAGAGAATTCAACGTGCAATATTTACCTTAACTAAGAAATAATTAAGAGAGTTAAAAGCGTGACTTTTGGATAACATAACATATAAGTAGCAAAAACGAGAAAAAAAAGGCCAAAAAAAAGGGAAAAAAATAAATAGGATCCTCAGTCAAAGAGACTTATCACATCACCTTGTCTATACATGACTTTATATGACTTATCACATCACCTTGTCTATATATATATATATATATAGACACGCGCGCTGTATTTGTTTATAACATATAGAATTTTGTTACATTTTGCAGGCAAACCTTTTCGAGAGAGTCAAGGAACACAAAAGTTTCAAGATGATAATTACTTATAATTTTATATAATTTTCTTATTTCTAATTGATTTTTATTATTATATTTAAGCTACCGGACATGTCCTTTACTAAATTACATAGAATCGTTGGACTTAGAAATAATTGTATAATCATCAACATTATTTTTATAATTATTTTAAACATCATAAGAATTTCATTACTGGGATAAGGTACAAATACCCCCTGTACTTTATCCGAAGTTTCAGGGACACGCCTTTTCTTTACAGGGGTCCTATTACCGCCCATGAACTATTTTAAAGTGTAGTAACATCATCCTAAGTGCCAACGTGATGTAGAGAACCAAACTCTTGGTAGGCAGTGAAATTCATGTGCTGCCACGTGTAATTTCACAATTTTTTAAAATCTATTTTATTTTCTTCCTCTTTGTTTTCTTTTTAATTCCAAAATATAATGGAAATAGCAATTTATATTTATAAAAATGAAAAGGACAATTGTTATTGTTGTTGTTCTTGTATGAACTTGAAAAAGAATTAGAGGTCTTGAGCAGATTCGAAGGTTGTTAAAGTTTTGAAGTTGAGATTCAAGTGCTAAACTCATTCTAAATCCTTAGTTGCTACTGAGATTCAAAAATGAAGAAAGAATTTCGAATCCACCATTGTTGAACCATGGAAAAGCTTGAAGAAGAAAAAAATGGGTTTGTCAAAATTCTTGGTTGTTGACCAAAATGATTACTGGGGTTTGGTGATGATGTTGCTGTGAAGCTGTAGTTGAAATTTGAGCTTGATTGGTCCGGATTCGGCTAAATGTTTGTTGAATTTCGAGACCCAGAATCATATTTGGAGCTCTTGAAAATGAGTGATAAAAAAGGGATGAAGAACCTTTGTGTTTTGACAAATAACTTTTGAAAATCAGCTTTCAGCACACGTGGTCATTTTGTATAGGTTAGAGCCCTTTTTTTAAGCTCCTACGTGCTTGAAGGAGGTGTTCTCACGTCCTTGTCCACTAGCACATAAGGTGCAAAGAAAAGCAAATAAAAAATAAAAAATTAGGGACTAATAGGAGCTCATAAAGATAAAGTGTGTATCTGAAACTTCGAGTATAGTTCAGGGGTACTTGTACCTTATCCCTTCATTATTCAATAGCTTTTGAATCATCATGAAACAAAAAATAGAAATCAATTAGAATAAATTCTGGACTGCATATAGCGCTACACTTTACTATGTTACATTGTAGGGCTTTTCAAAAAGTTTAATTTTGGTTACATAAACGGCTACCGGTTTTTTATTCAAAATTAGCTTACTGGTGATAATTGTTTACAAACCAAATGTATCACTGCCACTAAATAATAGGGTCGTCAATGGTTCGGTTCAGCCGGTTATTTGAAAAAATTTATATCATACCAATTTTTCGGTTACTCTCCTAGGAAAGTAACCGAAAAATTGGTTTGTCCAACACTTTTTAATTCTCAACATCTACTATTTTTGTATTGCATTAGGTGCCTTTTAAAAATACCAAAAATTAACCGAATCGAACCGATATCGAAGAAAAATCGATCTACTTGGGACGCTTTCAAAAAGTTTAATTTGGTTATATATATAGGCTTGTTGTTAATAGTGTATGGTCCAGTTACCAAAATTTCATTCAAATCCTCCATATCTTGAAATTTAACCACATAATACCCATGCTCATGAAGATACACATCTGGTTCTGCCACCGTTGACCAACTTTGCTTGATATACCTACACATTTGTTTGTATCCCGACGTTTCCCCAACCACATAGGAAATTAATGAGCATTTCCATTTTAGGGCTTCAGATTCAACCTCTAATTTATCCAATTTAGCAACAATTTTCCCATCTATAACCTCAGGTGCTACATAACTCAACGCCACTCCATTCTGAGCTGTACGATTACCAGAAAATAAATTTGCCCATGAGGCAGTGGGCAAAGTATTAACAACTACCTGTGGTGGAGAATCATTTACCGTTGGTATAGTCCCAGACTTGGCCAACCCCTGAGCATTCACTGGCAACACAATCGGTATTGGTACTGGGTCACTCGAAATTACACCGTCATTGGCCGTCACCCCTGCCAGCGTCTGAGCTGCTGCCGTACTCCTCTGTGACACACTTGTCAACTGTAACCGCTTTGCAGCTCCCCTAGAAGATTCCGTATGCAAATTATTCCCTCCAAATCTCGAAGACATGAGATTTGGTACTATAGGCGTGATAACCTCTTGTTTTATCAGATTCTCTGGGGTGTGATTGTAAGATCTAGAACTGACTGAGCTACCTATGGTAATAATAGGTATCTTCCATGGTCTTCCTCGTTTGCCTCTTCCTCCCATGGTTCCACCGGTCGGCGTACGTTAGCTCCACCTACGCCGAGAGCATGAAGCGACTTTTTTTATAATTGAAGTAAAGTTTCGATAACTCTTACTGGTGTTGGTTTTCTCCCGACTTCTATTGGGCATAACGAACTTGTGAAAAGCGTATGATGAATCGTTCGATGCAATGGGTAAGAGTCTAGCTACGAGTTTCAGTCCGAAGTTCTTATACGCACGGGTTACTTGGTGTATTTCGTACCTCCTTCCGAAATTCCATGTGATTGGGTAATTTCGAAGTGTGTTATCGGAATAATGTCTTCTATCGATGCAAGTCCGGAAGGTCTCGTAGATGTCGTGAAATGTCAAAAATGGGAAGACTAGACCTTCCCCAGTCCTGTAGCCATAGTCTCGCAGAGACGAGACTGGCCTCGCAATAGCGTGCTCGCTGCAGCGAGCGAAGGTCTTCCCCTTGCGGATCCTGGACTGAAAGATTAAGCTCGCACGTGCGAGCGAACTGACCGCCGCGGCGAGTTTGCACCTGCGAGGATCGAGGCGCAACAGCGAAGGTCGCTGAACAGACCTAGAAATAAATACCCACTTCGTCTTAGCTCGTTCCATTTGGACATTTTGGAGTAAAGAGCTTGACCTAGAGCAGCTTGGAGAGGTGGAGACGTATAATCTTGTAATGGTAAGTCTTAAACTCTCACTCTTGACTTTATATCCTTCTTTAGAAGGGCTTCTATGGTCGTTTCCTTGTTGGAGAAGAAGGGGGTGACTACACACTCCATAAAACCTAAATTCCTTTCTTACCTTCTTCAAATTCCCAATTTTTACCCTTGGTGCTTAACTCCTAGTTGGAGGGGTTGGGTAGTCTAAAGATCGAGCCTTTATCGACTGATGTGTGTATTTGTGACTCATAGGTGCGTTTATGGTACATGTTGAACCGATTAGAAACTATTCGAAGATTTGGAAAGGAAACAAGGAGCCTTCGAGATGATAAACTTCGATTCTAGGCATGTTGAGATTGTAAACCCTTTATGTGCGTGTGTTGGTCTAAATTAAATTTAATAAGAGGGTCACGGGGTGAATTAAAGGGGGATTACGATACTTGTGAGGTGACGAGCAGTAGTATCAGATATCGGTTATCATGTTATGGGTATTTGTGCAATTTCAATTGTATAGTTGGTCTGAATGCCATGCTTTGGGCACTAGCTGATAGAATAGTACGATCCTTCGGGGTCCGTGTTTGGGATCTGATGCCCGTATTTTGTGCCCCTTTTATTATTATTTGTTTGCCTGTTTGTGCGTGCATATCACTCGTATAGCCTCGTTGAATTGAAAAGAAAGCAAAACGGTGGAACCTTGATGATATTTAAATGTAATGGTGACATTTATGTGTATTCGTGAATATTTTTTTATAGATTTGATGCACGCATTATTCACATTTATTATGTATTTCATGCATACGATTTGAGGTTATGATTATGAGTCTGAGGGGATCTTGTTCCGGACGAGTGATGATGTTTGACACATTTTGTTGGTACTTGAACCTGGTTGGCTATGAGACAAGTTATTGAGATATGATATGGTTGAGTCCGTGATCCGAGGAAATTGCCGGAGCGGTGATATATGGGCCTTATGAGCCCCCATGGGTCACGATTCGTTCGAATGTGTGTATATCGGGAAGTGGAAACAAAAGCCTTGCATTGCACTTGCATCTCATCCATCTTTATCTTGTGCTACTGTTGTGAGTGTTCGTATTGACTTGCCTTATCTAGGATTCTATTCGCTATTTTAGTTTAATTGCTAAAGTATGATTGTCTGGTCACTTGGCGCCTATTGTGATGTGAGTAAATTGGTTAGGATAGGTGTTGACACCCAAATTTTCACCTCCCACAATTTATTTTAATTACCCAGAGTCCTTGGGTATTAAACAGAGAGAAATATAAATTTTTTTAAAAAGTCAAAATGATTTTATAAAAGTTATTTAGATAATATTTTACCATTTATTTGGTAAAATGATTTCTGTAATATTATAAATCATTTGGAAATTAATTCACATATTTAGAATTATGATACTTTTGCTAAATTTAACCAAGAGAAAAAAAAATTAAAACAATAATTTATTTAATAGTTTAAATTGTTAAATTGTCAATTAGCAAGTATTTCACTCTGTTTAATTCAAGAAATTTGATTAATTAAATGAATTAATCATTTTACCCCTCAATTCAATCTTTCATATGCAATTATTGGAATTTCATCATAGTTAATTGAGTGATTTAATTGTGATTAATTCCATAAAATTGCTTGTTATATGGCTAAGTGGCTACAGTTGAAATAATCAATTGCTAGTTTAAGTATGACCATCAATTGAAATGCCAAATCCATGTTTTAACCCAATTGAGGTCATTATTGTAAAAATAGCTTTTTAATTGTTTGATTAGTTTAATTGTGACTTTATTTGAAAAAGGCCAAATTCATTGGTCTGATTAATTAAGGTAATTTTTTTTTTTTTGCAGATGTTACCTTAAGTTGTCTGATTGGACTAAATAAGGTCATAATGGAAATAGCTGGTCTTAAGATCAAGTCAATCAGAGGACATTGTTTGCAAATTTAGTCTTTATGTGTTTGATTAGGCTTATCTAATTATGATTAAGGGTCTAAACTAATTAGTTTTTTTCTTAATTATGGTTATGTATTAAAATAAGTGTCAAAATCTGATATATATATATATATATATATATATATATATATATATATATATACACACATATATACACGGATATACATGTAGTATACATGTATTATCACGTGTATACATGTGTATAATTGGAACAGCCCATTAGTCTTTTAAAATGGACCGAGTCTAGCCCAAGTCGGACTGACCCGACCCAATGACAAGTTAAAGGGGGGAAAAACCCCTCTACTCCTTTCACTTTTCACCAAACACACCTCTACCCCCTTACCCTTTCCTTTCCCTCGTTAAAACCCTAGCCACACATCACATTTCTCTCTCTCCTCGTCACCACCGCCGCTTTTGGCAAAGTTTCTGATGAGAAAAGTCTTTTGCCAGGTCTGTATGGTCATTTGAGGCAAAGCATTTATGGCTTCCACTCCATTTCACCAAACACAACACAAACAAGGTATAAATCACCCTCTTTTTCACTTTTTTTTTTTATCAAATCAACGGTTATATGCTTGAACTCCTTAACGATTTTTCTTTGCATACGATTTGAATATCGATTTTTCATTAGTTCGTATGAAGCCATGCGGATCGAATTTTATCTCACCTTTGATTGTTTGTTTGACCCATATCTCAACCGTAGGATAGGGATTTGAGAAGGCCAATTCTCAGAAATTGAAAAAATCCAACATCAGTTGAGAATTAGGGTTTTCTTGATTTCAGGATTCTATAAATAGGACCCTAATTCTCATTTGTTAAACAGACCTGGACAACTGAATATCATTTTGCATATTCAAAAAAATCGAATACCTAGGGTTTCTAGCAATTTATGCTTAAGACCTTTAATTTTCGATTTAGTTTAAAGTTTTAAAAGTTCACTTTTCTTTATGTGTTAGCTGAGTTGGGATTGTAAGGAGGCAAAGGGAATTTTCAAGTCCATTCTCGATATTAGGCTGCGCATCAAACCGGTAATCCCCTATCCTTTTATTTTTAATAAATTTTTCTGATTTCTGTGTTTGATTATTTATTAGTTTAGCCTAGTTTAAATATGTTTTGTGTGTTAGTTTTAGCTTAGTTTGTTCAGATAATCATATCTTGTATGTCAACTTAGCCTAATCTGTTTAGTTTAGTTAAGTATGTTTTATGGTTTAGTTTGTTTAGTTAAGCATGATGTTGTGTATTATCTTGGCTTAATCTGTATGGGTTAAATGTGTTTTGTGTATTAGTATAGCCTGGTTTATTCTAGTTAAGCATGTTTATGTGCTGTCTTAGTAGAGTTTTTGGTCAGTCTAGTCATTATGTGGCAGGATTGTAGGTGTTATTAGCTTCAAACCATGCTATAAAGTATATGTTAGTCCAATTTCTGCTTATGTTTCTTCCCAGGCAAGTGATATAGTCCTATTCATGTTATTGTTGGTTCATTTATTATGTCAAATGTGTTCTTATAGTGTGGTAAGATGAAAGATAACACCAGAAAGGGCTTGAATGCCTAAATGACAAAATACTCAGCCTGTTTGGACCATATTGTCTGTTTAGATTTGATCATGCTTAAGATATTAACCTCCTATTCCCTATCTTGTTAGGCTAAATCCTTGTTGTTAATGTTTAATAAGGACCACATGCTATGCCTATGTGACCTGATCCTATGCACCGTTCCTAAGGAATCATATTTGGCTCTTGTGTATTGCTAAATTTGGTTCTGCTTGGTTCATTGTTGTGATATATGACCACATGAATGTGTCCTGTTTTAGTCTAAAAACCTATTAGCATGATGATTTGACCGAATTGCATATAGTTGGATATTTTGATGGCTGTTTGTGCTAAATATTTGTACATAGGCCAGCCCTATCTAAATGCATATTGAGCACCCCATGAGTGTGTTTTCCTGTTTCTTCGTTTGAATAATTGGATTTCTGGGGTATGCAAGGGGAATATACTCGAAATATACAGAGTATATTAAACTCTGCAAACATCCAATATATAAGTGAGTTAGTATATTTGGTGTATATGACCAGGGGCGGAGCTACCCTTGCCCAAGAGGTGTCAAGAGACACCTCTTCACTGGAAAATTACATTGTATAGATTAGTGACATTTTGGTTTTATAGGTATGTATACTAGTGTTGACACCCCTTGACACAAGCTGATGGTTTAGCGTAGTGATTAATTGCAAAACTTGCATAAGGTTGTGTATTCGAACCTGTGTAACAGCATATCTATATTTTTTGACACCCCTTAATATATATCCTGGCTCCGCCATTGTATATGACCTGTATCATCTATCTCAGACTGTTGTTAAGTGTTTTTCCGTTTAAGGACTGCTTCATCTCATATACTTATTGGGCCTTTGTATTAAAATGTCACGACCTATTTTGCCTAAGTCATGCAGACACTTACCTTCCCACCTTAGTAAGCGAACCCTTAACCCAACAATGAATAAATACATAAAAGAATGAAATTAAGCAACAGAATAGAATAATTACGTAAGTCTCATGATATGTATATATATATCTATAAGTAGTAGAATAGGATAGTGCGGAATAATAACAACACCCCCAGAGTCTGGTCTGAATAACACAAGAACATCTAAAAGGGAATAATACAATCAGGAATACTACAACTTTGGGTCAAAATGCGCTAGTCAATGCTCGGAAAAGGCGAAAATGCCGAAAAGACTATAATGACCAAATGGGTCATAACATAAAACCTAGTGTGTGTTTGGCCCAACTGCTTGTCCTAGCTTTTTTGACGACCAGCTTGGGCCTGAACTCATTTTATTTTGATGGAGGCCCATTTATTTCATCTCACTTGTTTATCTTCATGCTTGCTGGTTTTGTCTACTTTACTTTAACTAATTACATATTATTTTGAGTACTTAAGGTAGATACTAATCCTCATCCTCTTCGTGTCTCATGTAAATCTCAACTTAGGCCATTCAGACCACTTTTGCATTAAAACCTGGTTGGGCCAGAGGCCCAATACCATTTCTTTTATCGAGTCCAAACGAACGCAAGAGAAGCTAATATTGTTTGAAGGCCCAGTCATGGTGTAAATGACATGAAGGCCCAACTATGAAAGAAAATAGCAAACTGGTGGGCTTAGGTAGGCCAACCAGCCTAACCTTCCTTTATATATATATATATATATATATATATATATATATATATATATATATATATATATTCATTTCATATGTAAAAATTGTATTTGTAAAGATACCTGATAATTATTGAAACCCATGTAAATGTTAGAACTTAGGAAATGATTAGATAATTTAGGAAAGTCGCCAAAAATTGATTTCCAAACTCGGCTAAAAACCTTTTTTTTTTTTAAACTTAATCATAATTTTTAAAAGGTTCAAACCTGTTTTAACAAGTCACGATAAGGTATAAAAGAGACAAAAATGGAATTTGATTAAGTCAAACGGGTTTGAGTTTAATAAGATAAATAGTTTCTTCTTCAACTAATATATGATGGATTCTGATTCCTTTGAAATATAAGACTATTTGGAGAATTGTATTTGTTTAAAATGGAAACTAATTATGAGATTGAAATTGGCATGGCAAGAATAGTTTTTTTTCCCCAGAACTTATGACTTTATACCCTCAAAAGAAGCAGATTTATGAACTTAAAAGGATTTGGACAAGTTTGTGAGAATTGAAAATTGATTTTGGACTTGGAAAATTCTGAAACTAAATGCAGGCTTGATAACATAGACCTTTTGTGCCTAGAAGCTCATGATTTGAGCAGACTGAAAAAATGGCAAAAGAAAAATCTACTGGACTGAATTTGAGACATGTGGATTTGGGACTTCGAATGCGGGTTGACATTATGAGCTTCAGAAAAAATAAAAAGAATTGGACTCAAGTAATAGAACTTGAATCCTTCTTATATATATGTATAAAAGCGGAGATCGACTCCATACTTTATATACATACGTACAATAAAACCCATGAGAACTAAACTCATTTTATTAGGACTAGAATAATAGTGACTCTACTAGGGAGAAATCTCGGGTGTGTCCTAGTCCGACAATAAAGTTAGTTGAACACTTATGCGGATTTTTAAACCCAAAACCCCCTTTTCTAAGGGGACTTTTGCCAAATTTTCCTTGAGTTTATGATAAAGAAATGAATGACATTTTGCAGAAAAACTAAACAATTTTAAGCAGATAATACACTAATCACATATTGAAGCTCGTAGGTCAACTACAGATGTTTAATACTAGGGTGCGTAAAACCTGCCCTGGGGGATCACCAGAATCGTTACCTCGAACTTTGGTACCAATAAGATATCTCTCTTGCTTGAAAAAATCTTTTACCCGGCTTTCCTAGTTTTCCTTTAATAAATTAGGTGGTGACTCTAAAATACTAAAATTCAATTAGAGCACCAACAACCTCGTTGTAGCTTTTATGCGCCCGCGTAAAAGTGAACCGTAATAGATGATGACTCTGCTGGGGATTTCCTAGGTTCTAACCATAAGGGTTTAAATATAATGTGATATAATTGTGATTATTTGCTTAATTGTTTACTTCTCGCAAAATATAAATTATCATGCATTCATATCATAAACTCCGACACTCCTGGCAAAAAGCATGATTTCAAAAAGGACACGCGGGATCGCAGTCTAGCTTTCACTAAAAAACTGAAACACCCTTTCTTTGGAACACGTTGAACGTTAAGTTAGTGTGCGGTCACCTAACGGCCGATGACGGTTCACCCCGAGTAGTCCGCTCGAGTCCAAAGTCAATTCGAAAAGCCCACTCTTGCATAAGCCTAGATTAGAGCTAAGTCAAATATAAAGATGAAGTAGACTGAGTGGTTTGGATATTTTAGACGTATCCAAAGTAGACTGAGTGGTTTGGATATTTTAGACGTATCCAAACCCTATAGGAAGACTACCCCGTGTCAAGTACGGCCTATGACCCAAAAAACACCGCATCTTATATTATGTGCTATTTGGAAACATGTAATGTGCCTATCAGTTGAACTATTGCCTATTGGAGGGGGGGGGGGGGAAGGAATTAACCTTAGCTTCTATTTTGTAGATGTCGATGGACTTGTGTTGTGATATGATTTTGACTACACCAGAGTTGCTACATATTTGGTGGGTCCAAATGTCCCCAGATTAGAAGAAGGGTATTTCATATCAATTAGGATATTTGAGATCCATTAAGACTATAATGGGTGCAACGAATTGAATTATAATTTATATTATGTAGGGGCCGAGTCTTACGTAGACTGCCTACGTATCCCACTGATGTGCCGCGAAATTACGGGATATTCGATGCTAATTCCTTAAGCTTTTGTGACTCTTCAAGCACTTTTGTTGTTACTTTTTGTGTATTTATATTGTTTTGTAGGATAAGATGCCCGGAGAGCAAAACGGAGCAAAATAGAGCAAAAATAGAACAAGAAGCACTTTCTGGCAGCATATGCTAGTAGCACTTGCTGCAACATGTTGTGCATGCGAGCAGCACTTGCTGCAGCATGTGCTGACATAGATGTTTGGCACAACATGCTACAGTTTGGCACAACATGCGACTCGCATATTGCACATGCGACACAAGATGCGAGTAGCATGTTGTGCACGCAGGGTATTTTTGTCCAGATTTTGTTCCCGTTTTGGCACTTCTATAAATAGGATGCTAGGGTTTGTAAAACTCATCTTTGGCCATTTCATACAAGTTTTGGAGACTAGGTTCTTACACCACACTTTGGCGTTGAAGATTTGAAGATTTGGTTGAGCATTTCTTAAACCTTTAATTCATTTCTTCAATTCCTTACTTTGTATTGTATATCTAAGTGTGTAGTATTTATTTTCTTCACTTGAATCTTGTTTATATAAATATTGTATGATTAAAGTGTTGGATGAAACTCTTGTTTTGCTTATGTATTGAATGATTTTTATTGCTATTGAAGTGGGTCTTTGTTGTTTTAATTAATCTTATTCTTTAATGTTTCTTAAGGGATTAGCTAACTCTAAGACTCGCCCATTTACTTTGATTGAGCTCGGAAGAGTAAATCTAGGTTGGGAAAGATTAATTAACAAGAATTTGGGTCATTAAACCCATCTAATAACTTGAGCTCGGAAGAGGATAGTTACTTGAGGTTAAATTGATTGTGCCTAATATCACACTCTAAGGCTTGGAAAAGCTTAGAGTGAAATTCATTGATTTGGTTGGAAGAATTTCAATGAGATTTTAGAAATAATTATCTATCAACATAAACCTGCTCTTAGTTGTAAAATCATAAAATTCATTGGATCGTTACTTGAGAGTTCCTTGTATCCATGCTTGTGGCCATTGATCATTTTACTTACTTTCTAGATTAGTTTATATTTTCGCATTAGTTATAATTTTCTCAAAATCAAAATATTATCTATCTTTTGGCTTTAGCTTAGTTGGTGAAAGTTCCTTACTTTCTTAATCGCCTAGTCTATTGTCCCATGTGGGATCGACCCCGACTCATAGTTGGATAAATTATATTGCATACGACCGTGTACACTTTCTTTTTGGGGAGTGGATTTGGACGTTACCACCCACCAGGGGAAGTCAGGCCCTATCGTAGTTCATTTACAAAAAAGGATATACATTTTTTCCTACATATCCTTTAAGAGTAACTAAAGACATCCCCAGACCAGGCCCGACAAGGGCTTCTCGCGTATCCCTCCATAGGGACGTCAGGTCGACGCAGTTCCTTACATATTTATGGGGGAGGGGGTAACTTGGCATAAAAGTGGGGACACCGAACATATACCCAAAAAAGTAGTCCGATGAGTCGCTGTCCTTACGAACTCGCTCTCTCATGCTTCGTCTTTCTTCTTCTCACCATTGTGGCGGGAGGAGAACCAAGATCTCTCCCATTCTACTCATATGCTCGAGCTCGAGCTTAAAGGCATAGCATTCCTCGATATCGTGTCCCATATCTTCACTATGGAATTGACAGATCTTGTTTCTATTAGGCCCCACTGGCAGGGGCTCATGGACAGGCTCCACAGGTCTGATTTTCCTTAAAGTAGCCAATGTCGAGAAGATGCGAGCATACGTCTACTCAAAGACTGTGAAGTCGTACCGCCATATCTGAGTTTCGGCGGTGATTCCCTCTCATGGGATGATATGATCGTGGACTAGGAGGGTATGTGGCCCCCATAGAGTCCCGATGGTCCTATAGTATATCATGCTGATGATTCTTTTCCTTAACCCTAAACATTCATCCAAATTGTGGCCCGCTTGATTAAGGTGGAAAAGGCACCTCTTATAAGCGTAAACCAACTCGGGGGTTGGCAGTCACACTCGGGAGGCGCAGGGTATTCCAACCGCCCACATCCTTACAACTGACGGGCTTAGGCACCACCCTGAAAGGAGAAGATCGAGCTTTGAAAGCTATACCCCACCATGCGGGCGACTGAGAGTCGATCCTTTCAAAATTTCTATTGACCCTGGTGGATGTAGCTTTTACTAGTTCGGGAGAGGGTGCATAGAAGTCTGATCCTTTGTCAGTGGGTGCGTAGTAATCAGACTCGTCGTCTACATCACGCCCTTCCATCTGGAACTCAGGAAACATTTCAAAAGACTCCATGCCTTCCTCGTCCTATATATCTACAGGCTCGGACTCTTCTTCTTCCATGCCCTGGGGTGCGGCTCCCCTTGGTTGTTCTTCCTCAACTTCTTGCGGTTCGGAGGCTTCTTCTTGAGGCTCCGATTCCTCTTGCAGATCTAACTTCATTATCCAAGGGTGAGATTCTGCCCTTTGAGTTCCATTCTCTTCAGGACTTCTTCTCAAGGTGTCTCCGGCCTCCTTTCTAGTGGCACGTAATTTATCACCAATTCTCTTATTTCTTCTAAGACATTTTTTTCAAAATATTGTTGTTGGGGCATCCCTTCTGGTGAGGTACTAACCAAGTTCAATCGTTTGTTGACATCTTTGATCTTTTTCCCTATCTCTTGCAGATGCTCCTCCATTTGTTGAACCTTGAGCCATAACATCTCGACGGTCTCTGCTAGGGTGAACATATTTTGATCTCCTTGTTTTTCCATCTTGTAGATCAATATTTAGTGGAGGTAAACCTAAGGTAAGTTTAAACTCAATTGGTTTTCTTTTGGGTATGTAATTTAGAACATTGGATCAATCGTATTCAGGCTTTAATACATGATATCATACATAGCAAGTAGGCATGTGAAGCATGTGGCAAACAGTCAAGTAATTTGTAAATAGTTATACTACTCGCTTTTCTAGGGCTTTGAGCCAATGTCATCCTAATCGTATGAAACATGCAAGTGCCATTTGTAAAGAATGAACCATTTCCCCAAAAATCATCATTCATTAATAATAATATCTTCCCCGAGGGGATTACAAAAGATGATGAAGCCGACATGGGGCTATAATAAATAAAAGCAATAAAATCAGTAGCGTTCTCCTCCAGCGGCTGATGTCGATGCTTGACCTGTCCTAGCTTTTTTGGCTCTTCGCAGGGTGGTCTGGTTATAAAGACGCGTCTGATATAACTCCATTCTGACTATCACGAGATCCGACTCTTCCAGAATCTTTGCCAGGCGCTCATCCGTACTTTCTAGACATTCTTTCAAGTAGTTCTCCTCTTGTATTTTGTGATAGAGCGAGGGTCTCGGTGTAGGCATACTAGCCAAATGGCTTTGTAGCAAGTAATGGTTATCTGGATTGCATCCCGCCTTAAACCTGTCTATGGCTTGGGTGTCTGGTCCCCATTTCACACGCCATTCCATTCCCAGAGTATTATCCCCGTATTCTTGATTTTTTGGTTCTGTGTGCTCAATGATGAATTGTTCGGGATTCCCTACTTGGGGTATTATTTTCCTTCTCCCAAACTGCCTCAACAGTGGAGATGGATAGTAGGGGCGGATCCCTCTGACCCCCGATATTGGCACAAACGGACAATTTTTACCCCACACTACTATGGTTTTAGATAGGAATTCGGGGAACATCCATTGAATTTGATCTTCAGTCAAACTAGCGAAGAACTTAGCCCACTTATTTTTAGACATAATCCCAAGATTTGGACAGTGATCCACGAGGCGGTCTATCTTGTTTTGTCGACTCAAACCTTGAACTTCTTTGGCCATGTTGAGGTGTTTGATAAGCCACCATTACAGCAACATATTACATATTTGGAAATATCGAAAATGGTTATGGCATTTGTCTATGGCCCTGAAGATATCCACCAAGATGATAGGGGCTAGGTCAAAATACCCAGTTTCCTGGTCATTAGTTATACCATAGAAGATGGCTTGAGCTAAGTAGATCACTCGGGTGTCTATAGCCAGCGATTCGTCCTTGGGGAACAATATAGTGCCCAGTAAAACGACGGAAAATGCTAGAGGCCTGACGGTCTCCCACTCTTCTCGACTCTTGAATTCTTTTTAATACGAAGTATACCCAGCGGCATCCCCAAATCTTCGATACAAGTCTCTAAAGGCCACTGTTTTCTCATGTGCCCAGGGCGCCTCGGTCAAGGAAAGGAACTTCAAGATCTGGCCTATGGATGGCCTCTGAGGAAATAGCAATTTGTGGTCTGGCTTATGTCTTCTTCTTAGACAGGTTCCATTGCTGTCTATAACGCCCCTAATCTCTTCTAGGGTTGGCGTCATCTCAATGTTTCCAAAGCAGAATAGCAGTCTTTGTCGTCCCATTACTCGGCTAGTACCTCTATTAATTTTGGACGACCCTTCATGGTCATAATCGATGGCAAATGACCCAAAGTGCTGCTGATGGTCCTACGATATTCATCACCTAACCATTCCTACTAAGCTATGAGCAGATTCGGGGCCTCAAGGACAATGTCAAATCGAATTCTTCGGTCCATCTGCAAAACTAAACTTGGTTAAGGTCCCACCCCCCTTTCCTGTAGGGCCAATGGTTCAATCACATAGGCCCAAACACGTTTCCACATAGCACATAAATGAGATGCGGTATCCTCGGGTCGTAGACCGTCCGAACACAGGGTAGTCCTCCTAATGAACCTTAGGTAAGTCTGAGATACCCAAGGCTCGTCTAGATATGAATGCTCTAGTTTGGTACGGTTTTGGCTTCGTTCTATCCAAGTTATTACTTAAGTGGGCTTTGACAAATGACCACATTCGAGCGGACAACTGGGGTTAAACTGGTAGGGCTGTTGGATGACCGCGTACCAACCCCGCCACATAACGATTCCAAAAGAAGTATTTAGTTTTATAGTGAAGGAACGACCACGAAGTCGCCTTTGGAACAAAGTGTAAAATAAATGCCAGGAGTGACGGAGTTATGATATGCATGCAATGACAATTTATAATAAAGTAAACAAATAAGTAGTTAAAGCAAACAAATTTACATTATATTGGAATGCTTATGGCTAGAACCTTTAAGTCCCCAGCAGAGTCGCCATCTGTTACGGTTCGCATTTCGCTGGCGGGGTTAGTGCTCGGAAGGCTACTTCGAACTTGTTGGTGCACTTTCGTACTTTGTTTTGAAAAAGAGACGCCATCTAATTTTTAGGAAATTAGAAAAATTGGGTTGGAAGGATTATTCAAATACCATGAAAAATCCTTGGTAATTCAAAGTTCTAGGTAAAGGTTCTGGTGATACCCTAGGATAGGTGTTAGGCACCCTAGTATTAAGGGTCCATACTATACGGTTGACCTTCAAATTCTAATGTGTGGTTGTTTGCATGAACTGTTTATTTCGTGTTTATTCCAGCACTTAAAAATCTGTCATATATTGCATATCATTTAATTTTAAAAAGAATTGAATATATCTCCCTTATATATGGGATATTTAGGTTCGGATTTATAATATTCGGATACGAATAAGTTCCTTTTATGTATAAGGATAGTATATTTTGTCTATAAAAGGTATAAAAATTATTTCGTTTTAAGTACAATTCTGTTCATGCATCATCCCATACTTGGTTTCGGGTTAATCCGTTTAATACGTTTAACTGCTCTTCCTAATACCTTTTAATTACGAATGAACTTCGACGTATCTTAACTCATATAAAGGTTTAAGTCTTTATTATTACACACACATGTAAGACTGATTTTTATCTTCGAATTTGGGCTTAAGGCCCCATATGTTTTTAAATAAAGAAATTGTATATTTTGGGTTTAGCCCAAGTCTCATTTACAAATTGTTTTTACCTTTTGAATCAGAAAAGTATTAGCCCAATTTTTTTAATTCTTCTTGTTATTGGGCTTGGCCCAAAAATGCTTATTTCCCTTTTTCTGGATCCAAAAACTTAGTTGATTTTTTAAAGGTATAGGTCTCTTATTTATAAATTTCTGATCTACTTTTGAAGTTAGAAAACGTTATAGTGCTTATGGTTTTGAAATTCCGTTTATTTTTTCGTATCAAAACGGATCCATTGTCTTTCCATTTTTTATCTTCAGAGTTTGTTTATACTAAGTTCGGGTTTTTGAAAATTTATTTTGCGGACCTAAAGTCAACTAAACGGCATAAGCACCATTGTCCTATGACAACTAGTTCATACAATAAGGATTCCAATATACATAAGAGTTTTACAAGCATAAAAACAACAAATTATAGCATGAAGAAAGCATGAATAATTAAATAAGAGAAAGGGGAAGGCTAGGGGCATACCAAGCCCCTAGTTGGCCATTTTCACCCATAGCTGGGCCTTCTACGCGTTTAATATATTAGCTTTCATCTTTGTCTTCATCGGACCCGATAATGCGAAAGAATTACCTGTTGGGCCTTGGCCCACTAGATTGGCTGGACTCGGCCCGAATGGCCATGCAGTGGAAGAGGAAAAAGAAAAAGGACCCGGTTAGTTTCAATCTACTGAACTTGTCAAATACATAGATACATATATGTATGTGTGTGTGTGTGTGTGTATGTATACATATATATAATTCACAAGTAAAATAGCACATATACGCTACTGGGCTTTAGCAGCCCAAGATCAAATACAAAAGAAAACTACCCGAGCCCCTTTAATTCCTACTTTGGGATGAGTGAGATTTATACCACTTCCCTTTATCAAGTTAAATTAGGCAAGGCCCATCTACCTTTCAAATAGCAGCCCAGTTGATAGTTAAGGCTAAATGTAACCTTCCTTCCTTTTACTTACTAGATGTATATACATTATGTGTATTTAACCTTAAAACCATTAACTTTACACTTATGATTCAGTTAACCACTTGATTAGTCTTTCCAATTTTAAAGCAAAATTTCCAACTCAAACCAAGGCCATTTTGTACTCAAGCTAATCAGTTAAACACTGGACAAGCAATTCCACTACTAGCCCATACACAACCTCAACTTGATCGACAGCCCACTTGGCTATTATGTCATATTAGATCAATATTTACTTACAGCCTAAGCTAAAACAGTATCAAGACAGAGTAAGAGATTACATGTTAAACATATTGACATCAAGATCACAGAGAGGCTTGGGAATCAAAACCAGATCACAAAGCAGGTTGAAGTTTCAACTATAAGCAAGAATAGTATAAAGCAAGCAAGATTTGGCAGGTTCAAGCAATCACAAATTACATAGTAATGATCATTTGGGCTTCAGTTAACTAAAAAAGGATGACAGAGAACACAAAGAGGAGGAGTAAGGTTCACATGCACCAGACCTTAAATGAGATTCAAGCCTAGGCCCCTTTTAAACTTTAACAGATTTCCTAGAAAAGGGGAACAAGCAGAGGGTCCAAACAAGTCTTATGACTCCTATGGTCTAGCATTTGGTTCAACATGTGACTTAGTACCAAGACTTCAACTTGACCAATTCTTTCCTTATCTCCAAAATTAATGACATCAAATGGACAAGTGCATCTTCTACCTTCAACAGGCTCACTTAAACACTTAATAGATTCATTTTAGACCCATCCTTTGGCTCAATGATGAAGTTTAACGGCCAAGTATGTTCATTTGGCAAACATACCCCCCATGGACACCCTAGAGTGTGCCATTATAACTCTTATTTAGAGGAAAGATACGGTGAACCAAGTTGAACTTAGTTCTTCCTCATCCTCTCTTTAAGGTATCTTTTAAAAGGCTACTTGATGTCAAGTGATTCATGGATTGTCCCTGGACACTTGTGACTCCTCAAACAATATCATTAAGTCAACTCCAACCAAATGCTTAACTGGTAATGACACAGGTTGATATTATATTTAACTTGATCTAGTATTCTAGTTATGAAGCTGTTCTTACCTCCTTTTTTATCATATCAGAACCTGGACAGACCTATACATCTTATTTTAAGGCTAGTTTACACGTGAAACAGAACAGGACAGAGCAAAGAAACAACATACATCAATTCTCAAAGAAGGTCAAACATCATTATTAGTCTTGTTCTCATCCATGATCAACATGTGCTTACCATCTGGACACACCTTTATAAAATGGTTTAAACAGTGTACATAAAAGACTTGGACAGATTCAAATCACACTTAGTAATCCTATTTTCATCATATTTAAGGCCTTTAACTTGTAAACTTCACTCAACTAATAATATCAATCCTTTCAAAAGTGAAAACACCACCACCAGAGATCCATTTAAGCTAATACTATTAAGGTTCATGGTCATACATTAGCATATCAGGCATCCAGGTGATTAAGCAGTGATCCAGGCCATTGTTTTAAAGGTCATTTAGACTACAATATTCAAACATAATGCTAACTAAGCACATTAACAAAACTACAATACTTAAACTAATCTAAACACACATGAAATTATCACAAAACAAGAAAAAGGCAATAAAAGGACAGAAGCTTACTTTTTTATGTGCAGCCGTGAACAAGATCGAATTTGGAGCCCTAGTGCTTCCAATCCTCGAACTCAGCCAAACACAAGAAAGAAAATTAAAATTTTTGAACTAGAAAACCTAACCCTTAAACAACTATGTATAAAATTTTGACTAAGGCAGCCTAGAACTCGAGTGGAAACTCAGATTTTAAGCTTTTGACTATGCATGAGTATTCAAGACCTCCCTCAGTTGTGAAGGTTGGGGTTCTATTTATAGAACCCCAAAGCTATGAAAAAACATAAAACCAACGATGTGGTACAAGATGGAATTCTTAAAAATAAACACTCAATACATGAAATCAACGCTTAGGATTTAAAGATAACAAGCATATACTGTTAGATCTGACCCACTATAGGTCGATCCGAACCAACCTCTTAGGAACCAATGAAAACACATTCGTACAATCAGCAAAACATAGAAAATCGAATTGTTTGACTTGAAAATTAAAAGAAAAGCAAAAGGGGAGAGGACTAGTACCGTGTTTGGAGTGAAGTGAAGCTAAATATTGATTGTTGGGTGAGAATAGTTGTACAAAAACTTATGAAAGCCTGCGAGTTCTGAATGGTTGCCATTTTTGGCATGGAGAGAGAAGAGGAACCCTAGGCAGTGCCAAGGGTTTTCATGAGAAGGGAAAGGGGGAGAGAGAGAGAGAGATAGATAGAGAGAGAGAGAGAGAGAGAAAGGGGGGGGGGGGGGGTGTATAAGGGGTCGTTTGGTGTGGAGGAAAATGAGAAATGGGGGGAGTGTCATTCACTTTGCCCCTTATTGTTGTTGTCCGATAGGACGGGTTGGTCCACTTAGTGGATTAGGCCTGGTCCATTATTTTGGGGAAAAGAAAAGGGGCCCTATACATGTATATTAGACGTGTATATATACGCATATCTGGCGTATATACGCACCTAAGGAGTGGAGGTGGGTAAATTAAATAAATGCAAAATGCTAAAATATCGATTATTGATCATATTATGGTAATTAAAACATAATTATCCTTTTATTTAATTTTAAAACACGATTAACTGCATAGACAGACTTAGTTTGCAAATATAACCTCAATTGGTTTTAAATCCAATTTGATCATTTCAATTGTGGCTCTATTTAGCCTATTTTGACAATTAAAACTCAATTGCTATAATGACTTTAATCAATTTGAGCCAAATAAATTTGGCTATTTCAGTTACGGGCTTACGGCCATTAAAAGGCTAATTTTGCAAAAATGACTCCAATTTCCTGAAACCATGAATTGGCTAATTCAATTGTGGCCGTAATATAAACAATTAAATAATTAAGAAAATCAATTTGCAATAATTCCCCTCTAATTGACTCATTATCCTAATTAAATACTAGAAACAAATTATGATTAATTATGGCAAATTATGCAAATATACAAAATTAAAGATTGAGGGTTAAAATGTTCAATTCTTTTAATTACTCAAACTCCTTGGATTAAAGGGAAAATAATGTATTTGCTAATTTTACTTTTTACAATTTAAACAATTATTTTGAAATTGATTTTCTTTGATTAAATCTAACAAATATCCATAAATGTCATAAAATATACCAATTAATTTCCAGATGAGTTATAGTATTATAAAAATTATTTCACAAGTTGAAAGGGGTGAATATTGCACCAAATAGTTTTATAAAAATCATTTTGACCCTTTTAAATGCATGATTCACTTTGTTTGTCATCCAAGGACTCTGAGTAATTAAAATAAATTATGGGAGGTAAAAAATTAGGTGTCAACAGTAAGGTTTGCATCCAGAGTCCACTTGTGGGATTACACTGAGTATGTTGTTGTACTTGAGTATGACTGTTATAGAGAAGTAATTTTACAAAGAGTGTACCGTTATAATGAATGTCACTGATGTTATAGGTAGAATACTGTTATGGTTAAATATAACATGAAAATCGGTTCCAGAGAAAATCAGATTGTCATTGTAAAATGTTAATACGACGAATGCAATTATATAGAGATTTGACTGTACCAAGTTGGACTGTACTTTTTTTGGAAAAAACAAATAAACCTTAGATTAATTAGTGTGTCACACCCCCCCCCCCCCCCCTCTCTATCCATTTAAACCGTTATATTTTTACTGAACCCAGACTCATTCTTCTCAGAACCTTGGTCCTTCTTTTGAAGAAAAAACCAGATGCTCTTCAGATTGAAACCAATATTTTGAGAAAAAGTTGCTAAAATTTGAGGCTTCTTCTTGATGATGATAAAATAATTGTAAAGTTGAAGACAAAATTAGTTTGGCTGTGGATTTTATTCTTATTTTGTAGGGTTGCCTTCTTGGGACCATAGTATATAATTTAGTCATCTAATCATATTTGATGGTTTGATGGAATGTAAAGATATTTTGTGGCTTGAAGCAATGTAATTTTTTTGTTTTTGTTTTATGACGTTATGGTTCTTGTATCTTTACCTAAAGCTTCTAATTTAAATTGAATAAAATGACATTTTAAGTCGCTTAAAAATGACAAAGAATGTGCTTATGTGATGCCTTAAATTGGTGAGTAAAATTTTTACAATATAACTAAGTTGCTTAATAAATATTGCCTCACAAGTTGCTGCATAATTGCAGTTAGGAACTAAATTAGACAAAAGAGGCCCTTAATATATGTTTGTAAGTCGATAACGACCCTCCAAAAATGCAGGTTTACATGGTCCATAACCAGTGGCGGATCCAGAATTTTCATTCAGGGTGTTCGGAAAAAAGAAGAAGCCAAATATAATTTAATTTCAGGGTGTTCAAAAGTTAATATATGCACATAAACACAGAAAATTTACCCTATATATACACTGTAATTTTTTGTCGAGGGTGTTCAACATGTGGATCCGCCCCTGTCCATAACACATTTGGATCAAATAGCTCTTATAGTAAACGTAGAGGTCCATAATTGCCCAAAAAAATACGGATGGCAAATCTACTAAACAAGTAATTAACACTAATTAGTTTTAAAACTATGCTTCGTTAGGTTTCGCCTGAAATAAGAGTATGTTTTACCTAATTAAGTAATAATAGAGGCATAATAGGAAGAAAAAAAAGAGAGGCATAATTGGACTAAACTATAACAGAAAGTGAATAATGTGGATTTCACATACTTTAGAAGAATTTTAATTTTATAAGTTACTTAGCTTCAAGTTCTACATGTAAATTTTCATGTGATCGTCTCTATTAATATATGATTTGATTGCATCAGAAAAAGTTATTGAAAGAAATTTATTTTTATGTTTTTGTTTATGAATATTTTTTCATTTTTAGTTTATTTAAAATGACAATATTTTTTCATATTTAGAAATAATTTGACATACACAAATATTAATACTTTGTCAAGACCACAAATTCGGGAAAAAATTGTATCCGATCAAAAGGTACCATATCAATTCAAACAGAGGGAATATGTATTCAAGAAAAGAAAGATTGAATTGGAAAAACAGTGTGTTCTATTTCAATGATAGAACAACGATGAGAATGAAAATTACGCTCTATGTCTGTTAGGAGAAAATATTTACGCTACATAGCTCATATTTTGAGTTTGTTATCCGATTTAGTTTATATTTGTATAAATATTTTTTATAAATATAAAACATTGATACATTATGTATAATGCTTTCTCCTGATATAATATTTGTATAATATAGTATATTAGACTACGAGGAATAATATTTTATTTTGGGCTGTATATTTTTTAAAATATCTGTGCTAATAATCTAATATCTATATATGTTGATCGTGGCCTATGTTCGGATGTTCCTATAATATCTTAGCTCAATATTGTCGTGAATATTGTGTATATATATTTGGGTCCCATTTACATTAATGGAAAGACCTATGATCTCCACTGATAATAGAAAATGGTCCAGTATTATTTAATAGGGTCATTGATTGGCATGTGTCCACCCTATTATTTAATGCGCTGTAAGAGATGAGAGAAAAATGGAAAATATTTTCTCTCCTCAAAATAAGGTACTATATAAGAATAAGATAAAACGACAATTGAGAGAAATGGAGTAACGTAACTTTTAAAATACTAAATAAAATTGAGAGAATATCACTTTTAAAAACTTTATAAACAAACGTTCAACACATAATTTAGTTTTCTATGTATGTAACTAATATATTTATGTTTTATAGTATAATCTTAATCTCAAAAATACAAAATATAACCAATACCAAATAATTAAGAAAAAATTACAAAAAATATTCATCTAAGACTTGCACTATTTCAAAGCAAACTATATAATCCATGTCATTTCTAAAATGATAAGAAAGAAGTAAAAGTTATTAATTTGCAATTTGCTCTATTTAGACTATTTAAAAAAAAAAACACTCTAATCGAACCTTATTCTAGTATATTCCTCCTGAAAAGTCTACAAGTATGAATAATACTGCTATTTGATAATATATTTTTAGATATTGCAAAAAGTTAATGAAATTATGTACACTATACTTTCAATTAGATGCATGAATATTATTTATTTTTGTGATAAATATGTCAATATAACGAAAATATTCCCCGAAAGAATGAATTCACCAAGAGAAACCCAATCACATATATCCTTACATTCGAATTGTAAATCAAAACATTCAACCACGTAGTGCATCTTTAAGATATATAAAATTTGTAGCATTAGGATGGTTAGGATTAAGAGGAGAAGTCTGTCTTCGTGAAGAGGACTTCTATCCTTGCCAGTTGTAATGACTCTTCACTATCTCGCATTTACTTTAATTCTTTATTGCCTTTGAAATTTTTCATTGTCCTCATTGATAATGATATACATACATTAAATTATATAGATTTTTTGTTATCAATAAATATAGACAAAAAGCAAAAAAAGAAAACTGACAAAATGTTATAGAGAATTCAACGTGCAATATTTATCTTAATTAAGAAATAATTAAGAGAGTTAAAAGCGTGACTTTTGGATAACATGACATATAAGTAGCAAAAACGAGAGAAAAAGGTCAAAAAAAGAGGAAAATAAATAAATAGGATTCTCGGTCAAAGAGACTTATCACATTACCTTGTCTATGTATGACTTTATATATATATATACACGTTATTTGTTTATAACATATAGAATTTTGTTACATTTTGCAGGCAAACCTTTTCGGGAGAGTCAAGGAACACAAAAGTTTCAAGATGATAATTAGTTATAATTTTATAAAATGGTCTTATTTCTAATTATTTTTTAATTATTATATTTAAGCTACCGGACATGTCCTTTACTAAATTACATAGAGTCGTTGGAACTTAGAAATAATTGTATAATTATCAACATTATTTTATAATTATTTTAAACTTCATAAGAATTTCATTACTGGGTTAAGGTACAAATATCCTGTGTATTTTACCCGAAGTTTCAAGCACACCTTTTCTTTACGGGGGTCCTATTACCGCCCATGAACTATTTTTGTCACACCTTAGCAATGATAGGGCATGACGGGCACCCGACTCTCATCAGAGTCGAGCGAACCCTTAGACATTCGCTCTATTAAAACCTGTCATTTCAAAAACTTTTAAGAACATAAAATTTTTCCAATTAGAATCATTATCTCTATAACGATTGTGAAAAGTTTCAATCAATAGGTACTTTAGATCAATCCATAACATCTAAAATATATATACTCTTTTGAAATCCCTAAATGACTCAACTGATATCACTTTGTCGACATCTCGACAAACATACCACAGGACACTGTCTGCAGAAGACTCTAAGGAGTGAACTGGACATTATGAGTCAGGACAGGGCCTTGACATACCCATAATCATACATATCTCTATACATGACTCATCACAGCTCCAGAATGAGGTGGAACTTGCCAATCCCAGCAGATGTCAGAGCATCCTAGCTATATACTTAACCTGCCAAACAATCTGGGGCTGCGGGCATGAACGCAGCGTCCCCAGGCAAAAGGATGTCAGTACGGACAATGTACTGAGTATGTAAGGTGGTAACAAATCGTAATCATAATTTGATTTATGATAGAAGAAATCACAATCTAACTCAATACCTGCAGCCTTCGCTGGAAGAAACATAAATGTATATATGAAGTCTCAAAACAACATTTAAGTAAATAATGCAATCCAACACACATGCCGCTTCCAACATGTTAACAAAATGGTCCCTTCGGACAACCACTTCCAACTAATAACACAATAGTCCCTTCGGACGGCTGCTTCCGGCTAAATAATGATGGCCCCTTCGGGCAGCCGCTTCCGGCTTAATAATGATGGCCCCTTTGGGCAGCCGCTTCCGGCTTAATATCACAATCATGTCAACACAAATTTAATCCACAAATATCAATACAAGAGATGATGCTATGGAAAATAAACATAAATCGTAAATGAAATGAAATAGTAAAAATCTCGCACCCCCTTCGGAGTGGTTTTGAAAATCAAACTTTATGTTCCCTTTAGTATAAAACTAATTTCCTCGAAATCATTAGTAAAACCATATACACAACTCAACTGACACCTTATGGGTGTTCCCTTCGGAACAGAATAGGAGTACAATATCAATAAACCATCACGAGGAACATATAGACCTTACTCGTCTAAGAATGGAGTCATATGGAGTACATATAGAACGAATAGCACAAGAATCATGCCAAAGAAAGAAAGGTTTTCCTTACATACCTTTAGCGCTTATTTGTCACACAATATGTATACGCTTCCCAATAATACTTCAACCTATATTAAGACGCCAACAACTATGGTTAAGCTACGGGGAGATTCAAAATGTATTCTAACGTTAGTAACTCCTTTCTAGATGTTTAGACGACGCTTTCTCTTGTAGTCAAACCAACTACATACAACCAATCCCACATCAATAATTATACATTCAATACCAATCCGGACAGTCCACACAACATTCCAAACAGTCCGTATTCACAACATTCAATAGCGATTCACATACGGCTACTACATTCTCAAGTTATTCGTAATAGTTTGTAGCCTTAACGTTTGCATGTAACAGCTTTATAACAGCCCATCCAACATACAACACGGTGCATAATCTTAATTATCATTAATCTTCCAAGCTCAATAAGAATAACAACAACGTGTCAAAACATCCCATACCTTACAACACTAGATAATAGTGTACATGCGATTATGACACATCAAATTTATTCTTGTTAGTCTATAGTCATAATATTTCGTCGAAACGATTCTATAACAGCCCAACCACTATGACAACATGATGTATACTCTTAACTATAATTATTTTTTCCAACTTAATGAAAACAACACGTCCAAAACAGTCCCTAACCAACAACACGTCCAAAACAGTCCCTAACCGACAACATAACAATGTTCGAAATTCTTGCAAACGTTTACGAACATACTAAGCAAACCACATATGATTCCTACACATTATTTCATGTCTTATTTTCATATAATTTCAGTAAGTTATGACCAGCAATCACATGACACCTATATCATCAATTCATACGCAACTAAGCTACATCGTCATCTCTATAATCCTTACAACAACTCACAAACGACTTTAGTTCCAACTCCAACCATTAAACACCTTTATTTCCATAATAAAATTCATGACAATAACAATCAAAATATCATGTAAAATCAGTTCACTAACTTCCACACAAAACAGTCCACTACATGGCTTAACCATGCTTCAACATCACACACATAAAATCATGGATTCAATTATTTTCATACTAACACAACTTCACCTTTAACCTTCCAATTCCTTTCATTTTCTTTACCATGAAATCTATGATAGCAACAACCATAATTATTAAAGAAAATCAGTCCACTATGGCCACTAAAACAGTCCCTACGGCCACCTTAACATTCCAACACCAACATTCATGATCTCATGCATGCAATTCATGTTCATCAAGTTACAACCATACTTCAACATCAACATATATAAGTTCGTGTCTACTATCATGTTCCAACATCAACACACATCATTTAATGCTTGAAACTTATATTCATACATCTACATCACCCTTAACACATGTAATAGAAAGTTAGATCTTACCTTGTCAATCCGACTTCTCAACTTGGCTAGAGTTTGTGAATTGAAATGATAATGGTTCTTGTTGCTCCAATGACTATCTTCACGTTTCTAGGGACCTTCTAAAGGGTTGAAATGCTTGAAGAAATATTTTTTTGATCAACACACAAGGAGCTCAAAATCAGCCCTTTGGCCGTGAGCTTTCTCTCTCTCTCTCTCTAGGGTTTTCTAGTTTTCTTTGTTTGTGTTGTGAAGTTGAAATGAATTGTAATGGCTGATTCCTTAGTCATTATTTGGTTAAATTATGATTCCTACAAGGTGGACACATGCTCCACTCATGACAATGAGTCACTCAATTAACTTTACACCAAAATTCAATTTTTTTCTCCCTCACTTTCGGCTACATGCCTTGGCCGAACCCCCCCTTGTCTCTCCTTCTTCCTTTCCTTTTTATTGTTTACAAGGAAATTGCATGTGTAGTGGATGATTCATACACTAACCTTTGTCCATTGAAATCATACAAAGATGAATGTCAATATTTAAGTGTGCAAGGATTCTTCCTAACATGTGTGTCTTCATAAAATAATGCATGCTTTTATAAAGTAATAGATGCCTTCCATATTCAAATGCATGCCTCACATGGATGTCTTCTTTTTTAGCCACCTTGGCCGAAATTCACATGTATTTTTCTTCCAATTTAGTTGTCTACAATATAATGAAATGTAGTGGATGAATCAATATTTAAATGTATATTTGTATGTCTTCCATAATAGTCTTATTTAAGATGACTTTGAGTCATCTTTTGGACATGGCATGTTAATGTTCATATTGGCTCATTGTTGCCACTAATTGTTTTACTTAACACCACAATTAAGTAGTTCCTAATTTCCAACAACATTCTTATACTAAGTAAAATTTGTAACCGATTAGTTCTAGTTTAGAAATTAAAATCCGAGGTTTCTATCTCACGTCGATTCTTTCGCAAATAACTCGACGTATAAAAATACGGGGTCTAACAATTTTAAAGTGTAATAACATCATCCTAAGTGCCAACGTGATATAGAGAACCAAACTCTTGGTAAGTAGTGAAATTCACATGCCGCCACGTGTAATTTTGAATTTTTTTAAAATTTATTTTATTTTCTTCCTTTTTGTGTTCTCTATTTAATTCCAAAATATAATGGAAATAGCAATTTATATTTAGAAAAATGAAAAGAACAATTGTAATTGTTGTTGTTCTTGTATGAACTTGAAAACGAATTGTAGGTGTTGAGCAGATTCGAAGGGTGTTAAAGTTTTGAAGTTGAGATTCAAGTGCTAAACTTATTCTATATCCTTAGTTGCTGCTGAGATTCGAAAATGAAGAAAGAATTTCAAATCCACCATTGTTGAACCGTGGAAAAGCTTGAAGAAGAAAAAAATGGATTTGTCAAAATTCTTGGTTGTTGGCCAAAATGATTACTGGGGTTTGGTGATGATGTTGTTGTGAAGCTGTAGTTGAAATTTGAGCTTGATTGGTCCGGATTCGGCTAAATGTTTGTTGAATTTCGAGACCCAAAATCATATTTGGAGCTCTTGAAAATGAGTGATAAAAAAGGGATGAAGAACCTTTGTGTTTGGACGTATAACTCTTGAAAATCAGCTTTCGGGAGGTACGTCCTTGGTGTATTTCGTACCTCTTTGGGAAATTCCATGTGATTGGGAAAGTTCGAAGTGTGTCATCGGAATAATGTCTTCTATGGATTCAAGTCTGGAAGGTCTCGTAGATGTCGCGGAATGTTGGAAATTGGAAGACTAGACCTTCCCCGGTCATGTAGCCACAGTCTCGCAGAGACGAAACTGGCCTCGCAGCAGCGTGCTCGCTGCAGCGATCGAAGGTCTCGCCCCTACGAATCCTGGACTAAATGATTAAGCTCGCGCTTGCAAGCGGACTGCCCGTCGTAGCGAGTCCACACTTGGGAGGATCGAGGCGCTGCAACCAAGGTCGCTGAATAGACCTAGAAATAAATACCCACTTTGTCTTAGCTCGTCCCATTTGGACATTTAAGAGCGGGGAGCTTGACCTAGAGCATTTTGGAGAGGTGGAGACCTATACCCTTGCAATGGTAAGTCTTAAACTCTCACTTTTAACTTTATATCCTTCTTTAGAAGAGCTTCTATGGTCGTTTCCTTGTTGGAGAAGAAGGGGGTGACTACACACTCCATAAAACCTAAATCCCTTTCTTACCTTCTACTTAAATGAACCTTATGGGTAGTAAGAATCTGATTATTCCTTGATGTAATGGGTTTCATAAGATAGGGTAAGCTGGTTTATAATTTCAAATTCACCATTTTTACCCTTCTTGATGTGTGTATTTGTGACTCATAGGTGCGTTTATGGTACGTGCTGAACCGATTAGAAACTATTCGAAGATTTGGAAAGGAAACAAGGAGCCTTCGAGATGATAAACTTCGATTCCAGGCATGTTGAGACTGTAAACCCTTTATGTGCGTATGTTGGTCTAAATTAAACTTAGTAAGAGGGTCACGGGGTGAATTAAAGGGGGGATTACGATGCTTGTGAGGTGACGAGCAGTAGTATCAGATATCGGTTATCATGTTATGGGTATTTGTGCAATTTCATTTGTATAGTCGGTCTGAATGTCATGCTTTGGGCACTAGCTGATAGAATAGTACGATCCTTTGGGGTCCGTGTTTGGGATCTGATGCCCGTACTTTGTGCCCCTTTTATTATTATTTGTATGCCTGTTTGTGCGTGCATATCACTCGTATAGCCTCGTTGAATTGAAAAGAAAGCAAAACGGTGGAACCTTGATGATATTGAAATGTAATGGTGATATGTATGTGTATTCGTGAATATTTGTTCTAGATTTGATGCACACATTATTCACATTTATTATGTATTTCATGCATATGATTTGAGGTTATGATTATGAGTCCGAGGGGATCTTGTTCCGGACGAGTGATGATGTTTGACACATTTTGTTGGTACTTGAACCTGGTTGGCTATGAGACAGGTTATTGAGATATGATATGGTTGAGTCCGTGATCCGAGGAAATTGCCGGAGCGGTGATATATGGGCCTTATGAGCCCCCATGGGTCACGATTCGTTTGAATGTGTGTATATCGGGAAGTGAAAATAAAAGCCTTGCATTGCACTTGCATCTCATCCATCTTTATCTTGTGCTACTGTTGTGAGTGTTCGCATTGACTTGCCTTATCTGGGATTCTATTCGCTATTTGAGTTTAATTGCTAAAGTATGATTGTCTGGTGACTTGGCGCCTATTGTGATGTGAGTAAATCGGTTAGGATAGGTGTTGACACTCAATTTCTGACCTCTTACAATTTATTTTAATTACCCAGAGTCCTTGGGTATTAAACAGAGTGAAATATATTTTTTTTTAAAAAGTCAATGATTTTATAAAAGCTATTTAGATAATATTTTACCATTTATTTGGTAAAATGATTTCTGTAATATTATAAATCATTTGGAAATTAATTCACATATTTAGAATTATGATACTTTTGCTAAATTTAACCAATAGAAAAAAAATAATTTAAAACAATTATTTATTTAATTGTTTAAATTGTGAAATTGTCAATTAGCAAGTATTTCACTCTGTTTAATTCAAGAAAGTTGATTAATTAAATGAATTAATCATTTTATCCCTCAATTCAATCTTGCATATGCGATTATTGGAATTTCATCATAGTTAATTGAGTGATTTAATTGTGATTAATTCCATAAAATTTCTTGTTGTATGGCTAAGTAGCTACAATTGAAGTAATCAATTGTTAGTTTAAGTATGACCATCAATTGAAAGGCCAAATGCATGGTTTAACCCAATTGAGGTCATTATTGTAAAAATATCTTTTTAATTGTTCGATTAGTTTAATTGTGACTTTATTTGAAAAAGGCCAAATTCATTGGTCTAATTAATTAAGGTCATTTTTTTGGCAGATGTTACCTTAAGTTGGCTGATTGGACTAAATAAGGCCATAATGGAAATAGCTGGTCTTAAGATCAAGTCAATCAAAGAACATTGTTTGCAAATTTAGTCTTTATGTGTTTGATTAGGCTTATCTAATTATGATTAAGGGTTTAAACTAATAAGTCTTTTCTTAATTATGGTTATGCATTAAAATAAATTTCAAAATCCAATATATATATATACGCATATATACACGGATATACATGTAGTTTACATGTATTATCACGTGTATATGTGTGTATAATTGGAGCAGCCCATTAGTATTTTAAAATGGACCGAGTCCAGTCCAAGTCGGACTGACCAGGCCTAATGACAAGTTAAAAGGGGGCAAAACCCCTCTACACCTTTCATTTTTCACCAAACACACCTTTACCCCCTTACCCTTTCCTCTCCCTCGTCAAAGCCCTAGCTGCACCGCACATTTCTCTCTCTCCTCGTCACCACCGCCGCTTTTGGCAAAGTTTCAGATGAGAAAAGTCTTTTGCCAGGTTTGTATGGCCATTTGAGGCAAAGCATTTATGGCTTTCACTCTATTTCACCAAACGCAACCCAAACAAGGTATAAATCACCCTTTTTTTCACTTTTTTTTTTTATCAAATCAACGGTAATATGCTTGAAATCCTTAATGATTTTTCTTTGCATACAATTCGAATATCGATTTTTCATTGGTTCGTATAAAGCCATGCGGATCGACTTTAATCTGACCTTTGATTGTTTGTTTGACCCATATCTCAACCGTAGGATAGAGATTTGAGAAGACCAATTCTCAGAAATTGAAAAAATCCCACATCAGCTGAGAATTAGGGTTTCCTTGATTTTAGGATTGTATAAATAGGACCCCAATTCTCATTTGTTAAACAGACCTGGACAACTAAATATCATTTTGCATACTCAAAAAAACTGAATATCTAGGGTTTCTAGCAATTTATACGTAAGACCTTTAATTTTCGATTTAGTACAAAGTTTTAAAAGTTCTCTTTTCTTTGTGTGTTAGCTGAGTTGGGATTGTAAGGAGGCAAAGGGAATCTCCAAGTCCATTCTCGACATTAGGCGGCGCATTAAAGAGGTAATCCCCTATCCTTTTATTTTTAGTAAATTTTTTCTAATTTATGTGTTTGATTATGTATTAGTTTATCCTAGTTTAAATATGTTTTGTGTGTTAGTTTTATCTTAGTTTGTTTAGATAATCATATCTTGTATGTCAACTTAGTCTAATCTGTTTAGTTAAGTATGTTTTATGGTTTAGTCTGTTTAGTTTAAGCATGATGTTGTGTATTAGCTTGGCTTAATCTGTATGGGTTAAATGTGTTTCGTGTATTAGTATAGCCTGGCTTAGTCTAGTTAAGCATGTTTATGTGCTGTCTTAGTAGAGTTTTTGGTCAGTCTAGTCATTATGTGATAGGATCGTAGGTGTTATTAGCTTCAAATCATGCTATAAAGTATATGTTAGTCCAGTTTCTGCCTATGTTTCTTCCCAAGCATGTGATATAGTCCTATGCATGTTATTGTTGGTTCATTTATTGTGTCAAATGTGTTCTTATAGTGTGGTAAGATGAAAGATAAAACCAGAAAGGGTTTAAATGCCTAAATGACAAAATACTCAACCTGTTTGGACTATATTGTTTGTTTAGATTTGATCATCCTTAAGATATTAACCTCCTATTCCCTATCCTGTTAGGCTGAATCCCTGTTGTTAATGTTTAATAAGGACCACATGCTATGCCGATGTGACCTGATCCTATGCACCGTTCCTAAGGAATCATATTTGGCTCTTATATATTGCTAAATTTGGTCTTGCTTGGTTCATTGTTGTGATACATGACCACATAAATGTGTCCTATTTTAGTCTAAAAACCTGTTAGCATGATGATTTGACCGAATTGCATATAGTTGGATATTTTGATGGTTGTTTGTGTTAAATGTTTGTCCATAGTCCAGCCTGATCTAAATGCATATTGAGCAGCCCATGAGTGTCTTTTCCTGTTTCTTCATTTGAATAATTGGATTTTTGGGGTATGCAAGGGGAATATACTCGAAATATACAGAGTATATTCAACTCTGCAAACATCCAATATATATGTGAGTTAGTATATTTGGTGTATATGCCCAGGGGCGGAGCTACCCTTGCCCAAGGGGTGTCAAGCGACACCCCTTCGCCGGAAAATTACATTGTATAGATTAGTGACATTTTGGTTTTATAGGTATGTATACTAGTGTTGACACCCTTAGACACAAGCTGATAGTTTAGCGCAATGGTTAATTGCAAAACTTGCCTAAGGTTGTGTATTTGAACCTGCGTAGCAGCATATCTATATTTTCTGACACCCCTTAATATATATCCTGGCTCCGCCACTGTATATGACCTGTATCATCTATCTCATACAGTTGTTAAGTGTTTTTCCGTTTAAGGACTGCTTCATCTCATATACTTATTGGGACTTTGTATTAAAACCTGGTGTGTGTTTGGCCCAACTGCTTGTCCTCGCTTTTTTGATGACCTGCTCGGTCCTAAACTCATTTTATTTTGATTATTTCATCTCACTTGTTGATCTTCATGCTTGCTGATTTTGTCTACTTTACTTTAACTAATTACATATTATTTTGAGTACTTAAGGTAGATACTAATCCCCATCCTCTTCGTGTCTCATGTAAATTTCAACTTGGGCTGTTCGGACCACTCTTGCATTAAAACCTAGTTGGGCCAGAGACCCAATACCATTTCTTTTATCGAGTCCGAATGACAGCAAGGGAAGCTAATATTGTTTGAAGGCCCAATCACGGTGAAAATGACATGAAGGCCCATCTATAGGTGAAAATAGCAAATTGGTGGGCTTAGGTAGGCCCACCAGCCTAACCTTCCTTCATATATATTCATTTCTTATGTGAAAATTGTATTTGTAAAGATACTTGATAATTATTGAAACCCATGTGAATGTTAGAACTTAGGAAATGATTAGATAATTTAGGAAAGTAGCCAAAAAATTGATTTCCAAACTCAGCTAAAAACTTTTTCAAGAAAAACGTAATCATAATTATTAAAAGGTTCAAACCTGTTTTAACAAGTCAAGATAAGGTATAAAAGAGAAAAAAATGGAATTTGATTAAGTCAAATGGGTTTGAGTTTAATAAGATAAATACTTTCTTCTTCAACTAATAAATGACGGATTCTGATTCTTTTGAAATATAAGATTGTTTGGAGAATTTTATTTGTTTAAAATGGAAACAGATTATGAGATTGAAACTGGCATGGCAAGAATAGTTTTTTTTTCTCCAGAACTTATGTCTTTATACCCTCAAAAGAAGCAGATTTCTGAACTTAAAAGGATTTGGACAAGTTTGTGAGAATTGAAAATTGATTTTGGACTTGGAAAATTCTGAACCTGAATGCAAGCTTGATAACAAAGACATTTTGTGCCTGGAAGCCCAAGGTTTGAGCAGACTAAAAAAATGGCAAAAGAAAAATCTACTGGACTGAATTTGAGACATGTGGATTTGGGACTTAGAATGCGGGTTGACATTATGAGCTTCAGAAAAAATAAAAAGAATTGGACTCAAGTAATAGAACTTGAATCCTTCTTATATATATGTATAAAACTGAGATAGACTCCATATTTTTTATATATATATATACGTACAATAAAACCCGTAAGAACTAAACTTATTTTATTAGGACTAGAATAGTAGTGACTCAACTCGGGAGAAATTCCGGGTGTGTCCTAGTCCGACAATAAAGTTAGCTGAACACTTATGCGGATTTTTAACCCAAAACCCTCTTTTCTAAGGGGATTTTTTTCCATATTTTCCTTGAGTTTATGATAAAGAAATGAATGACATTTTACGGAAAAACTAAACACTTTTAAGCAGATAATACACTAATCACGCATTGAAGTTCGTAGGTCAATCGTATTATACGGATCTTTAATACTAGGGTGCGTAGAACCCTCCCTAGGGGATCACCAGACCCCTTACCTCGAACTTTGGTACCAACAAGATTTCTCTCTTTCTTGAAAAAATCTTTTATCTGGTTTTCCTAGTTTTCCTTTAATAAATTAGGTGGCGACTCTAAAATACAAAAATCCAATTAGAGCACCAACAATCTCGTGGTAGATTTTATGCGCCGCGTAACAGTGAACCATAATAGATGGTGACTCTACTGGGGATTTCCTAGGTTCTAACCATAAGGGTTTCAATATAATGTGATATAATTACGATTATTTGCTTAATTGTTTACTTTCTCGCAAAATATAAATTGTCAGGCATTCATATCATAAACTCCGCCACTCCTAGCAAGAAGCATGGTTTCAAAGGAGACACGCGAGATCGCGGTCTAGCCTTCACTAAAAAGTTGAAACACCCTTTCCTTTGAACACGTTGAATGTTAAGTTCGTGTGCGGTCACCTAACGGCCAACAATGGTTCACCCCGAGTAGTCCTCTCGGGTCCAAGGTCAATTTCAAAAGCCCACGCTTGCATAAGCCTAGATTAGAGCTAAGCCAAATCCAAAGATAAAGTAGACTAAGTGGTTTGGATATTTTAGACGTATCCAAAGTAGACTGAGTGGTTTGGATATTTTAGACGTATCCAAACCCAATAGGAAGACTACCCCGTGTCAAGTACGGTCTATGACCCAAAAAACATCGCATCTCATATTATGTGCTATTTGGAAATATGTAATATGCATATGAGTTGAACCGTTGCCTATTTGGGGGGGGGGGGGGGGATGGGAATGAACCTTAGCTTTTATTTTGTAGATGTCGATGGACTTGAGTTTTGGCATGATTTTGACTACACCAGAGTTGCTATGTATTTAGTGGGGCCTATTGTCCCCAGATGAGAAGAAGGGTATTTCATGTCATTAAGGAAATTTGAGATCCATTATGACTATAACGGGTTATAAGGAATTGAAATATAACTTATATTATGTAGGGGCCGAGTCTTACGTAGACTGCCTATGTATCCCACCAGGGGAAGTCAGGCCATATTGTAGTTCGTTTACAAAGAAGGATATAAATTTTTTCCTAAATATCCTTTAAGACTAACTAAAGACATCCCCAGACCAGGCCCGACAAGGGCTTCCCGTGTATCCCTCTATAGAGACGTCAGGTCAGTGCAGTTCCTTACATCTTTATGGGAGAGGGGGTAACTTTTCACAAAAGTGGGGACACCAACCAAAAAATGTACTTCGGCGAGTCGCTGTCCTTACGAACTCGCTCTCTCATGCTTCGTCTTTCTTCTTCTCACCATTGTGGCGGGAGGAGAACCAAGACCTCTCCTATTCGACCTCATATGCTCGAGCTCGAGCTTAAAGGCATAACACTCCTTGATATCGTGTCCCATAGCTCCACTACGGAATTGGCAGATCTTGTTTCTATTAGGACCCATTGGCAGGGGCTCGTGGACAGGCTCCACAGGTCTGATTTTCCTTAAAGTAGCCAATGTCGAGAAGATGCGAGCATACGTCTCCTCAAAGACTGTGAAGTCATACTGCCATATCTGAGTTTCGGCAGTGACTCCCTCTCCTGGGACAATAGGATCATGGACTAGGAGGGTATGTGGCCCTCATAGGGTCCAGATGGTCCTATTGTCTATCATGCTGACAATTCTTTTCCTTAGCCCTAAACATTTATCCAAATTGTGGCCCGCTTGATTACGGTGGAAAAGGCACCTCTTATAAGCGTAAACCAACTCGGGGGTTGGCAATCGAACTCGAGAGGCGCTGGGTATTCCAACAGCCCGTATCCTTTCAAACGCATCCTTACAACTGACGGGCTTAGGCGCCACCCGGAAAGGAGAAGATTGAGCTTTGAAAGTTATGCCCCACCATGCGGGCAACTGAGGGTCGATCCTTTCAAAATTTCTCAAGACCTTGGTGGATGTAGCTTTTACTAGTTCGGGAGAGGGTGCATAAAAGTCTAATCCTTTGTTAGTGGGTGCGTAGTAATCAGACTCGTCGTCTACATCGCGCCCTTCGATCTGGAACTTGGGAAAAATTTCAAAGGGTTTTATGCCTTTCTCTTCCTCTATATCCACAGGCTTAGACTCTTCTTCTTCCATGCCCTAGGGTTCGCCTATCCTTGGTTGTTCTTTCTCAACTTCTTGCGGTTCGGAGGCTTCCTCTTGAGGCTCCGATTCCTCTTGTGGATCTGACTCCATTATCCAAGGGTCAGATTCTGTCCTCTGATTTCCATTCTCTTCGGGACTTCTTCTCAAGGCGTCTCCGGCCTCCTTTCTAGTGGCACGTAATTTATCACCAATTCTCTTATTTCTTCCTAGACATTTACCTCAAAATATTGTTGTTGGGGCATCCCTTCTGGCGGGGTACCAACCAAGTTCAATAGTCGTCGACCTCTTCAATCTTTTTCCCTATCTCTTGTAGTTGCTCCTCCATTTGTTGAACCTTGAGCCGCAACATCTCAGCGGTCTCTGCTAGGGTGAACATATTTTGATCTCCTTGGTTTTCCATCTTGTAGATCAACCTTTTAGTGGAGGTAAACTTGGGTCAGTTTCAAATCTATTGGTTTTCTTTTGGGTATGTAATTTAGAACATTGGATCAATCGTATTCAGGCTTTAATATGTGATAACATACATAGCAAGTAGGCATGTGAAGCATGTAACAATAAGTCATGTAATTTGTAAACAGTTGTACTACTCGCGTTTCTAGGGCTTTAAGCTAAGGTCATCCTAATGTATGAAACATGCAAGTGCCATTTGTAAAGAATGAACCATTGCCCCGAAAATCATCATTCATTAATAATAATAATAATAATATCTTCCCTGAGAGGATTACAAAATATGATGAAGCCTACATGGGGCTATAATAAATAAAAGCAATACAATCAATGGCATTCTCCTCCAGCGGTTGATGTCGACGCTTGACTTGTCCTGGCCTTTTCGGCTCTTCGAAGGGTGGTTTGAATGTAAAGACGCGTCTGACATAGCTCTATTATGATAATCACGGGATTCGAGCCTTCCAGAATCTTAGCCAGATGCTCATCTGTCCTTTCCAGACATTCTTTCAAGCGATTCTCCCCTTGTACTTCGTGACGGAGCGCGGGTCTCGGTGTAGGCGTACTAGCCAAATGGCTTTGTATCCAGTCATGGTAATCTGGATCGCATCCCGCCTCAAACCTGTCTGTGGTTAGGTGGTTGGTCTTCATTTCACACGACTATTCCATTCCCTGAGTATTATCCCTACATTCTTGATTTTTCGTTCTGTGTGCCCAATAATGAATTGTTCGGGATTCCTTACTTGGGGTATTATTTGCCTTCTCCTAAACTGCCTCAACACTGGAGATGGATAGTAGGGGCGGATCCCTCTGACCCCCAATATTGGCACAAACGGACAATTTTTACCCCACACTACTACGGTTTCAGATAGGAATTCAGGGTGAATTCGATTTTCAGTCAAACTAGCGAAGAACTTAGCCCACTTATTTTTAGACACAATCCTAAGATTTGGACAGTAATCCACGAGGTGGTCTACCCTGTTCTGTCGACTCAAACCCTGAACTTCTTTGGCCATATTGCGGTGTTTGATAATCCACCATTGCAACAACATATTACATCTTTGGAAATATCGAAAATGGTTATGGCATTTGTCTAGGGCCCTGAAGATATCCGCCAAGATGATAGGTTCTAGGTCAAAATACCTAGTTTTCTGGTCGTTAGTTATGCCGTAGAAGATGGCTTAAGCTAAGTAGATCACTCAGGTGTCTATAGCTAACGATTTGTCCTTGGGGAACACCACAGTGCCCATTAAAACGACAGAAAATGCTAGAGTTCTGACGGTCTCCCATTCTTCTCGACTTTTGAATTCTCGTTAATACGAAGTATACCTAGCGGCATCCTCGAATCTTCGATACAGGTCTCTGAAGGCCACTGTTTTCCCATGTGCCTAGGACGCCTCGGTCAAGGCCACGAACTTCAAGACCTGGCCTATGGATGGCCTCTGAGGAAATAGCAAATTGTGGTCTGACTTATGTCTTCTTCTTAGACAGGTTCCATTGCTGTCAATAGCGCCCCTAATCTCTTCTGGGGTTGGCGTCATCTCAATGTTTTCAAAGCAGAATAGCATTTCTTTATCGCCCCAATACTCGGCTAGTACCTCTATTAATTCCGGACGACCCTTCATGGTCATAATCGTTGGCAAATGACCCAAAATATTGCTGATGGTCCTACGATGTTTATCACCTAACCATTCCCACCAAGATCTGAGAAGATCCGGGGCCTCAAGGACAAGGTCAAATCAAATTTTTCGGTCCATATGCAAAACTAAACATGGTTAAGGTTCTCCCTTTCCCGTAGGGCCAATGGTTCAATCACATGGGTACAAGCACGTTTCCACCTAGCACATAAATGTGTCCTCGGGTCGTAGACCGTTCGAACACAGGGTAGTCCTCCTAATGAACCTTAGGTAAGTCTGAAACACCCAAGGCTCGTCTAGGTATGAATGCTCTAGTTCGGTACGGATTTTGCTTCATTCTATCCTAGTTATTACTAGAGTGGGCTTTGACCAATGACCTCATATCCGAGCAGACAACTGGGGTTGAACCGGTAGGGCTGTTGGATGACCGCGTACCAACCCTGCCTCACAACGGTTCCAAAAGAAGTATTTGGTTTTACAGTGAAGGAACGATCGCGTACTCCATGAAGTCGCCTTTGGAATAACCACGTACTCCGCGAAGTCACCTTGGAACAAAGTGTAACATAAATGTCAAGAGTGGCAGAGTTATGATATACATGCAATGACAGTTTATAATTGCGGAAAAGTAAACACATAAGCAGTTAAAGCAAACAAATTCATATTATATTGGAATCCTTATGGTTAGAACCTTTAAGTCCCCAGCGGAGTCGCCATCTGTTACGGTTTGCATTTCGCTGGCGGTGTTAGTGCTCGGAAAGCTACTTCGAACTTATTGGTGCTCTTTCGGACTTTGTTTTGAAAAAGAGTCGCAACCTAATTTATAGGAAATTAGGAAAACCAGGTTGAAGGATTATTCAAATACCGTGAAAAATCCTTCGTAATCCAAAGTTCTAGGTAAGGGTTCTGGTGATCCCCTAAGGATGGTGTTAGGCACCCTAGTATTAAGGATTCATACTATACGGTTGACCTTCAAATTCCAATGTGTGGTTGTTTGCATGAACTGTTTATTTCGTGTTTATTCCCGTATTTAAAAATTTGTCATATATTGCATATCATTTTATTTTGAAAAGAATTGAATATATCTCCCTTATATATGGGATATTTAGGTTCGGATTTATAATATCCGGATACGAATAATTTCCTTTTATGTATAAGGATAGTATTTTGTCTATAAAAGGTATAAAAATTATTTCATTTTAAGTACAATTTTGTTCATGCATCATCCCATACTTGGTTTCGGGTTAACCCGTTTAATACGTTTAACCGCACTTTCTAATACCTTTTAATTACAAATGGACTTCGACGTATCTTAACTCATATAAAGGTTTAAGTCTTTATTATTATACACACATGTAAAACTGATTTTATCTTCGAATTTGGGCTTAATGCCCCATCCGTTATTAAATAAAGAAATTGTATTTTTTGGGTTTTAGCCCAAGTCTCATTTACAAATTGTTTTTCCCTTTTGAATCAGAAAAGTATTAGCCCAATTTTTTTTTAATTCTTCTTGTTATTGGGCTTGGCCCAAAAATGCTTATTTCCCTTTTTCCGTTTGGATCCAAAAACTTAGTTGATTTTTTACAAATAAAAGTTATATGTCTCTAATTTATAAATTTCTGATCTACTTTTGAAGATAGAAAACGTTATAGTACTTAAGGTTTTGAAATTCCTTTTAATTTTTCGTATCAAAACGGATCCATTGTCTTTCCATTTTTTATCTTGAGAGTTTGTTTATACTAAGTTCGGGTTTTGAAAATTTGTTTTTGGGACCTAAAGTCAACTAAACGGCATAAGCACCATTGTCCTAAGACAACTAGTTCATACAATAAGGATTCCAATATACATAAGAGTTTTACAAGTGTTTACAAGCATAAATACAACAAATTATAACATGAAGAAAGCACGAATAATTAAATAAGAGAAAGGGGAAGGCTAGGGGCGTACCAAGCCCCTAGTTGGCCATTTTCACCCATTGCTTGGTCTTCTACGCGTTTAATATATTAGCTTTCATCTTTTTCTTCACCGGACCCGATAATGCGAAAGAATTACCTGTTGGGCCTTGGCCCAATAGGTTGGCTGGGGCCCAACAGGTTAGCTGGACTCGACCCGAATGGCCATGCAGTAGAGGAGGAAAAAGAAGAGAGACCTGGTTAGTTTCAATCTACTGAACTTGTCAAATACATAGATACATATGTGTGTGTGTATATGTGTATGTGTATGTGTGTGTGTGTGTACACACACATACACATATATATATAATTCACAAGTAAAACAGCACATATACATATATATACGCTACTGGGCTTTAGCAGCCCAAGATCGAATACAGAAGAAAACTACCCGAGCCCCTTTAATTCCTACTTTGGGCTGAGTGAGATTTCTACCACTTCCCTTTATGAAGTTAAATTGGGCAAGGCCCATCTACCTTCCAAATAGCAGCCAGTTGAGAGTTAAGGCTAAATGTAACTTTCCTTTCTTTTACTTACTAGATGTGATGATCCGCCACATCATCATGCCACCTAGGCGCCACGTGGAACTATTTTTGCCATGTAGGAAGCCTATGTGGATGCTTACATGGAAAGGAGGCTAGCTTATGTGAGAAGGTTCTAGAGAAATATAGAGATTTCTCGTGGAAGACCTTAGAACCTTATAGAATTGCATGGAAAGTCCTTACAATAATCTAATTGTGTAGAGATTTCTAGAATAGGGGCTTATTAGTAAATATGTAGGGACTTGTATAATAATAATTATTTACATACTAGTCCCTAGGTGATTAGTATAAATTGGAGGGTCATTCATTTATAAACCATCAAGCAAGAATCAATCAAGTCTTCTATAATAAAAACCATCCTTCTAGCAAATTTCTCTTGTCTTATTCACCTACTATTCCCTTAGCGATCTTGAGTGTAGTAATCTAGGCTGACTTGGCATACCAAGATCGTGAGCAAGTTGTCCAAGAACGGGAGTGAGTTGTTAAGTGCCGCATGTGCGCTTAGATGAAGACTAAGGACGTGACAACGTGGTATCAAAGCGAAGGTTGCGACTAAGGGAATGAAAAACGACGGAGAAATCAACGCCGCTAAAACCAGAGTCAACGCCACTCAGGATGCCGCTAGCAAGAAGGGCCATAACAAAAAGAGGAATGCTGCCAACAAGAGCCAAGAGATGCCGCTAGAGGTTGTGCCAAATGAAGGGCTTACATCCAAAGAACCATCTACCACTGGGGCGAGCGAGAATGATGTGGAGGCCCTGTCCAAGGATATCTCGCTCGTAAAGAGTGGGTTATGAAGGTTAATGTAGGGATGGACGCTATCGACATCTTTGGCCAACATCTGGGGAAGGTGGAGGGCACCCTTGGCGTTCTTGAGGAGCAAACTCTTGAAAAAATTGAAAGCATCTGAAATGACTTGGAGGGGCGTATGCAGGCTGAGATTGAGGTAAAGCAAACCATTTCTGCCTTAGAGTGCAGACTTATAGAGGCGTTGAGTACTGTCGATGCCATGAAGGCAAAGATAGTGGCACTCGAAGAGCAGGTCAATGTTGGCATGACCGAGGCAGCCAACAGTGTTGTTGTGACGAGGGAACTAAGATCGAGGCTCCCAAGCCACCAGTGTTTAAAGGGGTTCGTGATGCACAAGATGTGGAGAACTTTCTTTGACACTTGGAGAACTATTTCAGGCATGGAAAAGTGAGGGACGATGAGGCCAAGATCAGCACCGCTGTGTTGTACCTATCAGAGACTACCATGCTATGGTGGAGAAGAAAGGAGGCCGATGCTGAGAGAGGCCTATGCACAATTAGCACGTGGGATCAGTTCAATAATGACTTCAAGCGACAGTTCTTACCAAGTAATGTCTTGTACGAGGCAAGGCACAAACTTAGGGAATTAAAGCAAACGGGGAGCATACGAGACTTTATCAAAGAGTTCACCACCCTTACGCTTCAAATTCCCAACCTTACCAATAATGACTTATTATTTCACTTTATAGGCGGGTTGAAAAATTGGGCTAAGCAGGAGTTGCAACGCCGTCAAGTCGCAAACATAGACCAAGCCATAGTGGAGGCCGAGTCTTTGATGGACTTCAGGCATGACAAGCACGGCAAAGGCCAAGGCAATGAGTCAAGGGGTAACGATGCCAAAGATGGGGGAGACCGTGGCGAGAGCAAGGAGTTGCAAAAACAATACTCCAAGACTCAAAATGCGAATAAGTTCGACGGCAAGAAGTCAAGTGGTTGTTAGGGCTATGCCGAAAAGAAGACGTCGAATGAGAAGAAGGGATGCTACTTATGTGGAGGGCCGCACAACTTCAAAAATTGCCCTGACCTGAAGAGCCTTAGCGCTATGGTGCGTGAAAGTCATGAGCAGACGCAAACACAGAGTGCGGGAATGGCACAGTTGGGGACGATTAGACTATGTGGCGTTGTCACGAAGCAAGATAGTCAAACCAACGATAATAAAAACCAGTATGTGGATCTCACCGTCAATAACAAGCCCGCTCGTGCACTGGTAGACACTGGGGCGACTCATAATTTTGTGACCGAGGCTGCACCGAAGCGACTAGAGTTGAAGCTTGCTCCAATTAATACCCTCGTCAAGACCGTGAATGCTAAGCCAGAAAATGCTCGTGGTGTAGCCAATGAAGTTGGTGTCAAATTGGGCGATTGTAAAGGTACGACAAACTTTACCACCACTACTACAGATATCTTTTACATTGTTTTAAGGCAAGAATTCTTTAGACATTGCCACGCGATGATCGATCCCTACCTCGAACGTCTGTTGGTCATGGAGCGAGAAGGCGCTTGCATGGTGCCTACAGTGACTATGTCGCATAGACAAGGCCATGCACAACTTTCAGCTATGCAGCTTGTCAAAGGGCTCAAGAAAGAGGAGCCAACATTCATGGCAACCATTGCAAGTTTAGAGGAAGATAATGGTAGCCAAGAGACACCGCCACATTGGATAGATAATTTTCTCGAAGAGAACAATGATATTATGCGTGACGAGCTAACTAAGCACTTTCCTCCTAAGCATGAGACAGATCACAAGATTAAGTTGGAGTACAAATCGGGCAATGGTAATGTCGTGGCTGATGTTTTGAGTCGGAAGGACAACCTTGCTGCCATCACTTCAGCAAGTTGTGACATCCGAGAGGGTATGAAAGATGACATGCAACATGATCCAGTAGCCAAACAACTCATGGAGTTAGCAACCTATGGAAAGACGAGACGTTTCTGCGTGGAAAATGGTATGTTGGTCACCACAGGTCGGACGGTCTTGTGTGCCAACAAGACAAGGTTGAGCAGAGGCAATCATCGAAAGAGGCCACATGGGGAGGGTACGAAAACTTGTGGCAATTTAAAGACAAGATTCGAGAGTTTATACAGCAGCATTGCGCCGCGGTCATCGCAACATTGGGTGGGGGAGAGTGTGATGACCCGCCACATCATCATGCCACCTAGGCGCCACGTGGAACTATTTTTGCCATGTAGGAAGCCTATGTGGATGCTTACATGGAAAGAAGGCTAGCTTATGTGAGAAGGTTTTAGAGAAATATGGAGATTTCTCATAAAAAACCTTAGAACCTTATGGAATTGCATGGAAAGTCCTTAGAATAATCTAGTTGTGTAGAGATTTCTAGAATAGGGGCTTATTAGTAAATATGTAGGGACTTATATAATAATTATTATTTACATACTAGTCCCTAGGTGAGTAGTATAAATTGGAGGGTCATTCATTTGTAAACCATCAAGCAAGAATCAATCAAGTCTTCTATAATAAAAACCTTCCTTCTAGCAAATTTCTCGTCTTATTCACCTACTATTCCCTTAGCGATCTTGAGTGTAGTAATCTAGGTTGACTTGGCATAGCAAGATCGTGAGCAAGTTGTGCAAGAACATGAGCGAATTGTCAAGTGTTGCACGTGCGCTTAGTTGAAGACTAAGGACGTGACATAGATGTATATACCTTATGTGTATTTAACCTTAAAACCATAAATCTTACACCTATGATTCAGTTAACCACTTGATTAGTCTTTCCAATTTTAAAGCAAAATTTCCAACTCAAACCAAGGCCATTTTGTACTCAAACTAATCAATTAAACACTAGACAAGCAGTTCCATTACAAGCCCATACACAACCTCAACTTGATCGACAGCCTACTTGGCTATTATGCCATATTAGATCAATATTTTAAAACAGTATCAAGACAGAGTAAGAGATTACAGGTTAAACATATTGACAACAAGATCACAGAGAGGCTTGGTAATCAAAACCAGATCACAAAGCAGGTTGAAATTTCAATTACAAGTAAGAACAGTCTAAAAGAAGCAAGATTTGGCAGGCTCAAGCAATCACAAATGACATAGTAATGATCATTTGGGCTTCAGTTGACTCAAAAAGGATGACAGAGAACACAAAAAGGAGTAGTAAAGTTCATATGCACCAGACCTTAAATGAGATTCAAGCCTAGGCCCCTTTTAAACTTTAACAGATTTCCAAGAAGAGGGGAACAAGCAGAGGGTCAAAATAAGTCTTATGACTCCTATGGTCTAGCATTTGGTTCAACATGTGACTTAGTACAAAGACTTCAACTTGACCAATTCTTTCCTTATCTCCAGAAAATTAATGACATTAAATGGACAAGCACATCTTCTACCTTCAACAGGCTCACTTAAACACTTAATAGATTTATTTTAGACTCATCATTTGACTTAATGATGAAGTTTAAGGGCTAAGTATGTTCATTTGGCAAACATACCCCCCATGGACATCCTAGAGTGTGCCATGATAACTCTTATTTGGAGGAAAGATACGGTGAACCAAATTGACTTGGTTTACCCTCATCCTCTCTTTAAGGTATCTTTTAAAAGGCTTCTTGATGTCAAGTGATTCATGGATTGCCCCTGGACACTTGTGACTCCTCAAACAACATCATTATGTCAACTCCAACCAAATACTCAACTGGCAATGACACATGTTGATATTTTATTTAACTTGACCTAGTATTCTAGTTATGAAGTTGTTCTTACCTCCCTTTTTATCATATAAGAACCTATACATCTTATTTTAGGGCTGGTTTACACGTCAAACACAACAGGACTGAGCCAAGAAATAACATACTTCAATTCTCAAAGAAGGTCAAACATCATTATTAGTCTTGTTCTCATCCATGATCAACATGTGCTTAACATCTGGACACAACCTTCATAAAATGGTTTAAACAGTGTACATAAAATACTTGGACAGATTCAAATCACACTTAGTAATCCTATTTTCATCATATTTAAGGCCTTTAACTAGTAAACTTCACTCAACTAATAGTATCAATCCTATTAGAAGCGAAAACAACACCACCAGAGATCCATTTAAACTAATACTATTAAGGTTCATGGTCATACATTAGCATATCAGGCATCCAGGTGATTAAGCAGTAATCCAGGCCGTTTTTTTTAAAAGGTCATTTAGACTACAATATTCAAACATAATGCTAACTAAGCACATTAACAAAACTGCAATACTGAAACTAATCTAAACACACATGAAATTAACACAAAATAAGAAAAAAGCAATAAAAGGATTGAAGATTACTTTTTTATATGCAGCCGTGAACAAGATTGAATTTGAAGCCCTAGTGCTTCCAATCCTCAAACTCAGCCAAACACAAGAAACAAAATTAAAATTTTTGAACTACAAAACTGAATACTTAAACAGCTAAGTATAAAATTTTGACGAAGGCAGCCTAAAACTCGAGTGGAAACTCAGATTTTAAGCTTTTGACTATGCTTAAGTGTTCAAGACCTCCCTCAGTTGTGAAGGTTGGGTTCTATAAATAGAACCCCAAAGCTATGAAAAAATTTAAAATCAACAATGTGGTACAAGATGGAATTCTCATAAATAAACACTCAATACACAAAATCAACGCTTAGGATTTAAAGATAATAAGCATATACGGTTAGATCTGATCCACTATAGGTCGATCCGAGCCAACCTCTTAGGAACCACTGAAAACACATTCGTACAATCAGCAAATCATAGAAAATCGAATTGTTTGACTTGAAAATTAAAAGAAAAGCAAAAGGAGAAAGGACTAGTACTGTGTTTGGAGTGAAGTGAAGCTAAATATTGATTGTTGGATGAGAATAGTTGTACAAAAACTGATGAAAGCCTGCGAGTTCTGAATGGTTGCCATTTTTGGCATGGAGAGAGAAGAGGAACCCTAGGCGACGCCTAGGGTTTTCATGAGAAGAGAAAGGAGAGAGAAATGGGGGGAGTGTCATTCACTTTGCCCCCTTATTGCTGTTGTCCGATGGGCCGGGTTGGTCCACTTAGTGGATTAGGCCTGGTCCATTATTTTGGGGAAAAGAAAAGGGGCCCTATACATGTATATTAGACGTGTATATATACGTACATCTAGCGTATATACGCACCTAAAGAGTAGAGATGGGTAAATTAAATAAATGAAAAATGCTAAAATATTGATTATTGATCATATTGTGGTAATTAAAACATAATTAGCCTTTTAATTAATTTTAAAACACGACTAATTGTGTAGACAGACTTAGTTTGCAAATATAACCTCAATTGGTTTTAAATCCAATTTGATCATTTCAATATGGCCCTATTTGGCCTATTTAGACAATTAAAACTAAATTTCAATAATGACCCTAATCAATTTGAGCCAAATGAATTTGGCTATTTCAATTATGACCATTAAAAGGCTAATTTTGCAAAACGACTCCAATTTCCTGAAACCATGAATTGGCTAATTCAATTGTGGCCATAATATAAAAAATTAAATAATTAAAAAAAATCAATTTGCAATAATTCCCCTCTAATTGACTCATTATCCTAATTAAATACTAGAAACAAATTATGGTTAATTATGAAAAATTATGCAAATATACAAAATTAAAGATTGAGGGGTAAAATGTTCAATTCTTTTAATTACTCAAACTCCCTGGATTAAAGGGAAATAATGTATTTGCTAATTTGATTTTTTACAATTTAAAAAATCAATTAAATGATTATTTTGAAATTGCTTTTCTTTGATTAAATCTAACAAATATCCATAAATGTCATAAATATACCAGTTAATTCCTAGATGATTTATAATATTATAAAAATTACTTCACCAGTTGAATGGGGTGAATATTGACCCAAATAATTTTATAAAAAATCATTTTGACCCTTTTAAATGCATGATTCACTTTGTTTGTCATTCAAGGAATCTAAGTAATTAAAATAATTATGGGAGGTCAAAAATTAGGTGTCAACAGTAAGGTTTGCGTTCAGAGTCCACTTGTGAGATTACACTGGGTGTGTTGTTGTTGTACTTGAGTATGACTATTATAGAGAAGTAATTTTTCACAAAGAGTGTACTGCTATAATGAATGTCTCTGTCGTTATAGTTAGAATATTGTTATGGTTAAATATAACATGAAAATCGGTTCCGGAGAAAATCAGACTGTTATAGTGAAATGTTATTATGACGAATGACAATTATACAGAGATTTGACTGTACCAAGTTGGACTGTACATTTAAAAAAAAAAAACCTTAGATTAATTAGTGTATCACCCCCCCCCCCCCCCCCCCCTTCTCTCTCTATCCATTTAAACCGTTATATTTTTACCGAACCCAGCCCCATTCTTCTCAGAACCTTAGTCCTTCTTTTGAAGAAAAAACCAGATGCTCTTCAGATTGAAACCAATATTTTGAGAAAAGTTGCTAAAATTTGAGGCTTCTTCTTTTGATGATGATAAAATAATTGTAAACTTGGAGACAAAATTCTTTTGGCTGTGGATTTTATTCTTATGTTGTAGGGTTGCCTTGTTGGGACCATAGTATATAATTTAGTCACCTAATCATATTTGATGGTTTGATGGAATGTAAAGATATTTTGTGGCTTGAAGCAATGTAATATTTTGTTTTTGTTTTATGATGTTATGGTTTTTGTATCTTTACCTAAAGCTTCTAATTTAAATTGAATAAAATGACATTTTAAGTCGCTTAAAAATGACAAAGAATGTGCTTATGTGATGCCTTAAATTGGTGAGTAACTTTATTACAATTTAACTAAGTTTCTTAATAAATATAGCTTCACAAGTTGCTGCATAATTGCAGTTAGGAACTAAATTAGACCAAATAGGCCCCTCATATATGTTTGCAAGTCGATAACGACCCTCCAAAAATGCAGGTTTACATGGTCCATAAGGTCCATAACACATTGGATCAAATAGCTCTTATAGTAAACGTAGAGGTCCATAATTGCCCAAAAAAATACGGATGGCAAATCTGCTAAACAAGTAATTAACACTAATTAGTTTTAAAACTATGCTCCGTTAGGTTTTGCCTGAAATAAGAGTATGTTTTACCTAATTAAGTAATAATAGAGGCATAATAGGAAGAAAAAAGGAGAGGCATAATTGGACTAAACTATAACGGAAAGTGCATAATGTGAATTTCACATACTTAAGAATTTTAATTTTATAAGTTACTTAGCTTCAAGTTTTACATATAAATTTTCGTGTGATCGTCTCTATTAATATATGATTTGATTGCATCAGAAAAAGTTATTGAAAGAAATTTATTTTTCTATTTTTGTTTATGAATATTTTTTTCATTTTTAGTTTATTTAAAATGACGATATTTCTTCATATTTAAAAATAATTTGACATACACAAATATTAAAGCAATTCAATGTTTCAATTAAAGTTAATCATAGTGTTGACTACTTGTTACATCCACTATTTTATTGATTGAATTAGATCTAAACTTACTAATTGCTACTAAATTCTATCGAATACTTAGTTAAATTGAGATAATTTTTATGTTTTAATTAAAGTTAATAATAGTGTTGACTACTTGTTATATTCATTATTTTTGTTTAGAGTGATTAAATCATATCAAAACTTATCAATTGTTACTCAATTTTATTTAATACTTGACTAATTGAGATAATTCAATTTTTCAATTAAAGTCAACCATATATTGACTACTTGTTGCGTCTATTTTTTTATTAAAAAAATGATTGAATTAAATCAAGAGTTGCTAATTGTTACTCAATCATATATAATGCTTAGCTAAATTGAAGCAATTCAATATTTCAATTAAAATCAACCATAGTGTTGACTACTTGTTATATCTACATTTTTTTGTTTAAATTGATTGAATTAGATCTAAACTTGGTCATTGTTACTTAATTCTATTTTATACTTATCTAATTGAGATTATTCAATGTTCCAATTAAAGTCAACTACAGTATTGACTATTTGTTACATCTACTATTATAAAAAAACAAAATTGATTAAATTAAATCAGAAGTTGCAAATTGTTATTCATTCCTACATAATACTTAGCTAAATTGAAGGAACTCAATGTTTCAATAAAAGTCGGTCATAGTGTTGACTACTTGTTACATCCTTTATTTTTGTTTAAATTGATTGAATTAGATATAAACTTGTTAATTGCTACTCAATTCTATTTAATACTTAACTAATTGAGATAATTCTATGTTTCAATTAAAGTCAACCATAGTATTGACTACTTGCTACATCTACTTTTAAAAAAATGATTGAATTAAATCAAAAGATGCTAATTGTTATTCAATCCTATATAATATAGTTAGCTAAATTGAAGCAATTCAATATTTCAATTAAAGTTAATCGTAATATTGATTACTTGTTACATCCAATGTTTTATTGATTGAATTAGATATAAACTTACTAATTGCTACTCAATTCTATCTAATACTCAGCTAAATTAAGATAATTCATTGTTCCAATTAAAGTCAACCGTAGTGCTGACTACTTGTTACATCCACTATTTAAAAAAATATTGATTGAATTAGATCTAAAGTTGTTCATTGTTACTTTTTTCTATTTAATACTTAACTAATCGAGATAATTCAATGTTTCAGTTAAAGTCAACCATAGTACTGACTACTAATTACATATACTTTTTTCTTTTAAAATTAATAGAATTAAATCAAAAGCTGCTAATTGTTACTCAATCTTATATAATACTTAGGTGAATTGACAATCATAGTGTTGAGTACTTGTTACATCCACTGTTCAAAATTTACTAATTGCTACTTAATTCTATCTAATACTTAGCTAAGTTGAGATAATTTTCAATTAAAGTCAACCATAATGTTGACAATCTTACATCCACTTTATTTATTTTTTAAAATTGATGAAATTGAATCAATAGTTATCAACTTGTTTTACGTAATCTTATATAACACTTAGCTAAATTGAATCAATCTTATATTTCAATTAAAGTCAACCACAGTGTTGAGCACTTGTTACATCCACTATTTTTTTTAACAAAAGTTATTGAATTAAATCAAAACTTGCTAATTATTACTCAATTATATCTAATCTTAGCTAAATTGCGATAATTTAATGTTTCAGTTAAAGTCAACTAGCTGTGGCAGCAACGGCTACGCCCTCAAGCCTCCGCGTAGAGAGAGAAGAGAATGTTAGGTTTTAGATTAGATTATGTTCTAGTTAATTCATTTTTTCGTCCCAACCATAGTGTTGACTACTTGTTACATACATTTTTTTTTAAATTGACAAAATTAAATCAACACTTAGCAATTTTTTTTTTACTCAACCCTAAACTAATCTTAGTTAATTTGCACTAATTCAATTTTGAATCAACCCATAAAACAAAACAGGCAAAAACATCAATTTCCAAAAAAAAAAAAAGAATTTTAATCAAAATAAAAAAAAATGAAATCTATACCCTTCTGTTATATTGAAAACCATCGGTCTTATTAGCCGGTACAAAATTAGTGAGAAGCATATGATCACCACTACGATTATTATAAGAAGGGAAAAAAAAATTCTTTAGCCATTAGATTGAGCTTGAATTTTTTCAACATGTCAACAACATATTGCATATGATAATTATCTGATTTATCCAATGAAGATATTTTTGGAGTTGTATTTTTTTTTAAAAATATGCATGCAAATATGTACTTTTAATCGGAATCTGCTTCATTAAACTTAATGAAGTGTAGTAGTGCAAAAAGAAAAAGAGAAGTCTTCCTATTATTGTTTATGGATTTGGAATAGGTGTATTGCACGTTTTTTCTTGTTGAATATTATTGGGAAGAAAAGAGTAATTATGATCTCGAAGAAAGAGAGTAAAATTTGAATCATTTTGACTTTTTCCTCTAACTTTTCAGAAAGGGTATCAATGGAATAGAAAAAAAGAGAAATTTACTGTTACACCCTCAAAGGTCGTGTGGAATGACATTAATACCCCTAAAAAGGTCGAGTTGTGCCAAATTGTGCCATTTGTGATTGTGTCAAATATATTTATCCCACATTTATATAACGGACAAAGTATGTATATAATGCAAATTCAAAGTACAAAAAAAATTAAAAGAAAATTGAAAGAAAAAAATTTGTAGCATTAGAGGATGGTCAGGATTAAGAGGAGGATTGAATTTGCGAGAAGTCTCGGTCTTCGTGAAGAGGACTTCTATCCTTGCCAGTTGTCATGACTCTTCACTGTCTCGCATTTACTTTAATTCTTTATTGCCTTTGAAATTCTTCATTGTCCTCATTGATAATGATATACATACATTAAATTATATAGATTTTTTGTTATTAATAAATATAGACAAAAAGCAAAAAAACAAAACTGACAAAATGTTATAGAAAATTCAACGTGCAATATTTATCTTAATTAAGAAATGATTAAGAGAGTTAAAAGCGTGACTTTTGGATAACATAACATATAAGTAGCAAAAACGAGACAAAAAGGTCAAAAAAAGAGGAAAACAATAAATAGGATCTTCGGTCAAAGAGACTTATCACATCAACTTGTCTATGCATGACTTTATATATATATATATATATATATATATATATATATATATATATATATATATATATATGTTCACACCCAATTTTTGACCTCTTATAATATATTTTAATCACCCAGAATCCTAATAAATAAATGAGCTGAGCATTTCTAAAGCCTTAAATGATTTTTTTATAAATTTTCCAGGTCAATATTTCTTTCCCTTAAATTAATAAAAGAGACTTTCATGCATCATAAATTATTTAGAAATTAATGAGTCTTTTCATGATATTTTATAAGACTTTGTTAAATTTAATTAAATAAAAAATAAAAAAAGGAGGGTTTCCATTTAGTTAATTATTTAAAATTATAAATTTTTTTTGCAAATACTTCATTCTCTTTTAATCTTTGAAAATTTGAGTAATTTAAATAATTTAAGTAATTAACCATTTAACCCTATAAATTTCTGATTTTTTAATAATCTGCAGGATTTATCAAAAATAGGCATAATTTCCCATAAATGTTTCAATTAGGTCAATTAATTAATTAAGTGCTAATTACTGCAAAATTGATCCTTTTTTATAAATATATTTTGTCTTGGCCATAATTAAATTAGCCAGCTCATGATTCACGGAAACTAGAGTTATTTTGCAAAATAAGTCTGTTAATGTCTTATTTCAAATAAATAGTTTAATTTAATTTCAAAATTTTCTAATTATATAGTTTAACAGTTTAATTTAATTTCAAAATTTGCTAATTATAAAGTTTAATGTTTTGATTATGCTGGTCAATTAATTAAGGCCATTTTAAGCCCATAAATAATTTGACCGACTTTTCTTTAATTATTTTAATAAAATAATTATGGCCTAATTTTTCCCATATTTAATACTTTTTATTTTATGTTAATTTTTTCTCTAATTACTTGTTTTATGTATTGGATATGCATATGTATACACCAAGTATACATATACATATATATATATATATATATATATATATATATATATATATATATATATATATATGGCCCCATTTAATTTAAGCTCGGATTTGGACAGAGTCCAGCCAAAGCCAGGCTGTGACCCGGCCCAAATCCCTTTAATTCAAATTATTAACACACCCCACCCCTCATTTTCATTTTCTTTTTCCAACAACCCGCCCCTTACCCCGTCTCTCTCTCTCTCTCTCTCACCTCTTCCTCGAAACCCTAGTCGTCGCCTCTAATCTCATCACCTCTCTCATGCCAAAATGGGCATGTTCGTAGACCTGGGCTGACATGCACAGTAGTTGCGTGCCTATGATGGTGAAAGTATTAAAGTTTACTCGATTTTCATACTTACTCTTACCCGAATATGGTAAAGTCTTCACTTTATTATATTGTTTTCAAATTTTTTGTCAAAATCGTCTTTATTCGTTGCTTTTAAGATTATTTTCGTTGGTATTTTGCTATTGGTCCACTTTCATTAGGCCAGATCGACCCAAGAGGGCCAGATCTGACCGTGTATTTGCTTGTTTCTGGTCTAGATCGTTGATTTGTTGGCTAATCTATTGGATTGTAAAGAAAAGGATTTTGTTGGTTGTTGATTTCATTTTGAACTTTGCGGTTCTATAAATAGAACCCCATCCTTTGCACAAAACAAGTCTTTTGGAGGGGAGAAAAATTGGAAAAACTAGAAAAAATAGCAAGGAAATATATATATATAGAAGAATTTTAGAAAAGGAAGTGAAAAACTTAGATTTTTCAAAAAGACTTCCTAGTGAAAAAGAATTTTGAAAACCTAAACCAAGGAGTTGGCTTTTTTTTTTTAGTCAAAATATTTGGTCCTCATTGTTTGCTTTCTTCGTGCGTGGCTGAGTTTGCTGATTTGGAAGCACAGAGGCTCTAAAATCCATTCTTCTCTTGGTTGCGCATTTAAAAGGTAAATCTTGATTTAGTCTATTTCATTTTTATTTAGTACTTAGAAATTCTGCCTAGTTTGAATATATTTGTAGGTTGATTATGCTTATATGTTCATGTCTTGTTGGGTTCTGCGCTTAATGTGTGATCCATTTGGTAAAAACATAATAAGAATAGATGAAAATGTCATGGTGAAGTTCGTTTAAAAAGAAGTAAGACTGTTGAATTGTTTTCTGTTCTTGTTTGTTCATGTTGGTCTTGAGACTCTGTGTCCATCATATAGAGTTGTAAGTGAGGTGCTGTGCAAATCCTTTTCCCCTTTCCCTTGCCTTTTCTATTGAATATTGTTGGTTTGCTAAGCATAATCTTAAGTAGATTAAATGTGATAAGTTTAGCTTAGATTTTTTTAAAAGAAATAAAAGAAGGATAAGGGAGGTGAAATAGTCTATATGCAATATAGTTGAACATGGTTGAATTACTGGTAGTGTGTGCTTGTGATTACAATTAAATATCCCTATTTTACTAGTCAGTCATGAATTACCCTATTTATGAAGTGAAGTCTGTTGGGAAAAATCTTAACTAGGCTATTGGAATTTGATCAGTTATTTCTGGATATAGTCTCTGATGTTTCTTTCTTTTTTGAGAATGAATGAATAGAGGAAGATTCTGATAAAAATATGCATCTTTTGTGTTGAATATTTGAGTTTAATAGTAGGGTGTCTCATTGCTCTTTTTCCCTTAGGCGATCTTACACCTAGAGTAGGGTAAGGCAAGATAAGCTAATTGTTTGTTTGTGGTCTAATAATAGAACAAAGGTGTAGCAGGACTATGCCTTAGGTCCATAGTTTTCTTATTTGTTCATAGTTGTGACTGTGCTTGTGTCATCACCTAATGTAGATTGTGTATGATCACCTATGACTTGTGACAAGTGTTTGCTAAGTGTCCATGATTCATAGCAGAATTCCTAGAAACTATTGTGAACATGGTACCTAAATGTGAATCCTGTTTCCTTTTGATCTGCTTAAGGCTGTGTTATCTTGTTGGAATTTGCTGCTTGTGCACATGGTGTCCATAACTTGATCTGATAGTCTATATCATAAGCTCCACACCTAGTAGTAATTTAGCTCCCTAATGTGTCGAATCTGATGGGAAAATAAAAGAATTAGGAGAAGTAATAGAACCACAAGATAAGGTCTTCATTTAAGGCTAACTAGGATTGATTTAGTTGCTAAATAGTTAATGGACTAACTGTCAACTTTGCCACCTAGTCATATTGAAGTTGAAAAGGGTATACAATAAAGAATGAAATGAAGGTGATGTTTAAGGGGAGGTTTGTTTCTCTTGTTTGTGACTCCTTTTGCTGACACTGCCTTATCAATTGGTCTTACTTTAGAAATGAAGTAATCAGTTATGAAAAGTAAGGGACTAACATATCATGCTCTTGTATTTGTGTTGTCTTCACCCCTATAGGAGTTTTAATTTGGTAAAGAATCATGAATGTTTAAATTTGTGAGTCTAAGTGTTGAGCGAAGATTGAAAAGAAGCAACTTGACTTTGATTTGCTCAAGTCCCGAACAATTTAGATTAAGGCTTTACTATTGGGAGATGACTATTCTCTTTGTTCTCCTATGTGTGTAAACAACTGATATAGTAGTTATAATCCATTGTTTACAAACTGCCTAGGCTTTAAAAGTAGGCACAGATAGAAAGAAAGGCCTCATGATCATAATTTAAGTAAAAGGAGTATGAACAAATGGCATAGAGGAAAGCAGTATTTAAGAATGAAAAAGGAAAAAACAATTTGATTGCTGATTTGTAAACTAGTTGATGTCATTTAGTGTGTGATTGGAAAAAGGGGTGATAAAAGGTCATGATTGCATGATTTGAGGTTGGAGACCACTTGACTAGATGGGGAAGGTCTTTTAAAGGAACCTTAGGAGAGGATTGAGAAAGGGCCAAGCATTGCTTGACCTATAGGATCTTTTCTCCCAAATAAAAGGTTGTTGTGGCATCCCTGTCAAATCCATGGGGTATAATCTCTCACCCTTGCACTTTGATGTCACTTTGCCATTCTATTATGGTGGTTAAGTCTTGAAAGATGGAATTGTTTATACACTTGTAATGGACTGTTGGAACTGATTTGGCTTGTTTGTTATGTATGCCTTAAGGAGATGTTTGGATTAGTTGGAAATTGCAATAAAACTAGAAAAAGAAAGTTGTTTTTTAGGGACACTGCTTGTTTTTTATAGACAAAAGTGGAGGAATCCTTCCCCTCTGTGAAAAGAGCCTGATGGCAGCTGACATAACTTTTAGTAACCAGGTTTATGATTTGGATACTATGTATATCGTGTGTGTATATTTGTGATTTCAATCTGTGTTTTGAAAAGTGGTCTACTTCTCCCTTTTCACCCTAAGTCTTAATAAGTGATTCTTTGAAGGGTAAGAAGGTCCATGGTACTGTTTTAGTCAGGGCAGCAATGTAGATTGATGGGGAGGGGTATATTTGATCCCTTTTTCTCTATGATTCTTTAAACAACAAACCATGTTTTCTTTCTATTTCTTTCTCTGAACTATGTCATGTATAAGTTAATACAAAGGATCAGCAATAGATAAAGTTGGTCCTACTCTAGGCATGTTTGAATGAAACCGTTTTCCTCTTGTGCAATATATAAAGCTTGGAAATATATGACACTTCGTCAAATTTTTAAAGAAAGGATAAAGGATAAGAATATTGTCACAGCTAAGACTAAGTGCATCCTTTAAGTTAACTTAAAATTTCCTGCCAATAAGATAAGATTAAGAGAAAGGTTAGGACATCTAGAGTAAAGAATATGGGATCCCCATGCATTTTTGAGACTGTGACCTGCCTATTTGCTGAAGTCATTTAAAAAGGTGTAACTGATTAGGTTTAGGATCTATATACCCCATAAGAGAACATAATAGCTTAGAAGGTCCTGGACAGTTGGTTCTACAGACAATTCTAACTTGATTTCCATTGTTGTTTGTGTCTTGAATTGGTTCTTGTAAAAAGAAAAAGAGATAACAGGACATCACACCAATAAAAGATTATGGTTTGTGCCTGCTTGACTTCGATTGTGCTATAGTTGTTAAGACCATAATTTGCATAAGCCTGTTCCTTTTCCCTTTGTAAGAAGAATCATTTATGGCTTGAAATATAATGTCTTCACTTGAATTGTCCATAGACCATTTGAGAATTATGCTTAGATAGCTACAAGTATATTCTATGTATGCTAAACCTGTTATGATGACATGGTGCTTAGAAAATGATCCCCTTTGTGTTCTTATACTTCACCACCTCTGCTTGATTTCATGTTGTTTAGAATTGCATTTGGTTGATCTGTTGTGGTTCAACTTAGGCTGTGTTGTACCCCATGGGTTATTTTCATGCTCAAGTCATGTTTTTCTCTACTGGTGTCATTATTTCTTATTGACTGATGGTTGTGCCATACACATATATATTAGGCATATCTTGTTTACTCCGAATCATGTGTGGATGTGTGAATCTGTGTCTTCCTTATTTGTTGAGAAGCATGTTAGGTAAAAGGGGGCCTAGTTTGAACCCTTCTCTCTACTGCATGGCCATTCGGGTTGAGGTCCAGCCACCTTATTGGGCTAGAAGCCCAATGAGAAAAATTTCCTTCAAACGTCTTTGAGTCCAAAAGGAAGAAAGGGAAACTAATATATTGAAGGCCCAATCATGGGTAAAAATGATATGAAGGCCCAGTCATGGGTGAAAGTGGTTGGGGTTTAGTACACCCCATTTTATTTTATTCAATTTCTTCATATCTCTGTCATATTTAGCTTGCCTGTAGTGTTTGTTATTTGCCAACCCACAAATTTATTGGAACCTTTATTATGAATTAGGCATCTTAGGCAAACGGTACATATGCCATTTAGTTTGACTCTAGCACCTGAATTTTTTTAACTTTGAGAACGCGAACTGCTTTTGAAAAAATTCAAAAAAGGGGAGGCAACTGCTACAATTTGAATAAGTAACAAAACTGGAAAAGATTTTAGAAATGCGAAAAACTGTATAGACAACTTGTGTGAAAAATTAGAGGGTAAATAGATTAGGCAAAAGACTTCTTAAAACAACTTGAGAGCATATCTTTTTCTGGTTTTGGGTTTTGGTAAAAAGCTTCGATATTTTGGGCCATAGCCCACTTGACTTTTCTCGAGAAAAAGTAGTACTCATTAAACTGTTTTGGGTTAGAACCCACTCGGCCTGGTATTTGGAAACAAAATAGTGAAAGGGTCTCTTTTGGGCTAAAAGTCTCGCATGATTTTATATAAACCTGTGGTCAAATAAACTTGGCCAAGGCCTACGTTTTAAAATAGTTAGAAATAGGGAGTGTTTGGGCCAGTAAGTCCATACAACTTGGTTATTTTTAAAGAGAACCTAAATAAAGTCACTTCTTTGGCTTAAGACCCATTGGGCCCTTTTTTTCTATAAAACCGGTCAATATTTTCTGGGCTAAGGCCCACAATTTCAATAAACGAACAAGGCATTTTGATAAAACAGAGTTGGTTTTGAAATAAAACTCTTATCTCTTAAGTAAAATTAAAACTTTTGTTATAAAATCGACATATGTGTGCAAGTATGTTTTAAAATAAGCATATACGAGACTCTTTGACCATGGGTACAATCCATCTTTTTCCTAAAAAACCAATTGCGCAAAACGTGTAAAGAGTTCTTTTTTTAAAAAAAAAATCAAAACAATCCGAATTACGCTTAATATTATAAAATTTTAGGTAAGGATATTCTGAAAGCATACTAGACGGATTAACGCGGTCCACGTGTGAGTAAAGCATGGATAAAATTTGGTTACCCAAATCCAATGAATAAATGAATTTTCTGTCTTTTCGTATAAGAAAACTACTATCCTTATATATAAAAGGAATTAGTTATACCCGGATATCATAAATCCGAACCTAAATACCCTGCATACAAAGGGAATATATTCAACTCTTTCCAAAATGATATGCAACATGACAAATCTTTTGCAGGAAATAAACACTAAATAAACAGTTCATGCAAATACTCGCACATTGGAACTCGAAGGTCAACTGTATAGTACAGATTCTTAATACTAGGGTGCCTAACACCTTCCCTTGGGGATCACCAGAGCCCTTACCTAGAACTTTAGATTAATAAGGATTTTTCATGGTGTATAAATAATCCCTTCAAAACTGGTTTTCCTAATTTCCTAAAAATTAGGTGGCGGCTCTTTTAAAACAAAGTTCGAAAGAGCACCAGCGATTTCAAAGTAGCCTTTCCGAACGCTAACCCCGCCCGCGAAAATGCGAACCGTCACAATATATACACACTTTATTTGTTTATAACATATAGAATTTTGTTACATTTTGCAGGAAAACCTTTTCGAGAGAGTCAAGGAACACAAAAGTTTTGAGATGATAATTAGTTATAATTTTATATAATTTTCTTATATCTAATTGATTTTTATTATTATATTTAAGCTACCGGACATGTCATTTACTAAATTACATAGAAGCGTTGGAATTTCATAGGAATTTCATTACTGGGATAAGGTACAAATACCCCCCTGTACTTTACCAGAAGTTTCAGGGACACACCTTTTCTTTACGAGGGTTCTATTACCTCCCATGAACTATTTTAAAGTATAATAACATCATCCTAAGTGCCGACGTGATATAGAGAACCAAAGTCTTGGTAGGCAATGAAATTCACGTGCCGCCACGTGTAATTTCGCAATTTTTTAAATTTTATTTATTTTCTTCCTTTTTGTTTTCTTTTTACTGGTGATAATTGTTTACAAACAAAATGAATCACTACCACTAAATAATAGGGTTGTCAATGGTTTGGTTCAGCCGGTTATTTGAAAAAATTTATACCATACTAATTTTTCGGTTGCTCTCCTATATATAACCAAATTAAACTTTTTGAAACCGTCCCAATTAGATCGATTTTTCTTTGGTATCGGTTCGGTTCGGTTAATTTTTGGTATTTTTAAAAGGCACCTAATGCAATACAAAAAATAGTAGATGTTGAGAATTAAAAAGTGTTGGACAAAATAAACTGAAAAGGCAACATTATTGATGAACCTCACAAATGCAACGATACCTTTCCAATCCTCCTATCGTGGTGCCACCCAGGCCAGGGAGTCCTGTGTTACTATACCTGTCGGTATCAGTGAAAGCTTTCGGGTGCATGCTCGCCCAACATGATTAAGAGGGCAAAAAGGAACATGCCATCTGCTATTGAGTACGAAGTTTACCTCTTGCGAAGCGCGGTATACATTCGTGGAGAAGACCTATTGTGCTTTAACCTAGATCGCACAAAAACTAAGGCACTACCTATCAGTGTTTACCACTCACCTCATCTCCCGAAATGGACCCGCTAAGATACTTTTTCCGACAACCCATGCCCATAGGAAAATTAGCTAAATGGAAAATGCTGCTAAGCGAATTCGACATCGTGTATGCGGCGCAAAAAACAATCAAAGGACAGGCCCTAGCGGACTTTCTGGCAGAAAGTCCCGTGGATGATGAACTGGAACCATTACAGACTTTTTTCCCGAACGAGGAGGTGATGGCCATGGAAGAAGAGGTGGTGGAACCATATTCGGGCTGGAGATTGCTCTTCGATGGAGCAGTCAATTACAAAGGGTCAGGCATTGGAGCAGTGTTGATATCAGAGACAGGCCAACACTATCCGATGGCCACAAAGCTCAACTTTAGATGCACCAATAATATGGCGGAATACGAAGCATGTATCCTAGGCCTCAGGATGGCGCTGGATATGAACATACAAGAATTTTTGGTAATCGGAGACTCTGATCTGCTTATCAATCAAGTAAAAGGAAATTGGGCAACCAAAAATCATAAAATACTCCCATATGTGAATCTAGCACAAAGATTGTGCAGAAGATTCAGGAGTATTGACTTCAGGCATACATCAAGGGCCCAAAACGAGTTCGCAGACACATTAGCCACGATAGCGTCTATGATCCAACATCCTGAGAGCGCCCACATTTATCCGTTGGAGATCACACTGAGGGAAGACCAAGCTCACTGCGCTCATGTAGAGGCTGAGCCAGATGGCCTACCATGGTACGTCAACATGAAGACTTACCTGGAAAGTGGAGAGTATCCCTAGAGAGTTCGGCAAATCAAAAGAAAACCATCAAGAGATTGGCCAATGGTTTCTTCTTGAACAAAGAAGTGTTGTACAAAAGGACCCTTGATCTCGGATTGCTCAGTTGCGTGGATGCCAAAGAAGTCACAAAATTGTTAAAAGAAGTGCACGCAGCGACATGCGAACCCCACATGAATGATTCATCCTCACTAAGAAAATCCCGAGGACGGGATATTACTAGATGACCATGGAACACGACTCTTGTAAATTCGTGCAAAAGTGCCATTAGTGTCAAATACACGGGGATCTGATCAAGGTTCCACCCACAGAATTACATGCGATGAGTTCTCCTGGGCCTTTCGTGGCGTGGGGAATAGATGTCATAGGACCCATTGAGCCTCCAGTCTCCAACGGACATTGCTTCATCTTAGTTGCCATAGACTACTTCACCAAATGGGTAGAGGAAACTTTCCACAAATCAGTGACCAAGAAAGTCGTGGCTGACTTCGTTAAGAACAATCTGATATGTCGTTTCGGTGTGCCGGAAGACATCATCATGGTTAATGGTGCCAATCTGAATAGCTATTTGATAAAGGACATCAGTGAACAATTCAAAATCACTCACAGGAATTCTACCGCTTACCAGCGGCAGATGAATAGAGTCGTAGAAGTTGTCAACAAGAACATCAAAAGGATTTTGGGGAAGATGGTCGACAACTACAAGAATTGGCACGAGCAGCTATATTATGCTCTTTTGGGATACAGAACAACAACCAGAACTTCGACCGGGGCAACCCCATACCTCCACGTTTACGATATAGAAGCGGTCATACCCGTAGAAGTGGAAATCCCTTCACTCAGGATCATCTAAGAGGCAGAGCTAAAAGATGCAAAATGGGTCAAGAACCGCTATGAACAATTGGCCATGATAGAGGAAAAAAGAATGGTGGCAGTATGCCACGGATAGCTGTACAGACAAAGAATGTCTAAAACCTTCAACAAGCGGGTCAGAACTCCACTTTTCCAGATCGGACAACTCACGCTCAAGCAAGTCTTCCCCCATCAAGAGGGTTATAAAGGGAAGTTCGTGCCGAACTAGCAAGGACCATACATGGTCAGGAAAGTACTTTCAGGAGGGGCCGTAGTCTTAGCCGAGATGGACGGACACGATTAGCCCAAGGCCATCAATGTAGACGCACTCAAGAGATACTACATTTAGGATCCTATTTGTTTGTACTCGCATTTCTATTTTCTTTGTAATTGTACCTTTTGCTTGTAATCGTACTAGAATAGGAGAAAAACAAACCATCTGTGTAATGAACTACGCAATGACCTGAATTCCCCATGATAGGATACGTAGGCAGTCCGTACTGGACCCGGTCGCTTTATTAGTGAAACCAAAACTCAATTACTTTACTCTGAACTACGTTCGACCTAAATTCCTATTGCGACAGGATACATAGGTGCTCTTGAGCTCGATCGTCATAAAAAGAAAAACCAAGAAACCCCTAGGAAACCTCAGAGTCAGTAAAGTAGAAAAAGTCAACAAAATTAGGCTTGTGAGAGTTAGTACGAGAACCAAACGGTACCAGCCGTACACTGAGGCAGAATTTTTCAGGGACAAAGTAAAGCCGTACACTGGGGCAAAATTTTTTAGAGGACCTCAAAATTTCCCGCCTAGCAAGACAACACAAGGGACACACGGAGCGAGCCTTGAAACTGGGGCAAGAGGAGAGAGAAAAGGACTATAGCAGAAATGGATAATAAAGACACATATGACCAAAAAGGTCAACTCAAAGAGTGAACAACAAAGATGTATTAGACCAAAGGGTCACAATGGATGAGCATAAAGGTACATATGACCAAAAAGATCATGACAAGCACAAAAGGGGCATATCTGACCACAAGGGTCAACAACCAATACAATGGACGAAAGAAATATTATCCAGCCACAAGGGCCATAATTACCATCTGTAGGCCGAAAGGGCCATTCATTTATTTTGCCAAGAGGGACAGTCATTTGTTTCTTTTTCCAAGAGGGTCATTCATACAAACAACCAAGAGGGCCATTCATACAAATAGCCAAAAGGGCTATTCATCTAAATTTCCACAAGAATATCCGCATATTGTCAAAAATCCAAGAAAGAGGCACACAACCGCCCCAAAAAGAGTCGGTTGCTGAACCAAATCCAGACAAATTGTGGAGCGAACGTGAAACTTTTTCTTACGCAGCCAGTCAAGATAGGGTACCCATGAGGGTCAAGCTCTCCGACCAGGATTTGGAAGCCATCCAGTCTCAGACTTAGCATAAGTTATCTTGTTTTGTCCTTTTTCACTAAAAAATCGCAATCGGTCGGATACACACCTGAAGTCTGAAGATGTTCCCGCATGAGGGATAGACTCTTTTCCAGCAAGTTGAACTACATGTGACCTGATTCCCAAAAACCAAGGATATGTAGGCAAACTCAAGCCCCGTAGGTATGTCACATCCTAACAAGTTTTCTGGGGAAACGTGATCACAATATTGGGATCCCTGGAAAGTTTCTCCTAAATCACTTGAAGGTCTTTAGTTGAGTCGAACTACAAGCGGCCTGAATTCTCATATGACATGAGATATGTAGGAAACCCAGAAACCAGGGTCCGGCCACATATGTGAAAATTGCATAGAGACAAAGGATACAAGGAGCTGGGTCAGTAAAAAATTAGGGTTGGTCAAATTTTGTTGCTCAGGGATGGTCCTGCCATCCCTGAACACCGAAGCGGCAGTTGTTGACACCTAATTTTTGACCTTCCATAATATATTTTAATCACCCAGAGTCCCCGAGTAATAAATAAATGAGCTGAGCATTTTCCTAAAGCTTTAAATGTTTTTTTATGAATTGTCCAGTCAATATTTCTTTACCTTAAATTAATAAAAGAGACTTTCATGCGCCATAAAATTACTTAGAAATTAATGACTATTTTCATGATATTTTATAAGCCTTTGTTAAATATAATTAAATTTAAAAAAAAAAAAAGGGTTTTCATTTAGTTAATTATTTAAAATTATCAAAATTTTTACAAATACTTCATTCTCTTTTAATCTTTGAAAATTTGAGTAATTTAAATAATTTAAGTAATTAACCGTTTAACCCTTTAAATTTCTGATTTTTGTATAATCTGCAGGATTTATAAAAAATAGGCATAATTGCCCATAAATGTTTCAATTAGGTCAATTAATTAATTAATTAAATAGTAATTACTGAAAAATTTATCCTTTTTTATAAATATATTTTGTCTTGGCCATAATTAAATTAGCCAGCTCATGATTTACGGAAACTAGAGTTATTTTGCAAAATAAGTCTGTTAATGTTTTATTTCAAATAACTAGTTTAATTTAATTTCAAAATTTGCTAATTATATAGTTTAATGTTTTAATTATGCTGGCTAATTAATTAAGACCATTTTAGGCCCATAAATAATTTGACTGACTTTTCTTTAATTATTTTAATAAAATAATTACAGCCGAATTTTTCCCATAATTAATACTATTTTTCAATTTTAATGTTTTCTCTAATTACTTGTTTTATGTATTGGATATGCATATGTAGACACCAAGTATACATATTATATATCCACTTGGTGTATACATAAGGCCCATTTAATTTAAGCTCGGATTTGGACCGAGTCCAGCCCAAGCCAGGCTGTGACCCAGGCCAAATCCCTTTTAATTCAAATTATTAACACACCTCACCCCTCCCCTCATTTTTTCTTTATTTTTTCAACAACCCGCCCCTACCTCGCTTCTCTCTCTCTCTCTTACCTCTTCCATGAAACCCTAGTCGTCGCCTCTAATCTCCTCACCTCTCTCATGCCAAAATGGGCATGCTTGTAGACCTGGGCTGATATGCACAGTAGTTGCGTGCCTCTGATAGTGAAAATATTAAAGTTTACTCGATTTTCATACTCACTCTTACCCGAATATGGTAAAGTCTTCACTTTATTATATTGTTTTCAATTTTTTTGTCAAAATCGTCTTTATTCGTTGCTTTTAAGATTATTTTCGCTGGTATTTTGCTATTGGTCAACTTTCATTAGGCCAAATCGACCCAAGAGGGCCAGATTTGACTGTGTATTTGCTTGTTTCTGGTCTAGATCGTTGATTTGTTGGCTAATCTGTTAGATTGTAAAGAAAAGGATTTTGTCCCACACCGTTGGTTGTTGATTTCATTTTGAACTTTGGGGTTCTATAAATAGAACCCCAGCCTTTGCACCAAACAAGTCTTTTGGAGGGGAGAAAATTTGGAAAAACTAGGAAAAATAGCAAGGAAATATATATATAGAAGAATTTTAGAAAAGGAAGTGAAAAACTTAGATTTTTCAAAAAGACTTCCTAGTGAAAAGGAATTTTGAAAACCTAAACCAAGGAGTTGGTTTTTTTTTTAGTCAAAATATTTGGTCATCATTGTTTGCTTTCTTCGTGTGTGGCTGAGTTTGCTGATTTGGAAGCACAGAGACTCTAAAATCCATTCTTCTCTTGGCTACGCATTTAAAAGGTAAATCTTAATTTAGTCTATTTCATTTTTATTTAGTACTTAATATTCTTCCTAGTTTGAATATATTTGTAGGTCGATTATGCTTATATGTTCATGTCTTGTTGGGTTCTGCGCTTAATGTGTGATCCATTTGGTAAAAACATAATAAGAATAGATGAAAATGTCATGGTGAAGTTCATTTAAAAAGAAGTAAGACTGTTGAATTGTTTTCTGTTCTTGTTTGTTCATGTTGGTCTTGAGACTCTGTGTCCATCATATAGAGTTGTAAGTGAGGTGCTGTGCAAATCCTTTTCCCCTTTCCCTTGCCTTTTCTATTGAATATTGTTGGTTTGCTAAGCATAATCTTAAGTAGATTAAATGTGATAAGTTTAGCTTAGGTTTTTTTAAAAGAAATAAAAGAAGGATAAGGGAGGTGAAATAGTCTATGTGCAATACAGTTGAACATGGTTGAATTGCTGGTAGTGTATGCTTATGATTACAATTAAATATCCTTATTTTACTAGTCAGTCATGAATTACCCTATTTATGAATTGAAGTCTGTTGGCAAAAATCTTAACTAGGCTGTTGGAATTTGATCAGTTATTTCTAGATATAGCCTTTGAAGTTTCTTTCTCTTTTGAGAATGAATGAATACAGGAACATTAAGATAAAAATATGCATCTTTTGTGTTGAATCTTTGAGTTTAACAGTGGGGTGTCTCATTGCTCTTTTTCCCTTAAGTGATCTTACACCTAGAGTAGGGTAAGGCAATATAAGCTAATTTTTTGTTTGTCGTCTAATAATAGACCAACGGTGTAGAAGGACCATGCCTTAGGTCCATAGTTTGCTTATTTGTTCATGGTTGTGATTGTGCTTATGTCATCACCTAATGTAGATTGTGTATGATCACCTATGACTTGTGACAAGTGTGTGCTAAGTGTTCATGATTCATAGCAGAAGTCTTAGAAACTATTGTGAACATGGTACCTAAATGTGAATCCTATTTCCTTTTGATCTGCTTAAGGTTGTTTTATCTTGTTGGAACTTATCTGCTTGTGCACATGGTGTTCATAACTTGATCTGATATTCTATATCATAAGCTCCACACCTAGTAGTAATTTAGCTCCCTAAATGTGTAGAATATGATGGGAAAGTAAAAGAATTAGAAGAAGTAATAGACCCACAAGATCAGGTCTTCATTCAAGGCTAACTAGGATTGATTTAGTTGCTAAATAGTTAATGGACTAACTGTCAACTTTGCCACCTAGTCATATTGAAGTTGAAAAGGGTATACAATAAAGAATGAAATGAAGGTGATGTTTAAGGGAAGGTTTGTTTCTCTTGTTTGTGACTCCTTTTGCTGACACTGCCTTATCAGTTGGTCTTACTTTAGAAATTAAATAATCAGATATGAAAAGTAAGGAACTAACATATCATGCTCTTGTATCTGTGTTGTCTTCACCCCTATAGGAGTTTTAATTTGGTAAAGAATCATGAATGTTCAAATTTGTGAGTCTAAGTGTTGAGCGAAGATTGAAAAGAAGCAACTAGACTTTGATTTGCTCAAGTCCTGAACAATTTAATTTAAGGCTTTACTATTGGGAGATGACTATTCTCTTTGTTCGCCTAAGTTTGTAAACAACTGATAAAGTAGTTATAATCCATTGTTTGCAAACTGCCTAGGCTTTAAAAGTGGGCATAGATTGAAAGAAAGGCCTCATGATCATAATTTACGTAAAAGGAGTATGAAGAAATGGCATAGAGGAAAGAAGTATTTAAGAAAACTGCTGATTTGTAAACTGCCTGATGTTATTTAGTGTGTGATTGAAAAAAAGGGTGATAAAAGTTCATATTGCATGATTTGAGGTTGGGGACCACTTGACTAGATGGGGAAGGTCTTTTAAAGGCACCTTAGGAGAGGATTGAGAAAGGGTTAAGCAATGCTTGACCTACAGTATCTTTTCTCTCAAATAAAAGGTTGCCATGGTATCCCTCTCAAATCTATGGGGTATAATCTCTCACCTTTGCACTTTGATGTCACTTTGTCATTCTATTATGGTTGTTGAGTCTTGGAAGATGGAATTGTTTATACACTTGTAATGAACTGTTGTAACTGATTTGGCTTGTCTGTTATGTCTGCCTTAATATGCCTTAAGTATATGTTTGGATCAGTTGGAAATTGCAATAAAACTAGAAAAAAAGTTGTCTTTTAGGGAAAATGCCTGTTTTTGATAGATAAAAGTGGAGGAACCCTTCCCCTCTGTGAAAAGAACCTGATGGCACCTGACAAAACTTTTAGTAACCAGGTTTATGATTTGGACACTATGTATATCCTGTGTGTATTTGTGATTTCAATATGTGATTTGAAAAGTGGTCTACTCTCCCCTTTCACCCTAAGTCTTAATAAGTGATTCTTTAAAGGGTAAGAAGGTCCATGGTACAGTTTTAGTCAGGGCAACAATGTAGATTGATGAGGAGGGGGTATATTTGAACCCTTTTTCTCTATGATTCTTTAAACAATAAACCATGCTTTATTTCTATTTCTTTCTCTGAACTAAGTCATGTGTACATTAATACAAAGGATCAGCAATAGATAAAGTTGGTCCTACTCTAGGCATGTTTGAATGAAACTATTTTCCTCCTGTGCAACATATAAAGTTTGGAAATATATGACACTTCGTCAAATTTTTAAAGAAAGGATAAAGGATAAGAATATTGTCACAGCTAAGACTAAGTGCATCCTTTAAGTTAACTTAAAATTTCCTGCCAATAAGATAAGATTAAGAGAAAGGTTAGGACATCTAGAGTAAAGAATATGGGATCCCCATGCATTTTTGAGACTGTGACCTGCCTATTTGCTGAAGTCATTTAAAAAGGTGTAACTGATTAGGTTTAGGATCTATATACCCCATAAGAGAACATAATAGCTTAGAAGGTCCTGGACAGTTGGTTCTACAGACAATTCTAACTTGATTTCCATTGTTGTTTGTGTCTTGAATTGGTTCTTGTAAAAAGAAAAAGAGATAACAGGACATCACACCAATAAAAGATTATGGTTTGTGCCTGCTTGACTTCGATTGTGCTATAGTTGTTAAGACCATAATTTGCATAAGCCTGTTCCTTTTCCCTTTGTAAGAAGAATCATTTATGGCTTGAAATATAATGTCTTCACTTGAATTGTCCATAGACCATTTGAGAATTATGCTTAGATTGCTACAAGTATATTCTATATATGCTAAACCTGTTATGATGACATTGTGCTTAGAAAATGATTTTCCCCTTTGTGTTCTTATACTTCACCACCTCTGCTTGATTTTATGTTGTTTAGATTTGCATTTGGATGATCTATTTTGGTTCAACTGAGTCTATGTTGTGCCCCATGGGTTATTTTCATGCTCAAGTCATGTTTTTCTCTAATGGTGTCATTATTTCTTTTTGACTGATGGTTGTGCCATACACATATATATTAGGCATATTTTGTTTACTCTGAATCATGTGTGGGTGTGTGAATATGTGTCTTCCCTATTTGTTGAGAAGCATGTTAGGTAAAGAGGGGCCTAGTTTGAACCCTTCCCTGGTGAACAGCCATGCCGGAGGTTCATGAAACCTCTTGGAACTTGTGCGGCATCAAGATAAAAAGGGGAGTGATGACTTGGCCTCCTACCACCTAGTTTGGGATATTGAGTTTGAAGATATAGTACACATATGCTTCACATGGTCTCTGGAGTAAATATGATATACTATGTATATATGTTGTATATTCATACATAGAATATGATTTGTCAAACAGTGGTATACTTTGTATATATGTGTGATTATGATATGTGTGATAAGGACAGAAAAATATAAACTAACCTAGGTCTTTTGTTTTTTCCCTCCTCTCTACTGCATGGCTATTCGGGCCGAGGTCCAACCACCTTATTGGGCTAGAAGCCAATGAGGAAAATTTCCTTCAAACGTCTTTGAGTCCAAAAGGAAGAAAGGGAAGCTAATATATTGAAAGCCCAATCATGGGTAAAAATGATATGAAGGCCTAGCCATGGGTGAAAATGGTTAGGGTTTGGTACACCCCATTTTATTTTATTCAATTTCTTCGTATTTCTATCATATTTAGCTTGCCTGTATGGTGTTTGTTATTTGTAAACCCACAAATTTATTGGAACCTTTATTATGAATTAGGCATCTTAGGCAAACAATACATATGTCATTTAGTTTGACTCTAGCACCTGAAATTTTTTTAACTTTGAGAACGCGTACTGCTTTTGAAAAAATTCAAAAAAGGGGAGGCAACTGCTACAATTTGAATAAGTAACAAACTGGAAAAGATTTTAGAAATGCGAAAAAATGGTATAGATAACTTGTGTGAAAATTTAGAGGGTAAATAGATTAGGCAAAAGACTTTCCTTCTTAAAACAATTTGAAAGCATATCTTTTTCTGGTTTTGGATTTTGGTAAAAAGCTTCGATATTTTGGGCCGTAGCCCACTTGACTTTTCTCAAGAAAAACGAGTATTCATTAAGCTATTTTGGGTTAGAACCCACTCGGCCTGGTATTTGAAAACAAAATAGTGAAAGGGTCTCTTTTGGGCTAAAAGCCCCTCCTGATTTTGTATAAACCTGTGGTCAAATAAACTTGGCCAATGCCTACATTTCAAAATAGTTAGAAATAGAGAGTGTTTGGGGCAGTAAGTCCATACAGCTTGGTTATTTTTAAAGAGAACCCAAATAAATTCACTTCTTTGTCTTAAGACCCACTTGGCCTTTTTTCTGAAAAACCGGTCAATATTTTCTGGGCTAAGGCCCACAATTTCAATAAACGAACAAGGCATTTTGATAAAACAGAGTTGGTTTTGAAGTAAAGCTCTTATCTCTTATGTAAAATTAGGACTTTTGTTATAAAATCGACATATGTATGCAAGTATGTTTTAAAATAAGCATATATGAGACTCTTTGACCATGGGTACAATCCATCTTTTCCCTAAAAAAACAATCGCGTGAAATGTGCAAAGAGTTTTTTTTTTTTTTAATTCAAAAAAATCCGAATTACGCTTAAAATTATAAAATTTTAGGTAAGGATATTCTAAAAGCATACTAGACGGATTAACCCGGTCCACGTGTGAGTAAAGCATGGATAAAATTTGGTTACCCAAATCCAATGAATAAATGAATTTTCTATCTTTTCCTATAAGAAAACTACTATCCTTATATATAAAAGGAATTAATTATACCCGTCTATCATAAATCCAAACCTAAATACCCTGTATATAAAGGGAATATATTCAACTCTTTCCAAAATGATATGCAACATGACAAATCTTTTGCGGGAAATAAACACTAAATAAACAGTTCATGCAAATACTCACACATTGGAACTCAAAGGTCAACCGTAAAGTACGGATCCTTAATACTAAGGTGCCTAACACCTTCCCTAAGGGATCACCAGAACCCTTACCTAGAACTTTGAATTAAGAATGATTTTTCACGGTGCATGAATAAACCCTTCAAAACTGGTTTTCCTAATTTCCTAAATATTAGGTGGCTACTCTTTTAAAACAAAGTCCGAAAGAGCACCAATGATTTCGAAGTAGTTTTTCCGAGAGCTAACCCCCCCCCCCCCTCCCGCGAAAATGCGAACCGTCACAATATACCCACACACGTTATTTGTTTATAACATATTGAATTTTGTTACATTTTTCAGGAAAACCTTTTTGAGAGAGTCAAGGAACACAAAAGTTTCAAGATGATAATTAGTTATAATTTTCTTATTTCTAATTGATTTTTATTATTATATTTAAGCTACCGGACATATCCTTTACTAAATTACGTAGAATCGTTGGAACTTAGAAATAATTGTATAATCATCAACATTATTTTTATAATTATTTTAAACTTCATAAGAATTTCATTACTGGGATAAGGCACAATACCCCCTGTACTTTACCCGAAGTTTCAGGGACACACTTTTTCTTTACGGGGGTCCTATTACCGCCCATGAACTATTTTAAAGTGTAATAACATCATCCTAAGTGTCGACGTGATATAGAGAACCAAACTCTTGGTAGGCAATGAAATTCACGTGCCGCCACGTGTAATTTCGCAATTTTTTAAATTTTATTTATTTTCTTCCTTTTTGTTTTCTTTTTAATTCCAAAATATAATGGAAATAGCAATTTATATTTAGAAAAATGAAAAGGACAATTGTTATTGTTGTTGTTCTTGTATGAACTTGAAAAAGAATTGGAGGTGTTGAGCAGATTCGAAGGCTGTTAAAGTTTTGAAGTTGAGATTCAAGTGCTAAACTCATTCTAAATCCTTAGTTACTGCTGAGATTCGAAAATGAAGAAAGAATTTCGAATCCACCATTGTTGAACCGTGGAAAATCTTGAAGAAGAAAAAAATGGATTTGTCAAAAATTTTGGTTGTTGGCCAAAATGATTACTGGGGTTTGGTGATGATGTTGTCGTGAAGCTGTAGTTGAAATTCGAGCTTGATTGGTGCAGATTCAGCTAAATGTTTGTTGAATTTCGAGACCCAAAATCATAGTTGGAGCTCTTGAAAATGAGTGATAAAAAAGGGATGAAGAACCTGTGTTTGGACGAATAACTCTTGAAAATCAGCTTTCGGGATAGTGGTCATTTTGTATAGGTTAGAGCCCTTTTTTAAGCTCTTAAGCGCTTGAAGGAGCTTTTCTCACGTCCTTGTCCACTAGCACATAAGGTGCAAAGAAAAGCAAAATAAAAAATAAAAATAAAAAATTAGGGACTAATAGGAGCTCATAAAGTGTGAATCTGAAACTTCGGGTAAAGTTCAGGGGTACTTGTACCTTATCCCTTCATTATTCAATAGCTTTTGAATCATCATGAAACAAAAAATAGAAATCAATTAGAATAAATTTTGGACTGCATATAGCGCTACCCTTTACTATGTTACATTGTAGAGCTTTTCAAAAAGTTTAATTTTGGTTATATAAATGGCTACCGGTTTTTTATTCAAAATTAGCTTACTGGTGATAATTGTTTACAAAAAAAATGAATCACTACCACTAAGTAATAGGGTTGTCAATGGTTCGGTTCATCCGATTATTTGAAAAAATTTATATCATACCAATTTTTCGGTCTCTCTCCTATATATAACCAAATTAAACTTTTTGAAACCGTCCCAATTAGATCGATTTTTCTTCGGTATCGATTCGGTTCGGTTCGGTCAATTTTTGGTATTTTTAAAAGGCACGTAATGCAATACAAAAAATAGTAGATGTTGAGAATTACAAAGTGTTGGACAAAATAAATTGAAAATGCAACGTTATTGATGAACCTCACAAATGCAACGATACCTAACTATAAAAATATCGGGGTTCACTTTGTACCGGATATTTATGCGTCAATTATATGCTTGAATATTTCTAACTATAAGTTTACTCCCAAGCCTTTGTAACTTACTTGAACTAGTAAAGTGTAGGTTACATGGGAGTGAAATATTTTAATATTTCTTATTACTAACTGATTTTAAAATTTTCTCAAAGAAGACAAACAGTAGCATGTCTTGTTGTTTTGAATCCTTAAAATGGGAACTAATAATATTCCACCTTTACTCTTCTTCTTGAAAGCAATTCTCTTTCATTTTATACGAGATCATATAGGTTTAAGTGGCGAAAGGGTAATTGTACTAAAACTTTTAGTTAAGAAATTGCAAGATAAAATTATATGTAGATGCTACCATTGCTAATTGAAATAAGAACTTTTAAAGTTTAGAAAAATATTGTAACTACCCGTTCGGTCATTATAATGTTTTTCGATAACTCTTACTGGTGTTGGTTTTCTCCCGACATTTATTGGGCATAGAGAACTTGTGAAAAGCGTATGATGAATCGTTCGATGCAATGGGTGAGAGTCTAGCTACGAGTTTCAGTCCGAAGTTCTTATACACACGGGTTACTTGGTGTATTTCGTACCTCTTTTGGAAATTCCATGTGATTGTGTAAGTTCGAAGTATGTCATCGGAATAATGTCTTCTTTCGATTCAAGTCTGGAAGGTCTCGTAGATGTCGCAGAATATCAAAAATTGGAAGACTAGACCTTCCCCGGTCCTGTAGCCACAGTCTTGCAGAGACGAGACTGCCTCGCAACAGCGCGCTCGCTGCAGCGAGCGAAGGTATCGCCCCTGCGGATCCTGGACTGAAAGATTAAGCTCACACGCGTAAGCGGATTGCCCGCCGCGGCGAGTTTGCACCTGCGAGGATCGAGGCGCAGCAGCGAAGGTCGCTGAACATACCTAGAAATAAATACCCACTTCATCTTAGCTCGTCCCATTTGGACATTTTGGAGTGGGGAGCTTGACCTAGAGCAGCTTGGAGAGGTGGAGACCTATACCCTTACAATGGTAAGTCTTAAACTCTCACTCTTGACTTTATATCCTTCTTTAGACGAGCTTCTATGGTTGTTTCCTTGTTAGAGAAGAAGGGGGTGACTACACACTCCATAAAACCTAAATCCATTTCTTATCTTCTTCTTAACTTAACTTAACTTTATGAGTAGTAAGAATCTGATTATTCCTTGATGTAATGGGTTTCATAAGATGAGGTAAGCTAGTTTATAATTTCAAATTCCCATTTTTACCCATCTTGCTTAACTCCCAGTTGGAGGGGTTGGGTAGTCTAAAGATCGAGCCTTTATCGACTGATGTGTGTATTTGTGACTCATAGGTGCGTTTATGGTACGTGTGGAACCAATTGGAAACTATTCGAAGATTTGGAAAGGAAACAAGGAGCCTTCGAGATGATAAACTTCGATTCCAGGCATGTTGAGATTGTAAGCCCTTTATGTGCGTATGTTGGTCTAAATTAAACTTAATAAGAGGGTCACGGGGTGAATTAAAAGGGGGATTGTGATACTTGTAAGGTGACGAGCAGTAGTATCGGATATCGGTTATCATGTTATAGGTATTTGTGCAATTTCAATTGTATAGTTGGTCTGAATGTCATGCTTTGGGCACTAGCTGATAGAATAGTACGTTCCTTTGGGGTCCGTGTTTGGAATCTGATGCCCGTACTTTGTTCCCCTTTTATTATTATTTGTTTGCCTGTTAGTGCGTGCATATCACTAGTATAGCCTCGTTGAATTGAAAAGAAAGCAAAACGGTGGAACCTTGATGATATTGAAATGTAATGGTGACATTTATGTGTATTCGTGAATATTTGTTCTAGATTTGATGCACGCATTATTCACATTTATTATGTATTTCATGCATACGATTTGAGGTTATGATTATGAGTTCGAGGGGATCCGGACGAGTGATGTTGTTTGACACATTTTGTTGGTACTTGAACTCGGTTGGCTATGAGACAGGTTATTGAGATATGATATGGTTGAGGCCGTGATCCGAGGAAATTACCGGAGCGGTGATATATGAGCCTCATAAGCCCCTCATGGGTCACGATTAGTTAATATTCGAATGTGTGTATATCGGGAAGTGGAAACAAAGGCCTTGCATTGCATATGCATCTCATCCATCTTTATCTTGTGCTACTGTTGTGAGTGTTCACATTGACTTGCCTTATCTGGAATTCTATTCGCTATTTGAGTTTATTTGCTAAAGTATGATTGTCTGGTGACTTGGCGCTTATTGTGATGTGAGTAAGTCAGTTAGGATAGGGTTAACCTATTCATGAGTAACTTGAGTGAGTATGAAGTATTTGGTTGAATTAATCCTTCGAATTATCCGTAAAATAAACTTAGAGAATTAATGGGACTTTGGGGATAGCAGCTTTAACTAGGCTTATGTAAATGGTAAGCCTAATAAGCGGCTAAGTTAATTGGGAAGAATAGGCTTTGCATACATTTTAGTGTGATGGCGTTAACTAGGTCTATACAGTAATGTGAAATTTTGGAAAGGACAAGTTAGATAGGTGTCGTACCTGTTAATTGTAATATTTTCCTAATATTGAATCTTTCGTAATTATCTTGGTTTAGCGAAGTGGTAAGTGGTTGGCCAGCGCTCGTCTCCGTATCATTTAGGGACGGTCGACGATGCTGCTGAGTACCGTTGTTTTGTACTCACGCTACACTTGCTGCATCTTTTTATGGTGCAGGTTTGACTTATGTTCGGGTCCGATCTTCGAAGGTGATTTGGAGTCCGCTCGAGAGCTTCGGGGTGAGCTAATGGCGCAGCGTATGGCCCCCAGATTTCTCTTCTTGTATTTATTTAATCTATCTAAATTCCTACTAGACAATTGTAGTTATGAGTTGACTCATGTTTAGACAACTCGGTAGTGCTCAAGTACACTTATGACCAGGTTTAGGGGTAATACTTAGTTTTCTTGATTTTCCGCAATGTTGTTTAATTTGTACCAAATTGATCTATTTTTAATAAGAAATGATTATTGATTTGCTTGATTGTCAAATGGCTTTAGTCGCAGTTGGGGTTGACTTGTCTATCGGGCAAAAGGGTAGGCGCTATCATGACCTTGTAATTTGGGGTCGTGACAAATATAGAAGAAAGAAAAAGAAGACGACGAAGAAACAAACATTTTAGTCCTCTCTCTCTAAATACATCCCAAGGCAAGGCCCAAAGACAAAAAATTTAATGCTATGTATTATAAACATAATATATGAAATATTTTTGATATATGTATATATATAGATATATATATATATATATATATGTTCGGTTTGGTTCGATATTTTTTATATAATAAAAATCCTACATATTCGGTATGGTTCGATATATAAATCTATCACCGTACCGATTTAATGCTTTCTTTGTTTATCGGAAAGATACTTTTAAAACAAAAGACTGCAAAAAAAAAATGTGGCAAAGCCGGGTCGAACAAGAGACCTTCCTATCAGGTTTGAACACCCTTCACCGCAGGACCAAGTCCGTTTCTCGTATAAATGTTGTTCAAGCATAAGTATATAATCATAAAACGTAATATTTAGCCTATATACACGGTGTAATTTTCCGGCGAAGGATGTTCATCTTACCACCCTTTCACCACTATAGCTCCGCCCCTGCGCAGGGAACATGCTAATCTTCTCTGTATCGTTCCAATTTACCGGATGCCCTCGAAGGGACTTCTCTTCCCCCTATTATGATCGAGTTGTCCAAGGAATGACCACTCATTCTGCCAAAGTACTTTTGTTTCTTCATTTTTGTATATTTTCTCCCTATCCCATGACTAAATAGTTAAGATATGCACTATAGTCTATGCTAGGTCTACTTTAATTGATTAAGACTGTAGGGTATACTTGAGAAAAAAAAAAAAAAAAAAAGACTGTAGGGTACTATACTTTACGTGCTATACCATTTAAATCTCTGCACAATTATTGCATCAATCAATACTAGAAATTCCATAATTTTCAATTCTAGAATCCTAGATATTTGATTCTTCTCAGCTTATAGGATTCATAATTAATCTAGGTATTCTTAGTAGTTTCAAGGAACGAATATAAATTATACTCTCTTCTAAATTTCATAGTTGGACGGGGAGCGAAACCTTACTTGCCTCTATTTGCAAAACGCTAGGTTTAATTTTTGAGAAGAAACCTTAGCTTGTTCTTGAGTTCTTGTTGATGATCTAGTAATTTCAAGATGTATTAATCTTGTTAGAATTCATGTTGGGGAGTAGTAATCTAACTCGAATCATGTTAAAACTCATCTTGAACGTTGGGGGAAGAGTGTCGTTTTTAGAGTTGAGAGGCCTTATACTTGAACTTCGGAGCTAGTTTTTCTTTCCCTGACCTTTTTCCCATTTGATTGGCTTGGGCGATTGGCAACCGTTACTACAGATATCCTTGATTTTTAAGCCTCTCCTCTTCTCTCTATAATTTGCCACGGATTGGATCTAATGACCGGGGATCCATCCGTGGTGTCCATCTGTTGTCACGAATGACTCGAAGGTCGGGTGATTACTCTGCTATCTTTCAGTAAAAATATCACAATTGCATTTAGAAACCTCTAAATCATGAACAGTTTGAGCCATTGATAACTAGACGTCAAGGGCTACAACTTTCATACATAAATCATAGCCAAATTAGTTACACATTGAGAAGGTTACTCCTTACAAGTTGGGTCTTGTGCGACCTAGGGTGTTTTCTCTAATGTTTTGTTTCACTTGTCCCTTTCTAACACTCCAAATTTTCTCTAATGCGCATTCTAACCTTGTTAACATACTCCAATGGATATATGCCCTCTTGTAGGTTCCACACATATCCGAATTATCTAAATCACGTCATTAAGCACACAATTAATGCGAAATAAATTTTAAAATTTACAGCTTTACAATGTCATATCATCGTTGGAATTTAAAGTTAATTGTTTGATCATAACAATCTTTTTATATTTTTAATAATTATGATGTTTAAACTACATATGAATCTCATTATTTAATAGCTTTTGTGTTATCAGAAACAAAAAATAGAAATCAATTATAATAAATTTTGGATTACATATAGCCCTAGACTTTACTATGTATTACATGCTGCATTCAAGAGATGAGAGAAAAATGGCAGGGATGTTTTTATAAACGCCTACCGACTGTTAATTCAAAATTATCTTACCGTTGATAATTGTTTACAAACAAAATGAATTACGAATTTGACTCCTCTCCATTACACCTTCTCTTCAGTTCCTTAAGTGCATATTTAGATAAGTGACACTTGTCATATTTAATTAAAAGCTTAGATTAAATTAATTTAACAAACATCTTAACCATAGTTAAAGAATAATTTTTAGGAAAAAATTACATGAATCAGTCACCGCATTAAATAACACTGGACCACTTTTTATTAGAGGGAGTTCTTCCCCCCATTATGATCGAGTTGTCCAAGGAATGACCATGCAAACTATCATTGGTTTCTCCATTTTTGCATATATTTCCTTTTTTCCTATATCATGACTAAATATATATACTAGGTCTACTTTAATATTGATTTAGATTGTAGGGTATATTTTACGTACTATGTATACCATGAGGTGTTAATATTTCTGGTTTTTTTCATACCATACCGTACAATGAACCCTTCTGAAATCAATCATGTAATTCTGCACCTAACTTCTATTAGCTGAGATGAAATAAATTACAAAAAAAGAAAAAGAAAAAACGTGTCGGTATTTTCTCATGTAGAGTTAAGTTAATAAAAAAAAAAAGTAGTTGAACCAACCCGATTGATGGAAACTCAGAGCCAAGGACGTCTCAACTATATTGGTGGCCGCGAAATTCTAATGTGAGGCCTTAACATGACCAAAGCATATATATATATATATATATATATATATATATATATATATACTATGTTTTATCTGAAATTTATCTTTCTAGCTTCTTGAGATGCAAAATTATTAATAATTTTCTTATAATTAATATCTTGTGATAATACATTTTCAATTAATAGTATCGCTAACCCGCTTAATCTCTCTTGAGACATTGTTGATCTTAAGTGAGATTTTATCAATTTTAGTTTTGAAAAACTTCTTTCCGCTGAGGCAACGATTTTCCTATTTTCGTATCAAATTTTTTATTGTTCATTAATATTTATCAAAAGCTCCTTTTGGGGATTGTGTTAAAGTTTCTATTCTTCTCTCCTTTTCTTTTTTAGCTTTGAAGAGTCGGATTCATTTTTCTATTTGAGATATTAAATTCTAATACATTTAAAAAGTCATTATATATGTATTAAATAACAATATTAAAAATCACAAATTTCACATGAAAAAATGATAAAAGGATAGAAAATAAAACCTGACGTAGATAACGTGATACCAAAAAAGTAAGACTAAATTGCACTAATGATAAGAATAAGATTTTTATATAGTAATTAGTAAATTATTGCCTTTAATAAAAAGTAAAAAATTGATGCCAACAAACTCTTGAAAATATGGTTAAAAAGGGGCCCAAAAGGTAGTACCTTTTTTAAAAAAAATTCAAATTGAAAATTTACTTCATAATAAATATATACATACAAAAAAAGTGAGGCCCCCAGGCAACAGCCTTATTGGCCTAATGGTCAAGACCGCCCTGCTCAGAGTACAAAACTTGTTTGTGCAACTTTATTAATCAACTAAAAAAATGAATATTTAATACCACAAATTTCAGTTGTATAACCACCTCTAGTTTAAAAAAATAGTTATATTTTTTATTTTACTCTTTAAGATCAAACAAATATTTTAGTATCACACTATATTTAAGATGTTTAATATCACAAGTTCTAAGAAAAAATTGTAACTACCACAAGCTCCAAAATCTTCATGTTTAATTTTTTTCTAAAAAAACTTTGTGTCAAATCAAATTATATATATCATACAAATTGAGACAGATGTAACAATTAACTGACAAAATAAAAATCTGACACACTACGCAACTAGATGCACACTGGATTGAAAAATCTTATTAAGTATCTCACATAATTCACTACAAAACGGAGCCGTATGTATCTCCCAGTTAATGTCTTACCACAAGTGTTTGTAATTGCTATCAACGCTGAGCCATTTTCAGTACCACTTTTTTAAACTGATGTTAGCGAAAAATAATTCAACATTCAATATTAAAGATTCGACATTCAATATTCAAAGGTTCAAGAACAAAAGTTTGGCTATGATATTAATGAAGATCCAACCATCTTGAGTTTGAATGATGCATTCATGATTACAGATCGAAATAATCAAACGAAGAAGAAGAAGAATGGAAAAGAAAGAGAAAGGGAAAGAGAACGTGTTTACAAGGAAAGAGAAAGAGTTTCAAACAAAAAGTAATAATATGTTTCCCACTTCAAAGTCTTCTATATTGACCAAGGCATTGGATGCCAAACACATTTCAGACAAAAAATTAATATGTTTCCCACTTCAAAGTCTTCTATGTTGACTAAGGCATTGGATGCCAAACACATGGAGCAATCACAGCCACAGATCTCTATTTCACAAATTAAATCTCAGCCGTTGTAAATCAGTCAGCTGGATAAAATAGGAGCTGCTAGGAACTTTCTTTCACGTGCTAGTCATGTGAAGGAATATTTTCTGTTACACAACTGTACAAATCATAAGTAGACAAGTGTATAGGTTTTTAGTATTTTTCTTAGCCTTTTATTTACAATAACGTGTATATATAGGAATGAACAGATAAATGAATACAAGGTGAAAATCATCAAAATCAGTGTCTTCTTTTAGATATCTTGAATAAATCATAAATAAATTGGAGAATTTTTTTTTTTTCATTACCATCAGTCCCATATATATACAAGCACAAGAAATTCATACTTTAGGTAAGAAATTCTACACTCTTAAATAAAGCAATTAAACTTCTAAACTGAGCTACACGAAATATATTTATATTTGATATGAATCTCCTAAATCAGATGAAACATAACAAATATTTTTCAGAATTATCAAACAAAGAACCAAATAGAGCGTGAATAATCCCAACGAGGGATCGAATTGTTACAATAACCCAGATTAACACTATTACCACAAACATCATACCATCACAACCAAAGATTTCAGCTAATTTTCGACAGTCCTGATCGGAAGAACAAAAACCTGTTTGGATTGGCATATTTTAGGTGCTTTTAAGCAAAATAGCTTTTAAGCACTTTTGTAGTGTTTGGATAAAATAAAAAAGTGATTTTAGGCACTTGTTTTTAACCAAAATAACAAAAACAATCCAAAAACCATAAGTTAGAAACAGAGGCGGAGCCAGGATTCAAAGCTTGTGGGTTCGGAGTTCTAATTTTTTAAAGCTACTGGGTTCTTAATTAATAATTTGTACATATTTGACAAAAAATTTAATACAAATACATGGTTCGGATAAAAACTACTGGATTCGGCCGAACCCACATCCGATGGGCTGGCTCCGCCCCTGGTTAGAAACTTATGGCTTTTGACATATAAGTCATAAGCCATAAGCCCATCCAAACAAACTCTAAGATGAAACAACCATGCATGGCAAAGGAAATGTAGTAAAAACTCTTATTCCATCTCAAATACCAGTGAGCTAATGGAGACAGAGCTAATCAGGCTTAACAGATTACAAAAGTGATAATTTGTCTTAACAGATATTCTTTCATAACAGCAAAGCTAATGTTCATAATTTTTGGGACTTGATTTAATTAAGATCCTCTTAATTAGTTGTAAACCTCAATATTGACTAAAAAGTAAATCCCTTATAGTTGTAAAACTATATTAAGTTGAGTAGTTAAAATTCCATGCCTGCATGGTGAAGGACAATTTAACTTACTAGTAATACCTAACTCGAAATGAGCTTAACAAATTACACTAATCTTTCATCCATACGAATAACATGATATCCTAGTGGTCCATGTTTTTTTACTAGCGCCTCAGAGCTAATTAATATCTATATAAAGGCCACATATTCTGAATACTTTCTTCCACCAAACATTCTTCTCACAATTTATTGCTATACCAAAGAAAAATATGGGTTTGAATGGCAAGTTGGTTGCTTCTTTGGAGGTTAAGTGTGGAGGACACTTGTTCCATGACCTTTATCAAACTAGTTGTCATCATGTATCCAACATAAGCCCAGAAAAAATCCACCACTTTAATATTCATGAAGGTGACGATATAAAGGCTGGTTCAGTAATTGGCTGGAAATTTAACCATAGTAAGACTCACATCACACATTAATTTTTTTTATGATAATTAAGTTTAATTCTTTTCTACTTTTTCTAGTTATTACTAGTTGTTTGTTTTGATTTTTTTGCCATCTTTGAGTTTTATATTTTCAACACATTGTCGTAATATTGTCTTTCATTTTTTTTTCTGAAAAGAGAATAGAAAATTATATAATTCGTTTTCCTTGTGGGCGTATGTCAATTGACCGCGACTTAACCACATTTTTTTTTTTTTGGTGTATGTCAATTGATCGTTATACATAATTACTTTATTAGCTTTTGCATGATATATGGTTATTTTTAATCCTAACACTAATATCATATTCTACGCAAATGTCAAATCTTTTTTGAGATTTTTAAAGACAAGCAAAAAATTCCAAAATAAATAAATAAATAATTAGAGTCCAACCTTTGTGAGCTTGAGATAATTTCGGAGAAAAAAAGAAAAACAAAAGAAATAAGCTGAACATATACATTTGTAGGACTTGGCTCCCCTCCGACCTCATCTTTTCCATTTTATCCAGTTTTAAATATTTTGCACGTGCCCCTTTACTTATTTAATGGACCAGCTTCATTTTGTTAATCAAAATAATATTAATAATGGTTACTTGTTCTTTCTCTTCCCTCATTATTATTTGATTAACAAAATAAATTTGGTCCATTAAAAAAGTGAAAGGGACACGTGTAACTCTTTTTATATTAATTTTTTCGTCGTAGGCGAGGGTCTATCGGAAACAGCCTCTCTACCTCTCAAGGTAGAGGTAAGGTCTGCGTACACTCTACCCTCTCCAAACTCCACTTGTGAGATTATAGTGGGTATGTTGGTGGTGGTGGTGGTGGTTGCGTTACCTTAGCACATCACCAAAATTACCGTTAGAGGGGGGATTTAGTATTAGAGAGTTGCTAAATTGTCACACTAATTTGATTCAAATTTGGCCACACTTATATAAAAATTATCATAATCTCTATTGTACAATTTTAAATTAAGATAAACTTTGACAAGAAAAGATAAAAATGACATTAAGTAAGCATAAATTATTAAATTTGACCTAAATAGTCATATGAATTTACCCCCTTTAGGCCATTGTGGCCAAAATAGTGTGGCAAAAAGACCTTATTATTAGTATTAATTAGGTTAGGAACTAGATTAAATGGAGAGATGAGGTATTGAAGGGGAGCTAAATCCTATTTTCTGAATATTTATATTTCTTCTATTTCAAATTATGTGACACGCATTCCTTTTTAGTACGTACCGTTATAAAAAGAATATTTTTTTTATACATAAAAATAATTTAACTTTAGAATTCTCATTCTACCCTTAATGAAATGATTTTTAACTACATACAAATGTCTGAAGCTTGCTTGTTTTAGACCATATATTTCAAAATCTACTTTTCGTTCATAACACTAAGCCCCGTCAAATAATATCACATAAATTAAGATGAAAGGAATATCTTTTATGATGAATTGGGCAATTAAGCTAGGATTAACATATTTCCGTAACTTTTAAAATGATTACAGATGGAAAAGTTAATGTTACTAAGCAACTGATTGAAGCCATTGATGATGAGAAAAAATCAATTACTTGGAAAGTGATAGAGGGAGATACATTGGAACAGTACAGTGCTTTCACCATTACTGCATCCTTTGAAAATAATTGGGCTACGTGGACATTTGTGTACGAGAAGAAAACTGAAGACACACCAGAGCCTATCAGTCTCTTGGGATTCCTCCTCGATGTGACTAAGGATATAGAGGCTCACCTTCACAAAGAGATAAAAGCTTTTTAAAGTATTGGCTTGTCTTAAGCATGTGAAATAATTGTATTGTACTGTATGGAAGTATCTAAATAATTGTATTGTACTGTATGGAAGGATGTATTGGCTTGTCTTAAGCATGTGAAATAATTGTATTGTACTGTATGGAAGTATCTAAATAATTGTATTGTACTGTATGGAAGGATCTAAATAATTGTATTGTACTGTATGGAAGTATCTCTAATTATTAATTAGGTCAGATATTATGGACCGTGGCACGTTTGAAATTTACCTATAACTAGTGCCAGAATGTATTGTGTGAGTTAAACCCGTAAACCGGTTCGGTTTTACCGGTTCAAACCGGTAACCGGATAGGTAAAATCGAAACCGGAACCGGTTAACCGTTTATTATATACCAGTTCGGTTTCATTTTTTTTGAAATCGGAACCGGACCGGTTAAACCGGTGGAATTTAATTTTTTTTTTTTTAATTGTAGTCGTTGGGGCAACCTAATGGACCATTGGGCAACGGTCCATTTGCAAAAATGGCCGTTGCCAAATGGTCCCAAACTCATTTTTTGCCCCCCCCCCCCCCCCCGAACCCCCAAACTTTTTTTTAACACTTTAACCCATCCCCCACCCCTATATAAACCCCTCTCCATTGTCATTTTAATCCACACCAATTCACTCTTCTCTTTCTCTCAAATCTCAATCTCTCAATTATAATTACTTTGCAATAATTAGCCACTTTAAATTTCTCTCAAATAAATATTATAAAGTCTTATTATAGTTTCAATTATTAATTTTGCAATTATAATACTGTTGGTGGAGTTGGTGATTTTGCAACAATCCGAAGTAGCTTTGGTGGATTTGCAATTCTAACCGCCTTCACTTTGTTGGAAATTAGTCCGGCAATTTGCTATCTTCGTTCCAACTCTATCTTTATTTTTTGCAATTTAATTTACGCAATTTAATTTGTTGCAATTTATTTTCTTGTGATTTATTTGAGTGTGATTTAAATTAATTCTATTTAATAATGGCGAAGAGATTTAGACGTGGTGCCGGTAGTAGTGGTATTGTTAGGCGTGGGCTTAATGAGGAAACATTTGTGGAAGAAACACCTAATTTAGGTATTGATGTTGGTGGAAATAATCCACTTTTAGGTCATGAGGCAATGCAACAACATTATACCAACACTTTTAATAAAATTGATGATGATGATGATGATGAAACACAACCCCCTGAAAATCCCATAGGAGATACATGTCCTGCACAATCACATACACAAGACAAACCGCCTAGAACTCGTAAGCCAACCGCTAAAATTTAGAAATTTATGACTAAAGATAGGGAAAGCCAAACAGCTAAATGTACCCTATGTGGACAAGTATTTACTTTTAAGCAAGAAACTAGTAAGGATGGTGGAACGGGTACACTAAATGGTCATATGAGAAAGAAACATATGGATGTTTGGGGAGAGCAAACGGGTTCAAATGTGTGTGGGGGGGGGGGGGGGGGGGGTATTCAAATGACGATAGACCCACGAACCGGTAAAAATTTTAATTATGACAAGAAAAAAGAGCATGTAGAAATAGCTAAAATGGTAGCTTATGATTGTTTACCATTTTCCTTTCCTTCGGGTTTAGGGTTTGTTACTTACATTCAACGTTGTTATAATCCGTTACTTGAGGGTATTCCTAGAAGTACTTGTAGAGCGGATGTTATAGATTTATATAATAAATTTTATTTGTGCCATGTATTTAATTCTTTAAATTGTAATGTTTCTCTTACCGCTGATTTGGGTCTTAGTCTTAACAAGTTAGATTTTATTGCTATTACATGTCATTGGGTTGATGACAATTGGGTTATGCAAAAAAGAATTATAGATTTTTTATATGATGAAGGAAAATGTCGTCACGATGAAAATTTTTAGTGGATTTAATGTCTACTATTATGAGATTTTTTAACATTTATAGAAAAACACTTTGTATTGCTTTAGATAATGCTTCTACTAATACAAAGGCGATTGGTCTTTTAAAAATAGAACTAAACCCTCCGCTAAGAAATATTTTTCATGTAAGATGTAGTTGTCACATTTTAAACTTAATTGTTAAAGATGATCTTGTGTGTTTTGACGATTCTATTCAAAAAGCTAGAGATGCGGTTGCGTTTCTTTTTTGTAATGCTAATAGGGGAAGAATTAGAGATTTTAAGAATGCTTGTGTGGAAAATAACCTTAGACCTAGGAAAATTCAAGTAGAAATTGAGATTAGGTGGAACTACACTTACATTATGCTACAACAACCATATGAGTATAGGATTCCCATACAACAAGTTCATAACAAATATAATATTAATAGTGATGATTGGTTAAATTTTACGGATTGGGAAGATGTTAAGGAATGTGTTGAACTCTTAGAAATTTTTTATAATGCAACTCTTGCTTTTTCTAAACAATTCTATCCCACGGTAACCGAAATTTTAGCCTACTTAGCGGAAATAGCTAGAGTTTTACAAGAGTATAAATATAAACCCGGTTATCAAGCGGCTATTTTTGATATGACAACAAAATTTAAGAAGTATTTTTTTCCCATCCCAACTTTATTTATATTGGGTTCTCTTTTAAATCCTTGTTTAAAAGTGTCTTATACTAAACATTGATTGGTCAAATTTATACATTTTTAGAAATTGAAGAGAGAGTTCAACCATCTTTAGCTGAAGCCGAACTCGCTATTGATGACGAGTTTAGAAAAGTTTTTATTCATTATTCTAATTTGGAAGAACATGCTACACCCGTTGCTCCACGCCCTACTACTTCTCAAAGTAGCAAAAAGGGCTTGTCGGGTTTAAAACTTTTACATTCACATCCAACTCCTTCTTGTAATGCAAACTTTGATGAATATCACTTTTATTTGATGCAGCCAAATGTGGATATCAAGGAACTAGATGAGTTGAACGTCTTAGCATGGTGGAAGAAATACAAGGCAAGTCATCCGATAGTCTCAAGAATGGCTCGAGACATCCTTACAGTTCAAGTATCAACCGTGGCTTCGGAGAGTGCATTTAGCCAAGGAAGACAACAAATTGGAGACCATAGACACTCATTATCCGGCTTTAGCTTGCAAGTATTAGTGTGCATTCACGATTGGATTAGATCGGAACGACGCAACCAAAACTTAGAAGCGGAGGAAGGCGAAGAGGAAGAGATTGAAGATTTGATAGCAAGTGAACCGGACCAAATGGAAGACTTTGAAGATATCTCCATGGCCGACTATGATATGGGGGAAATTAACTAAATGATTGAGAATTGGTGATTTTATTATTCTATTATTTCTTTGTAACTCATGTATTATTTGCAAGTTAAAAAAAATTACATCTTGCAAATAAATGTTATTCAAGAATGAATAAAATAAATGGCTCATTGAGCTTTCTTCTATTTACTTGTGTTCATATTTTTACTTATATTAAGTTAGGAATATACCTAAAATATACTTATAATATACATCTACTTAAATTAAAAACTAGAAAGTTATATACTTGAAAAATAACTAAAATATACTAAGAATATACTTATAATATAAATATACTTAATTTATAAAATATGAATTTATAAACTTAGAAAAAAATTAAGCTATAAATAACTTAAGCTATAATATATAAGTATACATATAACTTAAACATATATATATATATAAAAGTTATATAACCTAAGTATATCAATATAGAAGTATATTCTTAGTATATTTTAGGTATATATAGTATAACTTAAGCATATAACTTAATATATATATATATATATACGTATATGTTGTTTGTATTGCTGTTAGTCAGTTAATATATAAACCTTACTTATAAATAAATATAACATATGTAAATATATCTATAATATACTAATAAATACTATAATATACAAAAAAAAAAAGAGATTTTGACACTTTTGAACCGGACCGGTCCGATTTCGGTTATTTAACCGGTAAACCGGAATCGGTTAAACCGGAACCGGTGGCCTGTTTCAATTTTTGAACCGAAAATCGATCGATTTGTTAACCGGTTACTGATCCGGTCCAAACCGGTTACCAGGCCTAGTGTGAGTTGTACTCATTTCGCTGCACGTTTGCATTAATATTATTATAAAATAATAATTATAAATTTCTGTAATTAGTAACAACTTGGACTTGTTTCTCAATTTCTCCTCTTTGAAACGACTCTTCATCAGTATCTCGATTCTGTCTTCTCTGGACATAAGCTTTTGATGTGACACGCATTAAATTCAGGGTTTCCTAGACAGAATATGGATATGTATGTGAATTTTTTTAAGTTTTAGTAAATATTAGAGTTTAGATTCATACTTTTTAAAAGTAAAATATATTAATAATTAAAAAATTTAAGCTCATCAATTTTAAATTTTAAATTAATCCTCGAATATATAGTTGGGGAGCTAACTGCCTTGTCCAGATCGAGGCACATTGACTCCTTGCATTATATGGTCTTGAAGATTAATGCGAAAATACCTAAGTTACTCCCTAAAACTATTTGAAAAAGTTATTTATACACATTAGTTTTACAAGCGACCTGTCAACTCCATATTCTTGTTAGAAGTGATTTGTTTTCCCCCAAAAATGTCATGACTAAGAATGTATTATCACATTCCTACACGCATATGAAAAGTAAGAAACAAGTTTAAAACGACTAAACTACACACGTCATCTTTGAATTAGATGTTGTCAACTAATTACGCTTTAATTTCATTTTAAATACTTTTGTTTTTTCTTATTCCTTCTCGTTCTTTTTTCCTTTTCGTCCTTTTCTCTTCTCCTTAATCTTCTTCAAGGTCCGTCGCCTTTAATAACCTCGCCATAAGCTTTCCTTTTAACTTAAAAGTTAAAACACTAACTCCATCACTAATACCCCAATTTTAAAAATTATAACAACACTCAACCTCAAATTTTCTCATCACTAAAGATGTAGTGGGATGGATATGATTCTTACATTTTAATCAGGAATTTTCGGATTCGAGCTTTATAAATGAAAAAAATTATGGCATGGAGCTTTTCTTCCTTTAATAGGCATTACGCGACGCAAATTCAAATTAGTTGGGTCAGTGAGTTTCAAACAGAACACTTCCTATCAAAAAAAAAAATCATTCTCAGAACTAGAATTCAAATACATCAAATTAAAAATGAAGGAATTCCGTCCACTCCACTAGACTCATCGTGGTAACGTCTCACCCTCCGGGCACCAATATCAATTATTACCACTTCTGAAATAAAATAAAAAATATGTTAAGTTCCTCTGCATTTTCCTATTTTCAGATTTTCATTTTCCTTTTTTATGGGCAACTCAATGTCTCTTTCTTATTCAATCTGGAAATAGAGGTACCTCGACATTGAATCTTGAATGCTAAGAACCAAAAAGGAAAAACACTAAATCGATTGTTAATTAGTGGCGGAGCCAGAAATTTTGGTAAGGTTGTTTAAATGTTGACGAGTATATAATTTTTTGTCCAATGAATGAGTGCAACAAAATTTTTTTAACGTTATCACTGCACACCCGTCTAAAAATTTATGGTCCATTTGATCTGGCAAGTTATTCTTGATAAATTTCATTGCTAGAAAACTCTTACGATGATTACAGTATCAAATGACAGCAACAACAACATACCCAGTTTACGCAATTGAACAAGTGGAGAACAACAAGGGGCATTCCGAGAATGCTACAAAGCGAGAGATAACGACTAATTAATTTTTTTTGTAAAAAAAAATGAAAGAAAGAGAACAAAGTTGGATAATTAAAATGTTCACATAAGCAATTAAAAAAAGAAAAGAGAACAAAATAAGTGGCAACTAACTTGCTATTAGATCTTGTTGTCTTTTTTTTAACGGAAAAGGGCCTAAAATACCCTCGAACTATTGAAAATGGAGCAAAAATACCCTCCATCCACCTTTCAGCCCCCAAATACCCTTACCATCCACCTATTGGGTCTAAAATACCCCTATTGCTAACAGAATATTCTGGTCAAACACGTGGCATTTTTTTATTGGTTGACTTATAAAATTAATTAAACTAATTGACCAGATAACCCAAGTGCCCCTCACCCCCCTACCCCCCCCCCCCGACCCCCCCCCCCCCGGTGAATTTTTTTTTTTTTTTTTGAAAAAAAAGTTGACATTTTTTTTGCACCCCACCCCGCACCCCTACCCCCCCCCCCCCCCCCCCCGACGCAAAAAAAGTTAATATTTTTGAAAACAAAAGTTTTGACGTTTTTTTGGATTTTTTTAGCTGGGAGAGGAGGGGGGCGTAGGGGGAGGGTGCGGGGTGGAAAAAAAAGTCAACTTGTGCCTTTTAGATTTTTGGGGGGTGGGAGGGGTAGGGTGCGGGGTGGGGTGCAAAAAAAAATGTCAACTTTTTTTTCAAAAAAAAAAAAAAATTCACGGGGGGGGGGGGGGGGGGGGGGGGGGGGGGTCGGGTCGGGGGGTGGGGGGCACTATCTGGTCAATATTGCAAAAGTTAATTAGTTTAATTTATTTTATAATCCAACCAATAGAAAAATGACACGTGTTTAATGAAAAGATTCTGTTAGTGATAAGGGTATTTTAGACCCAATAGGTGGTGATAAGGGTATTTTAGACCCAATAGGTGGATGATAAGGGTATTTGGGGGCTGAAAGGTGGATGGAAGGTATTTTTGCTCCATTTTCAATAGTTCGAGGGTATTTTAGGCCCTTTTCCGTTTTTTTAACAATACGTCTTTTTCTTTACTAGGAAATAGGAAGGAAAGCCGAAAGACTAAAGGAGCTTCAACAAATGAGTCCAACATAATTTCAAACCAACATAGGAATAAACTAAATGCAAATCATAACTCAAATACAAATAAGTTCAGTCGGAAATGGAAGAAAATAAGTGCAAATACAAATCAACCAAGTAGCTTCAGGCATTGTTTGTATGTTTTCTTTTAAAGAAAGAAGATTACCAACGTTTGACACAAGCTTTAAACCGTGACTTTTAGATAAAATTGAACACCCTTTACCTCTAAGCTATCTATCTCAATTATTTTAAGAGTGTTCAAAATTTAATCTATATCCAGTTAACTATAATACCTAATCCATATACTAATACTATTTTCCAGCCAGTGGTGTGCAACACTACAAAAAAAATAGTGTTTAGTGACGGACGTATTCTGTCGCTAATCAGCATATATCTGTTGCTAAACATGTGTTGCGACGGATTAGTGACGGAATGTCGTCTGTTGCGATTTTGCGCGTTGCTAACCTATTAGCGACGGAAAAATGAAATCCGTAGCAAACTTAGTGACAGAGTAGCGACGTATGAGATCCGTTCCACATTATAGCAACGGATTATTTTGTTGCTATTGTTATGAATTCCGTGACTAATTTCATATTTCATTTCGTCGTTTTAGTAAATTAGCGATGAAAACCATTGTTGCTAATCCGTCGCAAAATATTTGAATTATTTGTGCCTGTATTTAGCGACAATCTGTAGCCTACTGTTTTCCCTCTAGCAACGACCAAAATCCGTCGCAAATCCGTCACAAATATTTTACTTCCGATTTTTTTTTTTAAATACACCTGTTGAAACATACTAAATACAAAGTAATAAATACCCTTAAAAATAACTGACATTCACATAAAATAATATTTATAAAAAAGATTCAAAATAGATAGCGGAATCCTAATCGTTAAGTCCAAAACACCGACAACACCAAGCTATAACTACCAAAAGAACCCACACATCCATCAAGTATTGTTAGTACATAATTTTGTTCTTTCCAACAAAAAGCAGATAACATAAAAAACTAATGCATGGGTGAAGGACTACGATCATTATCAGAAACTAAAGGATCAACATCGTCAACGTTAGCAATAGTAGGAGGAGGCACTATGGGTGTCACAACTGATGGTTTGTCGATAGGAGTATTTGGATGATGTGATGGTGAAAAAATCACTCCACGTGCCTTCTCAATAAATAAAGGAAGCAAGCGATCAGTCAGTGTAGGAATCAATCGCATCACTAACTCCTCCATATTTTCTGTCGGTGCTGATTGAGAAGTTGAAGGTGCTGTTGATGCTGAAGATTAAAGCCAGAATTGACGCAAAGATTCGACCCATAATAACTTTGTGCTTGAGATCCAAGACCATATATTCTTCTCTTCCTTGTTCCCCCAGCAGCTTCGTAATATGCTTCACATTGATCAATATCAGACTGAGACTGTGATTTTTCCCGTAATACTTCTTGATATCTTTCCTGTAATAAGTAGTGAAATTAAAACATCAAGAATACTAATCATTCAATTTTTACCAAATAAAAAGAGAAATGAATTCCAAAGATAAGGGAGCAGATATTTATCCATTTTTTGTTGGAATTGAAGTCTCATGATGACCAACGAAAAAGAGTTTCATACAACTTGGATATAAATGATCATATACACTGTCTCATAGTCAAGTAACAGAACATGAAAACAAAGACAATTAGAGTTCCTAAACAACAAATGTAGTATCATGTTCAAAATAAGAAAAATATTTAAAGTAAGCATCTGAGTATCAACATGAGGCAGCTCTTTCCAACAACCTTAGACTAGCAGTTTTTGACCTTTGAACTTGCTCAAGTATAACAATTTTATCTCCAGCCCAACATCAACTATTCTAAGGTAAAACCGTAGCAACATATAGACAACAACAATTCTCCCTAAGTAAGGCATCATGATGTGGCCATGAATAAGTGCAGCTGCTTATCTTTATCACACCAGTAATTATGACAGTTCAGCATCTAGCATATAGCAAGTGTTCTCAAGATCAGCATCTAGCATTTTAGTATTTCTGCACTGCATTTTCTGTATTGCTGCACTGCGTTTTTATATTTCTGCACTGTATTTTTTGCTGCATTGCGTTTCTGTATTTCTGCACTGCAGTTTACTATTTTCTAAACTGTGTTTCAGCATTTCTGTAGTGTTGTGCTTCAGCAGTGATTTTTTTATGCATTACATATTTGTATTTCTGCACTGTATTGCAGTTTCAGTATTTTTGCACTGCATTTTTTGCATTTTTTGCACGGCTTTTTCAGCATTTCTGCACTGCGTTTTAGTATTTCTGCACTGCGTTTCAGCATTTCTGCACGATTTTCTAAACTGCGTTTCAGTATTTTTTTAGTGTTGTACTTCAGCAGTGATTTTTTTCTGCACTGCGTATTTGTATTTCTGCACTGCATTTTCCGCATTTCTGCACAGATTTTTCAGCATTTCTGTACTAAGTTTCAGCATTTTAGTACGGTATTTTTAGCATTTTTGCACTGCATTTCAACATTGCCACACTTTTTGATAAAGCAACTTCATGAAGGCCACACTTTTTGACAGTTAAGGCTTAGTTCAAAATGGAACAACAAGTAACCTTATAGCAAGTAACCTTATAGCACAAGTAACCTTAGTTCAAAATGGAACAGCAAGTAACCTTATAGCACAACAGTTCCAACACCAAGATATGTAGGAGCTTAATTCATCAGATGTAATGGCGAAATCACAAATACAATAGCAGCCCATAAAATGTAGCAGCACATGTCCTAATAGTGAAACTATTAGGCCAAAATGCTATGGCAAAAACCAAGCAACCATTTAATTTCAATTCATTACCGATCATAGAAGCCAACTGTAGGTAATGGCCAAGCAGCAAAACAACAAAGTGTAAAGGCAGGAGTCGTTAAAATTCAGAACTGCACAGCCATAACACCTTAGTTCTCAAAATAGAAACCAAGTGCAGCAATATGTTCTCAGTGCAACAACACTCAAAAGGATCTCAAGGTTGTCCCAACAATGAATTTAAAAGTGCCACAACAGCCTTTAAGACAGTACACCTTAACAAGGAGATGTAACAGCATAGCACCCTTGATCCTAACAGTGTTTTATACAACAGAATGTTCTATTTTCTAGGCAGTAAACTCAGGAAATTTTTGCCTAAACCTCACAAGATTTTGTGCTCTCGGTTTTTAGATTCATGCTTACCTTCTTTAACTTTCGAATTCACAGTCTCAAATAAACTTGTGTAACTTGAAGAAAAATTTAGTGGCACTACACAAAAAGATTCAAAAGAGAGGTTTTTTTTTTCCTGAGAATGAAAAGCTTCAAAAGAGAGTTACGCAGTACAAACCTGTCGTTAAGCAGAACAGACGGCTACTACTTCACTTCCTCAAAGAAAAGATATCGACAAAAGGCAGATTTTATGGTGAAGTCTAAAAGTTGAATATAGAGAGCAAAGTAATAAAAGAAAGGATATATAATTCTTTCCATGCTTAGTTCAAGAGCCAACCAAATTCAAAATTCATAAACAATGTACATGGATTGCATACATATATCCCATTTGTAAAAATATAAAGCAGATTAAAGGAAACATATGAAAATATATATAAAGATACCTGGAGATGGCTTGCCACATTCCCTCTTGTAACTCCTTCAACATTCATCAGGTCAAAATCTTATTACGGACATTAGAAACAGGACGAAAAAATTAGTCCATTAATATGGAAGTATCCATATAATAAAAGATACACAAAGACTAACCACAGTGATGCTAAAGAAAATCACCTCCAATGCATAAATAATTAACTGCTGCAACAAGCTTCCTATGAAGCTCTATGTGAAGCTTTCATTAGGAATCCCTGTGAAACTTTATAGACCAAAAAAATTGCAGGATTTTCATTGCTTGCATCTTTTTCATCCTTCCTTTTCTTGTTAAGATTCCCGTTTGATCTGCTTTGCCTGAAAGTTGTGCTTCTCACCTCTTCCTCTTATTTGATGAGGCTTGTCTTGATTGTTAGACTTATTAGAACTAACTGCAATGTTTCAGTCTTCTGCGAAATGGTAAAATTAGAAACTTGTTTTATATTTCCCACCTACAACATATTTTCCTGCATTTTGAACCAAAGCTATTTGATAAAAGAACAAAATGAAGATTGTGTCCGTTTAATAAAAGCCCCATCTAATCTTTCTGCTTCATTCAACTTAGAAGGTTAGCTACTTGAGCTATGCTACAGGTCATATTTGTTGCTGGAATAGATAGCACAAGTTTTGCAGATAAGACGAGCAATAAATCTGTCATACACTCTAATCAATCCATTAGGAACAATATCCAAGAAGAGAAAATAGACGTCGGTTACACAAATGCATAAGTTACCCATATCCTTCAAGTCATAACAATTCCCAAGATAAAGTTACATAATTCAACAATCTCTCACCCAATTCGTCACTCATATCCTTCAAGTCATAATAATTCAAACTGATAAGTCGCCTCACTATTAATAAGAAAAATAACATAAAATGTACTGAATAGCAGTTGGGATCAAACATTCAGTATCAACAACACCAACACCAACATATTCACAATTCAGAAAAGTACTATGATAAAATATTCAAGTACAAGAACAGTACCGTGAGAAGATGGAAAATTCTCAGCAACATTATGTCCTCTAAACAACATTTGTGGTGATTGTTGTACTCGCTCATGGCCACTGTTGGCATCGGGAACCTAAAAAACATTAATACGTTAGATAACGTTATTTTTGTAAGATTAAAATTTCAATAAATGACTCCAACGTCTAAGATCGACTTACCTGGTCATCTGAAATTCCATTGATATTCTGCTGAGCAGTTAACTCATTAGGACCATTTCTGCTCATGGCTTTTCTCACCCATGCTAATTCAGATTGTAACTTCTCTTGATTTTGTTTCACCAAACTCAGTTCTTCATTTTGTTTTTCATTTATGTCCTTTAACTTTGTTACCTCTTGTTCTAACCTTATAAGAAATAACATCTTATAAGATTCATGTATCATAAGATAATAATAACTCCTTACCCTCACAAACTCTAATTTTAGATTGACTGTCAAACCTCTAGATGGATTCTTTCTTAAACTCCTAGATAGGCTATCTTCTAATTACAGTATTATTTTTCTTTGAAGGTGTTCTTTTTGACTCTTAGCTTGACCATGATAAAGAGTCTACCCACCACGCCATGAAAGGCAACTAAAGATCGAAGGGTCTGCTTTCTTGCCCACAAATTACATTTACACACTACTTTCTTGTTTTTTTTTTTTTTTTTATAAAAATCTCAAAATAATTCAACTCAGATTATTAGCCTTACAAGAACAAAACCACAAGAATTTGATATATGTTCCCACAAAATCTAATTTAATGGGATGAGTAGTCCATTATTTAATTTCACAGACCCATCATTATTTAATTTCACAGACCCACAGGCTTTATTGACCTGCTAACCTAAAATAATTAGAAAACTAATACTACTAGCCAGTTTCCTCGTTCTTGCTTTATCACACACATAACTTAAAAAATCCATAACAAAATTCTTCTCTTAATTCTTCTCTAACCCAACACTTAAAACTTCAAATAAATTATAAACCCAACGGTTTTTCAAGACACCCAACTTCGATTTTAGCAAGAAAACACTTAACGACGCTCTGTTCTTTAGATAATAAGCAAAAAAACACAAATTTCTTAACTTCTATTTCAGATTTAATGTTAGAAAACACAAAGAAAGAGATAAAGAAGAAAGAAATTGCCCATAAAACATAGAAAAAACCAAACATACCTGTCCTTTAGATAAAAGATGCAGCAGAAGAAGAGAAAAACACAATAGAAACCCTAGATTCACATTATTTTGATCTAAATTCACAATTTCGCACACTCTCTCTCTATATTGTGCGCGCTCTGTCTCTCTCTATCTGTGTTGGGTGTGTTTGAAGTGAGAGGAAATAAATGAGTGCCCTAGGATATATCTTTTTTTTAATATTTAACGACGGACTAGCGACGGATTTTATAATCCGTCGCTAATTAATACATTGACTTCTTTTAATAATTAATATTGCAACGAATTTTTCCGTTGCTACGAATATATATTTTTGGGATAAAAATTGAAAGGTCTGGCGATGGATTTTCCGTTGCTGAATTCGTCACTACATAAAAATAAAATTTGTCGCGCCTCTTCTGTTGCTAAATCTGTAGTGAAATTTAAGGCGCCAAAATTTCGCACTAATAATTAGTGACGAAATTCAGTTTTCGTTGCTAGTCCGTCGCTATATAATGAGATAAAATTTTAGTTGCTTTTCTTGCGACAAAATGAGCATTCCGTAGCTAATCCGTCGTTAATTAGCGACAGAATATGGTCTGTCGCTAATATTCCGTCACTAAACGCTGATTTTTTAGTAGTGCAAGTGACCACCCTTGGCCATGAGTGGCTCCGCCACTGCTGCTAATTCCAAAGTCAAATAGACATAAAACAAAACAAAGAGAAATAGTACAAAGTTTCTTTTACAAATCATAAAAATCATAAGCCACAACTACATCAACGTTCAAAAGCAATCAAACCTTTTCTGATTTTATATAATACCATCACCAGGCATGTACCACATCATTAGAAGGCTTGGCAAAGACTCACAGAGGGTACCGATTTTGTACACATTCTTAAATGCATCCCTGCAATTTATTAGACATATATCAAGTATTTAGTTCATGAACTATGTACAAATAGAAAAAATTACCTTATCGACAATATTAAACATACCTAATTAAACTAGCAAACTAACCTGTTGACACATTGGAATTTTCATATTCTCAGCTTTGCAAGCCGTTCGGACAACCAAAAAGGAAAAACACTAAAATCTACTGCTAATTCCAAAGTCAAATAGACATAAAACAAAACAAAGACAAAATAATACAAAGTTTCTTTTACAAATCATAAAAATCATAAGCCACAACGACATTAACTTGCAAAAGAACTCAAACCTTTTCTGATTTTATAATACCATCACCAGGCAAGCACCACATTATTAGAAGGCTTAGCAAAGACTCACGGGGGGTACACAATTTTGTACACATTCTTAAATGCATCCCTGCAATTTATTAGACATATATCAAGTACTAGTAGTATTTAGTTCATGAAATCTGTACAAATAGAAAAAAGTACCTTATCGAAAATATTAAACATACCTAACTAAACTAGCAAACTAACCTGTTGACACATTGAAATTTTCATATTCTCAGCTTTGCAAGTCGTTCGGAGAGCCTAATCTGGGAAGAAACTCTTGTAAGTAATAGCTTGTTCAGTTTAGGCATACTGACATTGGTAAAAGCTATGCGTCCACCAAACAGTATATGGAGAGACCTGGTTGTCTACCAGTTCTCTCAGAAAATGCAGTAGGTAAATAACACAGGATTTTACCATGAAAAACTCCTTGTTCAAGGGATTAAAAATCACGACCTACCACGTAAGATTTCAACTCCACCAACACCGAGCAACTTCAGATTACAACTATTTCAACCTAGGAATTAACTCACATAATCCCTCAACCCTTACAATACTCCCTATTGTAAGTAACTCTTGACTACCTCTAGCCAAGCGAACTAATACACCTAGACTAACTCTAGCCTAGTGTACCACTCACAAGCTTAAATAGGTAAACAGCCTACAAACAACTTCTGAGAATTCAAAATACCTATAAACAGCTTCTTAGAAGAGAAGAGTAGGTTTACAATTTATAGAACAAATGACAAAGACTCAAACAAACCTAAGGACTTAAAATATCTTCAGTGGTGAGAACTGGTCCTTCTGTTTATTGGAGCTTTGTTCTTGAGAGCACCTTAAGAGGTGGAGACTTGCACTTAGGATATGAGCAATTTGATTGTGCAAGAATGATGTTTCCCTTGGGATATGTTGTGTATATAAGTGAAGAGGCAAGGTGAGAGTGACAAGTCTCCTGCTGCTGTACTACTTCACTGCTACACTGCTGCACTGCTATAGTGTCTGCAGCTTTACAGCTGTAGAGTTGACTGTACGACGCGCAGGGGACCTAATAGAATAACTGGTCTCTAACTTGATCTGTCAGGATATCACAAGGTCTGAAATAACTAGACAATTATATCCCCCTTGCTAGATATCTGGTTCTTTATTCATATTTGTCAAATCATCAAAAAAATAATAACATAGTAACCTTATCAGTTTCCCCCTTTTTGACGATGACAAACTTCGAACAGATGTTCCCCCTGAGAACCAGATCCACAACAACAGAAGGATTTATACACACATACTAAGTTACCTAATGCCTTCCTCTCACAACGTTGCTACTCCGACACCCAATCCCTCCACTCATACTTCCTCCTTTTAGCATCATGCAAAAGAGGAATACAAGACAGGATAGGAAACAAATGTAGCAGCATAAACTTAGAGCCATACAGCTAATACATTATGAATATAGTCAAGAGTAATAGAAACATATAAGCAGGCATTGCATAATTTAAGTAAAATGCTGAACAACAGAGAAGCAGTAGGCTGAATAGAACAAAGCAAAATAACCAAATGCAACAAGTACCAATGTCATTAAAAAAAAGAGTAATTTAGAGAGAGCTTGAAAGGAAGTAAGATGAGATAAAAGAGCAGAGATAGGCAAGAAGGGATAAATCAATTTTTCTTGAGGGGTTGGGGGACCCAATCAATTCGATCATTTGCAGCCCTTTGATCTTTGACTATTTGATCTCGTAGCTCTTCATTCTGTCCTTTAATCTGTAGTTCTCAGCTTGCAACACCACTACCAGTTTGCTATCTAGACCAGTTTCTCCTGCTTGCTTCACCAACTGAGCTTTGAGCAAGGCATTTCCTGCTTGTAGGAGTGCAATAATTGCAGTAGCCTTCTCTTGGGCGACAATCAAACTGGAGATGATGTAATTGTTGCTCGTTCTGTCCTTCTTTGGCACACATTCATATTCCTCCAGTGTGGACATTGTGAACATTCATTTGCGATCTCCTTTGGTGGCCTTACCTATTGATATCTTGAAGTGGTTGAAGACTTTGGTCAGGAAGAACCCATAGGGAAAACCATGCTTGCCTTCTCTAGCATTTATTACCTTAACCATATGTTCAATCATTATAGTAGGCAAGCTAATGGAGGTGAAACTAGTTAATAACTCTAAAAGGACAAGGTCCTTGATTGAGGCGGTGCATCTCCCCTCAGATCTTGAAAGCACCACTTTGTTTACGAACTCAAACAAAATCTGATATTGGCCCTTGAGTTGCTTTTTGAATAGTGTTTTGCTTGTCACTTCACCCTCAGTCCTCACTATCATGTTTTTGAACCCATCATAAGCCTTTCCTCCAACTGTTGTTACTCCATCTATGGGAACTCCAAGAATCTCTCCAAGTATTTCTTCATTCAGTTCAAACACCACCTCATTCATAGAGCACGTTAGGGTTGAGTTATTAGTACATGCAAGATTGCAGTAGAACTCTGCTACCTCCTCTTTAAAGACACTGGGGGCCGGAGAGACAAGCAAGTGCGTCCACTCTTGGAATTTTACAATCTCCATCAATTCTTTCATTTCTGCCCTCTGAATATTTCAGGATCAAAAACTCTACCCAACAGTACTTTCTGATTTCTTAGATTGTCCTCCATCTTCTGTTTCACATCCTGGCTTTGTTTTCTTTTCTTGGAGGAAACAGGTTCCTCCCTAGCACCTTCTTTTCTTTTCTTGGTGTGCCGGGGCACACTCTCCTTTTCTACAGACTCTTTACCTTCATCCGATTCAACAACTTCCACAACCAAATTTTTCTCCTTTTCTTGCCTGCTACTCCAAGTAACTCTCTTTTCTGATGGAAACTGATCCTTTTCCTTCTCTTCATTTGGCACCATCATCCCCTACTTTTCATCAATCAACTTCTTAGGATTTTATTTTCTAACCAACCTCCTACTGCCTTTTCTTGAGCTGCCTCCCTTGTTGGATTGTTGAGCTACATCGAATTTCACCCTGCTTTGTTGTCTTGTGACAGATGTCCTGAAGATAATGCGTTTTGACACAATGTTGTCACTCTATTTCATGGATCGAGTCCTTCTCTTAAAGACAATGCTTGATCAAAGCTCTTCATCGGAGACATCATTTTGATCATAACCTGGATAACCAGGTTCCTTTTCAGAAGAAGGTTTTCCAAAGGGTACACAGATAGTGACAACCCTTTCTTGGGAGTCATCTGCCAGCTCTACTTTTAGGGGACCAGATTCCTCATTTATCTCTCCTGATTCCGCTAAGGTTTTCTCTGCTGCACCTACTACCTCGGTCAGTTTGTCAATATTACTGATACCCACATTGTCTACGTTTTCATTTACACATTCTTCATTAACAACTAAGACTTTAACATTTTCAACCCTAACATCTAACAATTCTTTATCAACCTTTATAGGCTTATCCTCTGACCTTTTATTACTACCAAAAGAAGTAGAATTATCTAAACTTGAGGGAGCATTTACGAAAACATCTTCCTTTTCAAGCATCGTTGTATCACTAATGTTACCAGTGTCACGCGCACCATCTTGATCAGTCTTTTAACCACCATCACTTTGTTCTTTACCACTTATCTCCTCAGCATCTTCAGGTTTACTACACACCTCTGTCCCATCATCTTTCTCACTTAATTCTTTTATAGTGCGAAGAAATTGTGATGTATTGATAGACCGATAACTATTATCTGAGTCAGACCTTCCATTTTCCTTGTCATTCAGACTGGGTCTTATAGAGGAAGACTTAGGATTTTCTAGGGTAGGATTCTGGGGAGTATTTAAAGAGCTAGGAGCCGATGATTTCAGGGGTGACGACATGAGGTTTTGGTTTGAGGGGCTTGGAATGTCTGGGGAATGGCTCAGGTGGCACTAGGTCTGTTGAAGTTGGGTCTTTGGACAGTGAGAGAGTATGAATAGTTTCAAGAGCAGTGGGTGAAGGAGATTCATTTTGAGACATTTTTTTTATTATGGAGCGAGAATACAGTTCACGCACAAGAATGAAAGGTGAGGAAAAAGGTTCAAGAGAGATTGATTTTGGAAGAGAGAAGAGAGAGAATAAAAAATTTGGGTTGAAAAAGAAGTAGAAGGAACTGATTTTGATTGGTTCAAAAGTTTTTTCTCACAGGCTTGAGTTGTTTCAGGAGAGTTAAAAAGTCAGGCTTTGAGGAGTTCAAAGAGGAGGTGGGTAGCAATTAATTATATGACACTTTAAGCAATTGTTAATCATGTAAGTGCTAGGGTGACTACTGACCTCATCCATAGAGAGAAGGTCTCTTGACATGCCGAAGTTTTGGTAAGTACTCTGAATCATGCATGCTTTTGCTGTCTTTAAACTACCATTTTGTGTATACCTGTAACAGTATAAGTGTGAGTTAGATGCCCCAAAAAAAAAAATTTTTACCATAAACTACCTCTCCTCTTTTCATATCCATTTTGGGAATCATGGGAGAGTGACTTGCTCATATTTTCCATTTCAGACGCACACCCTCTCCTTGGAAACTCTTGAGTGAGAATTTTTTTTTACAGCCCTTTTCTCACCCAAGCCTTCTGACTGGATTATTGACTCCGTTTGGGAACCAGAATCAAATTGGATCTCTTGGAGTGATCAATAGTGTGAATTGAGCTTCCTCAATTTGTTCCCTCAAATCTGCAATGTAGACCATCATGCCATCTCTTTCTTGTTCTGCACTGTTAAGTTTCTCAGTAAAATCTTTTTTTCTTTAATGAGTCCATAATACTCATTTATCAACTTCTTCGCCAAGAAGAATAATCCTTTGTGAGAGTATCTCTCCAGATTTACTTGATCATCAAGAGAATTCACTTCATCCTCATCATCCAGACCATCTCTTTTCTCTTCCCTTGCCTTTCCTTCTTCCAGATTTGACTTTCTCGTGAGCTTATGTATCTTGCGATCACTAACGAGTTCATCGATGGTTAGATTTTGGGGGTCCTTGGTCTCAAAAATGATATTTACCTCGTTTATCCAAGAGTTTGGGAGCGCATTCAGCAGTTTGTGAACAAAAAACTTTGTCTCCATAATTACCCCTTAAGAGTGAAGTTCATTTATGATTGAGATAAATCTAGCATGCATATTTTGGATAGATTCACCATCCTTCATTTTGAAAAACTCATATGTTGTGGTGAGTGTCAGACGAGCATCCCAGATGTTCCTTGCAAAACTGCATGAAGAGTTGCCCCTATAATCATCTGTCTCAATGAATTTACTCTTGAAATTTGACAACCATGAGCTAAATTTTCCTTCTTTGTTTGATAGACCAGCCATGAGAACGATCCTTTCTAGGTGTTAACCTTTTAGAAAGAACTAGCTCTGATACCAATTGTTAAAAGCTATGCGTCCACCAAACAGTATATGGAGAGACCTGGTTCTCTACCAGTTCTCTCAGACAGTGCAGTAGGTAAATAACACAGGATTTTACCATGAAAAACTCCTTGTTCAAGGGATTAAAAATCACGACCTACCACGTAGGATTTCAACTCCACTAACACCGAGCAACTTCAGATTACAATTCTTGCAACCTAGGAATTAACTCACATAATCCCTCAACCCTTACAATACACCCTATTGTAAGTAAATCTCAACTATCTCTAGCCAAGAGAACTAATAGACCTAGACTAACTCTAGCCTAGTGTACCACTCAGAAACTTAAATAGGTAAACCGCCTACAAATAACTTCTTAGAATTTAACTAATACACCTAGACTAACTCTATCCTAGTGTACCAGTCAAAAGCTACAAACAATTTCTGAGAATTCAAAATACCTACAAATGGCTTCTTAGAATAGAAGAGTTGGTTTACGATTTATAGAACAAACGACAAAGACTCAAACAAACCTAAGGACTTAAAATATCTTCAGTGGTAAGAATTGGTCCTTCTATTTGTTGGAGCTTTGTTCTTGAGAGCACCTCAAGAGGTGGAGACTTGCATTTAGGATATGAGTAATTTGATTGTGAAAGAATGATTTTTCCCTTGGGATATATTGTGTATATAAGTGAAGAGGCAAGGTGAGAGTGGCAGGTCTCCTGGTGATGTACTGCTTCACTGCTACACAGCGCACTGCTACAGTGTCTACATCTTTACAGCTGTAAAGTTGACTGTACGACGCCCAGGAACCTGATCGAATACCTGGTCTCTCACTTGATCTCTCAGGCTATCGCAAAGTCTGAAATAAAGACAATTATATCCCTCTGCTAGATATCTGGTTCTTTATTCATATTTGTCAAATCATCAAAATAATAACAACATAGTGACCTTATCAAACATCTTCCATGCAGGTTAATTCAGACAACCAGAGTGGTCCCTGGATATGCAAAACTTCAAGTAGCGGAAAGCTATGGGCGTCAGCAGAGAAATCCACCTCCCTTCATTTTGTGTGCAAATATCTTTTTTTTTCCGGTGAAGAACAAAATTTTATTAATCTCCAACGAACAAATTACAGATTTAGGAACCATAAAAACCAGAAGTCAACTCCTCACCACACCTACTTCTTCTATATATTTACATCAGCCTATCTAAGTATACCTAGTATCCAATATCTATCCATGTTGCTTTGTTTCTTACGTAAGAAAATGTTCTGTCTATATTTGCATTCCTGTTTGACTTGATCAGTGAGCTGCTCCGGTCTTGGAACCTTGTGTTCCCATAGAACCACATTTCTTGCTTTCCATATTCTGTACATCAGGCTTGCAAGGGCTGCTACAGCTAGTTCCCTGCCCTTAGTGCATCTTGATATTCTCCTCCATATTCCCATCAGTTCCCAATTTTGCACACCATTTTTCAGCCAATGTAGCAACTCTCTCAAGCACTGTTTATAGAAAGGGCACCTATAAAATAGGTGCCCTATAGTTTCTGGGGGATCTCCACATAGCAAACAGTCTTTATCTAGGTTGATGACCATTTTGTGCAGTTTGTCTTTGGTCGATAATCTCCTATGCACAGCTAGCCAACAAATGAAGCTGTGCTTAGGGCCATTCCTTGTACTCTATATCCATCTGCTCTATGGCCAAGGTTCAGCCTCCCCTCATCTCCATTCATACCCACTTCCTATTGTGTATTTACCAGTTCTAGTTAGCTAGCCTTAGTTAACATATCTAGTTTAGAACATGTCTCTAATTTGGCAAACCTTTTTCTAAGACCAGCAACAATCAGTAGGGTGTTGGTACTGCCACCAGTTATTCTCCTTTATGTAGACACCTACTTAACCCACAAATTATCAGCCTTTTGTGCTATGTCCACACATATTTCCCAATAGCTGCTTCATTCCAAGCAGTGCATTTAGTAATGCCTAATCCTCCTTGCCTCTTAAGTCTAAATACCAGATCCCAGGATATTAGAGGGGTTTTTGAAGTGTTAGCTTTACCATCCCATAGGAAATTCCTGCATATAGTAGTGATCCCTTTTAGCACATGTTTTGGCAATAAAAACATTGAGGCCTAATAGTTATGTACATGGATAAGCACAAAGTTGATCAGTATGGCTATTCCTGTATAGGACAGATTCCTAGAACCCCAACTTTTAATTGTAGCAGTCAATTTGTCAATTTGCACCTCACAGTCCATTTTTGAAATCTTCGTTGGGGATATAGGCACTCCCAAGCACCTGAATGGAAGTATGGAACTATGAAACCCTATTCTAGTCTAATTGTGATAGTTTTATTTATGGAAAATTATAATTATGGTAATATAGGATTTGTAGTCCTATTAGAATAGGGTTATCTTATTAGATTAGGAGAAGGAAGACCTTGCTTTCTATATAAGGAGGTCATTATGATGAATACAAAGCAGAAAGAATTCTCCCATTATTCTTGTCTCTCTAAATCCTTGTCCCTCTCTCGATTTTAACATCGTATCAGAGCAATGTTTATTCAAAGATGGTGCAAGAAGAACTTGTGAGATAAATTGCACAAAAAATAGAGGACCGGAGTGAAATCATGGCTTTTGCCATACAAGGAAGAAACCCTTACCGTGACCAAGATAAAGGAAAAAATGATGGTGCATTCTGCACATATTGCAAGAGATCCGGACATATTGTTGACAAATGTTTTTGACTTATTGGTTATCCAGATTGGTGGCCAGGAAATAAAAAAGGAGACGAGAAAACTGGAGGAAGAAGACGAGGACAGTAACAACAACAAAGGGGTGGATCGGGATCCGATCGGGGAAGAGGCAACTACCGGGCTAACACCATGGTTGTCAAAGAAGGAACTCAGGCGGAGACAGGACCGGTGAACACAAGCGGGACAGGACCTCACAATTTGATCGACGATATCTAAAAGACTGTGATTCACGTGTTGAATTCTCAAGGAATAAACTCAAATGTTAAGATGGATAATAAGACCGAAAACTCATCCTGGATTATTAACTCTAGAGCTACCAATCATGTGATCGGTAATCCGAAGGAACTGAGCAATCAACGGGACACTCCTAAGTGTCCGGTTGGGCTTTCGGTTGGAAGTGGCTCGGTGGCCACGAGAGAAGGAACACCCAGGTTGAAGGAGAGGATATGGTTGAAAAATGTCCTTTATGTTCCGAATTTGGCATGCAATTTAATTTCTGTATCACAACTAGTTGATTATTTAGATTGTGATGTGACATTTAATAGAATTATGTGTGCTCTACTGGACTCTACCCCGAGGAAGCTGATTGGAAAGGGTGAGCGTTGATGTGGACTTTACTATTTTTGGAATGTGCCGCTGATACAAGCTATGAAGGCAGAGGCAGTTGATTGGTTCGATCTTTGGCACAAAGGGTTGGGTCATCCTTCAACACAAGTAACGAAGTCTATTACTGCATTAGGCTTAAAGGAGAGTGGCAATAGATTGGATAAATAATTTGATGTATGCCAACAGGAAAAGCAAATGATAAGTGTTTTTCCTTTAAGTGATAATATTGCTTCAGATACTTTTGAGATGATTCTTTGCGATTTATGGGGACCATAGAGAACGCCTTCCTCTTGTGGTGCATCATATTGTTTTTTACTATTGTGGATGACCGTTCACGAGCCATGTGGATCTTTCTCTTAGTTGATAAGAAAGAAGTTGTTACATCCCGTATTTTCAAAAGTTAAGATGCGTCGCTGTAAATCCGCATAAGTTGGAAGGGATTAAGGTCATACATGAGGTTATAGATGTTGGACGTCATAAGTTTGATGAATTCCAAAGCCGTTATATGTATAGCCTGGATATGGTTTTTCTTTTAAGTGAAACCTTTTCGTAAAAAATTGGCAAGTATGATTTCGGGTATTTACGATTATTACTACTTCCGGATATGCTTTAAATTATACACATTATATATCAGGAATTTTGTAAATGAGATTTTCTTTATTATAAAGATAAAGTTATTTTCTCATAAGAAAAGAAAGCTATCTTTTAACCGTTTTGAGAACTTATAGTACAAAAATTGTACTCTTGATATTATGCTGGGAAAAATTAGAATTTGATAAAACATATTTTTGTAAATATTTTACTCTTTATAAAATATTAGTTTAAGTATTAATTTTATAGGATACTCATAATTTACTAATATTTCAATAGTAGTACCTCATGGATGAAGTAAATTAAAAATAATAGCATTATGCGTTCATATTGATATGATGAGTCATATCCTTTGGAATGCAAAACATGTCAAGCTTGGATCTTATATTTAGTGTGTGAAATGTCATTTAATGCAAGGGTGGTTTCCTTTTCCTTTTTATCTTATTCCAGAACCTTATTTCGTTAACCTTTCTCTAAATTTAGCCAAGTTGCTACAATTTTTTATTTCCAATAGTAAAAGTAGTGGTACATCATTCGTTATCCACTTTCACGCATCATTCTATTTTGAACTTCATGTCATCCTTGATGTTTCCATATACTTCTTACTATACATTGGTATGGACTATTTTTGGGAGCACCAAATTATTCTTGGAATATAGTTTGTGTATGTTGTTGTTGATGTTCTAATTCTTGATGTTGAGTTGAGGAAGTGATAAAAGTAGGGTAGATGCTGCCCGATTCTTTATAGAAATGAGTTATCATTTGATATACATGATAGACTAGCGCCTTCTAAGTTGTATATGTATTCCTTTGTTATAGGATTGGCGCCTTAGTTGTGATAAGATCGTTATTGAGTGCGTATTGACGACAAGAGGTATGTGAAGACTATTCCCTTTCCTTCTTTTGGCACGTCCTTAATGTAAATAAAGCGTAATGAACGTCTTGCTCACGATTCCATTCATGATAGATGAGAATGTCCTTGATTCTTATTCACTTCTTGACAGTCGAACTTTTTAAGAGTATTGTACAGTTATTACTCATATCCCATGTACTCTGGATGAGTCGTTGATATACTTCGTGATAGTGTAATGTATACAACGATAGTTGGAGCACAAAGCTACCTTATATTCCAGTAAAACCAGAGACTTTCTTTTAATGAGAGGATGAAGCTAATAAGACGAATATGGTTGGTAGACATCCTGACAAGGTATAGTTTTTCAAATGTTTATGTTACACTTCCCAGGGAACTCTTATGTACTTATTAGTTACTCGATATTGGGAGAATTAATGGTAATCGTGGTGCTACTTGTGTGAATTGAAGTTGGATAGGGTTGCACGTTCCGCAACACATGCATTGAAATTGGATCGGGTTGTACGTTCCGCAACACATGCATTGAATATGGATCGAATTGCACGTTCCGCAACATATGCATTGCATATGGCTCGGGCTGCGCACCGCAACATTTGTATTGAGGCTTGGGTCGGGTTGCCCGCCGCAACATAAGTTCGGGTAGAGCTATTTTAGTAAACTAATCAAGGCCACAATATTGTACATAGATATACATGAGATTACGAAAGTATAACAAGGTACATAAGTATATGTGTTAAGACTTATATAGATAGGTTAGAAGTGTCAGGTTCCACTCTTATCTTTCCTCTTCATGCTACATGGTTGTTGTATTATATTTCTGCCTTACATACACGGTACATTCTTTGTACTGACCGTCCCTTTGCCTGGAGGCGCTGTGTTTCATGCCACGCAGGTTTAGACAAACGAGGTGAGGACCATTCACAGTAGACTACCTTCAAAGTACAGTGTGTGGTTGGTGAGCTCTATCTTTTCCTGGAGCATTTTTGAGTCAGGGTTGTCTATTATATTTTGAATTTTGGGTCTATCGGGGGCCCTGTCCCGATTTATATACTTTGGTTATGTCCTTAGAGGCCTTTACAGGCAGATCCTGTGTACAGTCTAGCCATGTTTTGTCTGTAGTGATGTCGATCTCTTAGACCCTTATGTATATATATATATATATATATATATATATATATGTATGCGTATTCTAGGAATGATATTTACAAAGGTATAAGTTGACCTTGCGATCAGATGCTTAATTTTGTATGGCATTATACTCATAGGTTTCCCTCATTGGCCTTATTCATCTTTCGAGACATAGATGATGCGAGTTATAGTTTGGTTCGCTCGGCACTAATCAAGTGTCGGGTGCCAATCATGCCTCACCAAGGTTGGGGTGTGACAGAAGTGTCCCAAACCTTGAAGAATTTCTAAGCTTTTGTGGAGAGGCAGTTTAGAAAAAGGGTGAAAATAGTTAGAAGTGATAACGGAATGGAGTTCACATGTATGAAGACTTAATTCTTCGAACGTGGAATTCCGTTTCAAATATCTTGCACATGGACAGCTCAGCAGAATGTAAAAGTCGAAAGAAAACACCGTCACATTCTTAATGTGGCGCGAGCATTGAGATTTCAGGGTCATCTTCCGATAATATTCTAGGATACCCCTATGGAAAAAAAGGTTAGAGATTGTATGACTTAGAGAACGATGAATATTTAGTCTCAAGAGATATGGACTTCTATGAGACTAAGTTTACCTTTGCTGAGGGATCAGGTAACTTAGTCAACAGCATAGAAGTGATACCGGATGAAAATAAGGAAGAAAGAAGCCAACACGATTTTGAACAAGACCATACTGATAATGTAGGTACGAACGAAACTCGAATGGAAGAAGTACGGACACTGAATATCGAACCTACGGATCAGCCAGAATTAGACCAGACAGATGTCGGTCCAAATAGTGAAAGCATGGAGGAAGTACAAACGGAGGTATTCAGGTCAGTGAAATGCCACCAGAGGAACAATTGGGTCGGAGTAAACGTCAGAAGCATGAATCGATTCGGTTGCGCGACTACATCACTGAAACATTCCTAAAAGAAAGTCCATCAACTTGTTCGTTTGATCCTCAACAACCCTCATGAGAACCTTATCCTTTAGCCAACTACATATCATGTGATAATTTTCCTCGCAACACCAAAGGTTCCTTGCTACAATTACCAGGGAAACTGAACCAAAACCTTTTCGGTGGCAATGAAAAAGGAACATTGGAAAATAGTCATGCAGCAAGAGATCCAAGCGTTGAAGGATAATGGAACATGGACACTAGAAACTTTACCACTGGATAAGAAAGCACTCGGATGTAGATGGGTGTACCAAATGAAGTACAACTCTGACGGAACAATCAGGTGATATAAAGCTCATCTGGTCATCTTCGGAAATAAACAAGAGGAAAGAATGGACTGCAAAGAAACTTTTGCTCTGGTTGCTAAGGTAGTAACCGTTTAGACCTTCTTAGCAATTGTGTCTGCGAGAAATTGGGAGTTGCATCAGATGGATGTGCATAATGCCTTCTTGCACGGGGACCTTACGGACGAGGTTTATATGAAATTGCCACTACGATTCCGCGTTCCTAATCCGGGGCAAGTATGTCGACTCCGAAAATCTTTGTATGGTTTGAAGCAAGCTCCAAGGTGTTGGTTTGCGAAATTGTCAAGTGCTTTGATGAAATATGGGTTCAAACAGTCGTACTCAGATTATTCTCTATTCACTATGCACCAAGAAGGTATGTAGCTTAATGTCTTAGAGCCTGTTTGGATGGGCTTATGCCTATAAGCTGTTTGCAGCTTATAAGCTAAAAAAAATAAGTTGGGGTGGTCTAACTTATTTTTTTGACTTATAAGCTGTTTTCAGTTTGTAAGCTGCTTTAGATAAGCTACGTCAAATGGGCCCAATTATTTTTTTGAGCTTATTTTAAGCACAAAATGACTTTAAGTTGGCTAGCCAAACACTCAAAAAAACTAAAAACAGCTTATAAGTAACTTATAAGCAATTTATAAGCCAATCCAAACGGGCTCTTAGTCTATATGGATGACTTGATTATCTCCGGAAACGACCATAGTGCCATTGAACGATTCAAAGACTATCTCCGCACATGTCTTCACATGAAGGATTTAGGCCCTCTAAAGTATTTTCTCGGAGTTGAAGTTGCACGCGAACCAACTAGGTTATTTCTCTTTCAACGAAAATATACCTTAGATATAATCTCTGAGTTCAGTTTACTAGGAGCTAAACTAATCAATATTCCTATGGAGCAGAATCACGGTTTGGCGTTGGCCAGAGGAGCCCTTTTGGGAGATCTGAAACCATACCAACGTCTGGTCAGTAGACTCATATATCTCAGTTTTATGAGACCTGAGTTGTCATAGTGCGTACATGTTCTGTCCCAATTCATGCAGCAACCGAGAGAAGCACACTGGAACACTGCTCTCCGTGTGGTGCGTTATTGAAGAAGAACCCAGGACAAGGTATTGTGATGAGAAAAGATTATGATCTCCAGTTATACGGATGGTGTGATTCAGACTGGGTCGGATGTCCGTTGACTCGAAAATCACTTACCGGTTGGTTTCTCTCCCTCAGTAATTCACCCATATCATAGAAAACACGAGAGCAGCACATTGTCTCTCACTTGTCAGCTGAGGTAGAATACAGGTCAATGGCAATGACAGTTTGTGAATTGAAATGGCTAAAAGGAATCTTGCATAGTTTGGGCGTTGAACATAAATCTCCGGTGAAAATATACTGTGATAGTCAAGCGGCATTGTATATTGCACAAAATTCGGTGTTTCATGAACGAACTAAACTCATTGAAGTCAGCTGTCATTATATCTCAGATGCACTCCAATCCGATATAATACTTCCTAGTCATGTGTCAACCGGTGAACAATTGGCCGATGTGTTTACAAAGGCTTTGGGAAAATCATAGCATCAATATTTGACTGGCAAGTTGGGCATTCAGGACCCTCATGCTCCAACTTGAAGGGGGGTATGGAACTATGGGACCCTATTTTATTCTAATTGTGATAGTTTATTTATGGTAAATTATAATTATGGTAATATCAGATTTGTAGTCCTATTACAATAGGGTTACCTTAGTAGATTAGGAGAAGGAAGACCTTACTTTTATATAAGGAGGTCATTATGATGAATACAAACCATAAAAAATTCTCCCATTATTCTTGTCTCTCTAAATCCTTGTCTCTCTCTCGATTTTAACAGGAAGAGTTCCCTTTGAGTACCCTGTCAACTTACATAAATCTTCCACCTCCTGTTTTGTCATGTTAGCACTGAATATATTAGACTTAGGAGCAATAGTAGTCAGGCCTGAGGCATTTGAGAAGGTTCTCAACCCTCTAAGCATCAACAAAACTACTTGGAATTCACCTTTGCAGAAAAGAAGGACATCATATGCAAAGATAAAGTGGTTAAGCTTCAAACTGCTGCATTTTATATGGAACTGGAATCCCTCTTGACTGGCTACCACATCCATGATCCTGGAGTAATATTCCATATGCAGATTACAAAAAGGATGGGGGATATTAGATCCCGCTGCCTCAATCCTCTTTGCCCTTAAATATTGCCATACACCCCCACCATTTATAGCCGGTGAGTATTGGGTATTGGTTATACAAGTCATGACCCATTTGATAATTTGCAGGGAAATCCAAAGCATGTAACATTTCTTCCAAAAATCCCCACTCCACTGTGTCATAAGCTTTCTTCAGGTCAATCTTTATAAGGCTGCTTTTTGTACTTTGCTTCCTGTTATACAACCTAACCAAGTCTTGGCATATGAGTAAATTATGCACAATTGTTCTTCCTGTCACAAATGCACTCTGGTTGTCTGAGATAATAGAAGGGAGCACCTGTAACGGTTCGCATTTTCGCAGGTGGGATTAGCGCTTGGAAAAGCTACTTCGAAATCATTGGTGCTCTTTCTGACTTTGTTTTAAAAGAGTCGCCACCTAATTTTTAGGAAATTAGAAAAACCAGTTTTGAAGAGTTTATTCATACACCGTGAAAAATCCTTCTTAATCCAAAGTTCTAGGTAAGGGTTCTGGTGATCCCCTAGGGAAGGTGTTAGGCACCCTAGTATTAAGGATCCGTACTATACGGTTAACCTTCAAATTCCAATGTGTGAGTATTTGCATGAACTGTTTATTTGGTGTTTATTTCCCGTATTATAAAAATCTGTCATTTTGCATATCATTTTGAAAAAAGAACTAAATGTATTCCCTTTACATATAGGGCATTTAAGTTCGGATTTATAATATCCGGATATAGTTAGTCTCTTTTATATATAAGGATAGTATTAGTTTTTTTGTAAAGATAAAAAGTTCATTTATTTTTAACATATGAGATAAATAAATTTCGTTCATGCTTGGCTCATACATGGGCCGGATTAATCCGTTTAATACGTTTTTAGAATGTCCTTATCTAAAACTTTGTGTTTTCAAATGATTTATATAGATTTTATTTTTATAAGAAGTTGCTTATGTTGACATTCAATTTTGACCCTCCTTTCTTCCAACTTGTTTTCTCGAGCCTTTAAATTAGTATCAAAAATCTATTTTTTTACCACTATTTTATTACTGCTACAACTATTATTAGTACTATTATAATTATTGCTATTGTTATTATTATTATTAATGTTGTTGGTTACTACTACTATTATTTTTATTACTATATACGTATCTACTATTATTACATTTATTACATAATATGGACATAAGATCTTTGAGAAATTTAGAAGCCAAGGAATATGGAAGGAAGGATTCTAGGTCCAAATTTAAGTCCAGAGCCTCTTTATTTCGACCAAGAAGCTACAGCCCATTTCATCTAAGCCCAGCAAAGAAGACTCTTCATCAGCTCATATGAAATTACCCTACCCAAATACTATCATTTTCTCAAGGCAAAACTAGGGTTGCACTTTGGCTATCCAAACGGCGCCGCTGACTCTCTTTCTTCTTCTACACAATAATTCACCTATCTTCAACTATAGTCAGAAGATTGCACACCCTATTTCGAGTAAGATTCATCTTTTTCTCAGAAGGACGCTCCCTCTTTCATATTTGACTGAAACTATTCGAAATATGGAGATACATGTCATCTTCACTCGATTTTTCACTCTGCTTTCTTCCCCTTTCAGACCAATTTGACCATGTCCAACGTTCGGATTTAAAAAATCCAAATCCAAAATCCCGCCCAAAAATCGCAACACATACCCTAATCTCCTCCTATAAATACAACCTTATATCTCCAGCAAAGAACAAGCTTTGGCTGCCGCTACTTCCAAATATTACTCCTTCAAACTCTACTCTTAATCTCGATTTATTTTCAAGCAAAAGCCAAAGCCCCGTTCACTGCACCCACAAAAGGTACATCCACCACCTTTTCTCTACTTTTTGTCTATGTGATATAAATGCTCTCTGTGTCTCAAGAAAATTATGTCTTAAGGGCATTTTTTCTTAGCTTAGATAATAATTAGAAATGACGTTAGAAGATGATTTCTATAATTAAAAGGCTCAAGTTTTCAAATAAAGTTTATCACTGTTACGGTGTGGTGCATCTGTTCATTTTATACATATATAAGGAAGTAGTATATAGTTTACTGTTTTATGAAAAGGACTAACCATTTGGTCTAAAAGTGAATGAGAATACTCTTAATCAGTTAAAGTCTTTGTTGAAACCAAATGTGATCTTGTTTTCCTTATCGTGTTTATTATCAATATATTAAGAATAAGTTTTTTTTCTCCAATCTTGTTTCCCTGTCTTCGCTCTTTATCTCTGTGATAAATGCTATGCCTATTTTAAGAAATTGTTTGCCGAAAGTAATTCTTTCCTAGTCTTTTATCTAAAAAAAGAAAGCAATGAGATTATGATGTTAAGAGCTTAAGTTTAACAATGCATGTAGTTAAATAATGACTAGTTGTATATTTATATTTGAGTACTACAAGTAGAGGTAATGGATTTGAGTTCTCCTTAAGATCTAGTCATTGTTATGATAACTCATGGTTGTTTAAATGACTATCAGACATTATGTGTTTAGAATTAATCACCTTTGATATATGTATGTTTTGAAATGTTTCCTCCCTGCCTAAGTGTCCTTTGGTTTGTTTAACTACTTTAGTTGAGTTTAGGTGAATCAAATCTCCTGGGGAGTGACAAAGCTAGTTAAATGTTATTTTTTTTTTCATTTGGTTAAATCCTAATGCATGAGATCTTGTAATCAACGATTATTTATGTTTCACTATGATGAATATGTGAAATATTTTATTTGTTTAACTCTGGTTGGATTAAAGGTTTCTAATATCTTGTCTTCAGCGGTCATTTATGTTTATTTAATTAACTGTCCAATCCTCGACGTTAGCTAATCCCTTTTCATTTTGTTGTTTCGCATGATCACCGGAGCGTCGAAGAGTCTCACTTGAGACTCAACGACGCCAACGCTACGCGGAGCCAACACGACGTCATTTCCTCCTTGTTTCTGTTGAACAATGAAGCTGGGCAATTTACCATCCCCGGAAAATTGGATGGAAAACATGCTTATCATCTTATGTCTTTTTTTGTTCTTTTCTTCCTGTTTGCTAACTTATGTGTTTGTGTGCCGAAAACTTAATTGCTATGGGATTGACAGTTAGACTATCTAATTATTTAGATTTTTTCTTTCCCGATATTAATAGGATATTCATCATATTGAGGATAACACTTAGATGTAAAGATTAAGTAGTAATAGTAGCTACCCTGTTTTCATCTAGAAATATGTTTAAGTCTTTTAACTTTGGAGACATACTTGGAAAACAATTTTGGTTTTGGATGTGGGCAATACGTTTCTATTACGCAACTTTTTAGTTCAAAATCTATTTTTGTAAATTATTCTATTACTATCTAGTCTATTGAAAAGGTTTAAATTTTAGCTTACTTTTGGGAAAATAACGTGCAAAACTTTTGCCCATTTTTGTTTCAAACACCTTTTGGAGAATTAAGCCTTTAAATTTAAAAGCAGGACTTTTCAAATGACTTACAATTTTGATATTATTTCATCAACAAAATGTATTACTTAGCACTTATATTTTAACGATCTTTTAAAGCCTAATTAATTCACTTAAATTTGATCGGTTAATCGTATTTAACGGATCTTAAAGGATGTTTAATACCTTCCCTTTAGGATAATTAGAACCCTTACTTAGAATTATATAGGGTAAGTAGGCTTTTAAATTAGAGTTAATTTAGCATTACTTTAGGTGTCCTAATTCATCTTAAAAATAATTAGGTGGCGATTCTTTGCATAATTAATTAGGAATCGCTAATATGTTGTACACTATTTTGATCCGGTTAAAATGGGACATAACAGCTTATATAACTAAACCAATTTTTTGGTCCTGGAATTTTTTTAAACCTAAAGCCCAATTATTTGGAAAATAAAAGTAATATTTTGACGTGGGCTTTGGCCCAAATTTATGTTTTTTCTAAAAGGAATAGTGTTTAGGTCTGTTGGGTTTTTAGCCTAGAATCTTGTTTTCCCTTTTGTTATTGGGAGTGGGCTCAGCCCAAAACGCGTTTTTCTTCCTTTTTTCTGTTTTTTTTTTTGGTTAAGTAGGACTTAAAAAACGTAATTTTCGATTGGGCATTAACCCCCCAAAACTCTCATCTTTCTACTGGGCCTTAGTCCGGAAAAAGACTTGTGTTTAGTACATGAACACATTATGTGTGTATATATATATATATATGAATTTGAAACCATTTTCTGGTCAGACTTAAGAGAAAATCTGTTTTTTAGAAAAAACAGACTTTTAAGGAAAAAATAAAAGCTCTTTTTCTTTTAGAAACATTAAATTTGTTTTTCTTCATTAGAAAACTGGTAACAGTCTCCCATAAATGATGTATCCCTTTTACCCTTTCTATTGATTTACTTAGCCATTTTTACTCTTTCAAAAATCGTTTATGTATTGAGCCGGGGTTTTGAAAATCGCGTGGAGACCTAAAGTCGAGCTAAACGGCGTATGTACCGTTTGCCTAAGATGTCTAGTTCAAACCATAATAATTCCAGTAATAGTGTGAGTTGTTTTACAAATAAAAATACGATACAACATTTAAACAACAAAAGAAACTAGCATAATATATAATTAATGGAGAAGGGATAGACTAGGGGTGTACCAAACCCCTAGTTAACCATTTTTACCCATGGTTGGGCCTTCCTGTCATTTTCACCCATGACTGGGCATTCAATATATATTAGATTCCCTTTTCTCTTATTGGACTCAATAATTTCGAAGAAATTTCCCTACTGGGCCTTTGGCCCAATAGGGTGACTGGACTTCGGCCCAAATGGCCATGTAGTGAGAGGAGGAAAAAGAAAGAGGACCCAGGTTAGTCTACATTTACTGAACCTATCACACACACATATATATATATATATATATATCAAATTTGTTACAAGGTACACAATTAAGGCACTCGATTGTATACTATTGGCCTCATTGATTTGGAACTCATACCATGCAAGGGAAAAGGTTGTCACCACTCGTACTCCCGATGCCGCACAAGTTCCAAGGGGTTTCATGAACTCCAGGCATGGCTGAACATCGGGGAATGGCTAACACCTATTCCGCAAACCACCTCAACTCCTCTAACCAGTGTTGCCATAGGATACAATCAGAGCTCCATAATTGTGCACAAGCATCACCACGTATGGAAGTAATTTAAATACAAACAATACTAAAAAATAAACTCAAAGTCATAATAAGGAGACTGAGACAGATATGGCAGTGTAATGATATGAAAAATAACTTAACAGCTTCAAAATACTTAATCAATAAATGAACTAAACAAAAATCATCCTTTTTTTTCTTTGCCATTGTGGTTTAATGAAAACTGGCCCATTTCTAATTTCACCTGAATTGGGCTTGGCCCAACTGCCTTTTAAAGGAAAACGCATTTGAAAGTTTAAAGCTTCAATAAAGTTTCTATCCCCTTTATTCATTCACATACACCTTATTTATCACTAACATTTTCCTCTGTATACACATAGTATACTATGACATACACATGTGATGTGTATATCAAGTGTATACCATATGTATACCCTCTTCCTTTTCATTGACCTAAGCATAGCCTATGTATATTCATAATCTTTATGTTTGAATTTTAGACTCAAGATCATTCCATTCACTTAATTAGTCCCTGCCCCTTACAACAGTGTCCAAATATAAAAACTAAAGCTGATTCAAGTCTAGCTTGATTCCTATACATATCAAACAAATGATTCACCAGATTCACATATTAGCAGTCCTCATGGCAACAAGTGTGAGAACTAATTAATGCAATAACAGAGCACAATAGAGAGATGCAGGTGAAAAGAAACAATCTAACACATTACAACTTATGACCACAAAGAAGGGTTGGAAAACCAGGAGTCTAAATTAAAATTACACTAAATGATTTGAAGCTGAGTCAATTAGATTCCCAGAGAAACCCACAGAAATGAGCCTTTGGTTTAATCAACAGTAGTAGGAGCATATACACAGCTAGATTTCATGTGAGTTGCCACTTAAGTAAAAAAAAAAAAAAAGAGCAGCTATGTATATCACCAAGCCTCACAGAAAAGGGAATGACATAAGGTTTCAAACAACTCTTTGTAACTCAGAATTTTCTAAACTCCTAATAGGACACTTATTACTAACAGCCTTAAACTAGTCCATTTCCCTTAGAAAGAAAGCAAAAATCACCTTATTGAAACAACCAATTTCTTCTTCCTAATTTCCTAAGTTCCCTCAGACATTCAAACAAGTTAACTTTTCCCACCCCCTTTCCTATTTCCAACCTTTGATAAAATGGTGAGATCAAGGAAGATCAATGCATCCTCATGACAGGAATGGCCCCCATGGTCCATAGGTTGTGTCATGACACCCCTCATTTGGAGGGTAGGTACTATGAATCAAGCTAAGCTTGACTCTTCCCTACCCTCTCTTGATGTATCTTTGAAAAGACCACCCCACTCCAAGTGGTTCACAAATTGTTTCAAGAGTACTCACAGCATCCTCAAACAACAACATTAAATCAATTCCAGCTTATTACTTATTCATTATTTGACATAAACTCAGTACTCAGTTATTTCATCCTATAGTTCTAAACATGATAGGACTTTAAACACACTAACAATATAGAGATAGACTTCATTAAATAGAGTACAACCTTATCTCCTTAATCTAAGTTACACTACAATGCATAGCAAGGTCAAAATGTAACAGTTCAGTTTCAAAGTAAGAGTTCCCACCAATCTTTTATTAACTAAAATATCCTCTTTCTAGATTCAAACTATGGTTAGGGCAACAACACAGACAAGTCAAGCATAAATATATCATACAGGTTTTCATTGAATATATTCAGTCTTAAACAACACATAGCAAGCAAGTTTGAATTGTAAAACATGAATCCAGGCCCAAATAAATGACTTACTCCTAGAACTTCAGTCAGTACTGCAGTTTTTAATCCCTTTAATCATGGCAAAGAATGGGATAGACCCTCACACTTTATTTTTACTTAGTTTTAATTGCATAAAATCTCAGAGCCCCCCCAGGCATGGTAAAATACTTCTAACCAAACGTGAGACCTCTGTGAATTCCACAGCCATGAAAATGAGGTTTAAGGGAAAAAGGGAACCTCAGGGTCCTAAAAGAGAAACAGGGTAGGGTGAGGTCGTCACCTCCCCATCCCTTTCTTGAGTCTTGCTTTTAGTAAAAAAGGGAACAAAACCCCACTGGTCATTATCTTCAGTTCATGCCTAAGCTCACCCTTTACTCTCCCAAGGCAACCTCAACCTTTTACCTTATCCTCATGCCCAGTGACAACCACCAAGACCTTATGGTTAAGGTTAGTTTGACACTGCCTTTATATCAAATTCCATCTAAACACCTAATTAACCACACGAGTTAACAATTTCAATCAATTCAACTCAGGGTCTTAATTGTGAAAGCTACTTTGAATTCCTTTTAGACATTACCCTTTTGAAAAGATTTGAACATCTTAATCATTTTAGACTTAAGCTTAGACTGAACAATAACCATTAGACTCAAATAGTTCTATTTCATTGATTGACTAATCATTTTAAAGTTGAAGAGAATATTAGGATTCAATTACTGTCTCAGCGTCACTGGACCCCTTTAAAGACTCAAACATGGGTCATAAAAAAAAGGGGGAAAAGGGTCTGGTGACACAAAAATCTAGGCTAGATCTTGTCTTAACAAACAATCATGCGACACAATCATCCTAGTTATGTCTAGGTGCCCTAATTCATCTTAAATGGTCTTACATCTTCATAAGCCTACACTAGCCTTTAATGGACCACTTGGGAGCATATTACAAAATAAATAAACTTTAGCCTGAACCTTCATTTTACAACTACTCAAAGTTATTTTGCTAATCCAGACTTAGGTAGACTCAGACCTATTCAAATGCAACTAAGCCTAATTCAATCATGTTCTAGTGCCTTGACCACATCATAAGACTCATATAAGTATGCCTAAACTCTTTAAGCTTTATTTTAATCCAATCATGATCATATTTATCCTAATCATTGGCTTATACCATTTACCATGCCATAAACAAAGTATGTAGACTTAGGAAAGCAGATTAAGCATTCAGATTTACACAATCTCATCAAGAAAACTAGCAACTGCCCTAGACTACTCAAGATGGATCATCACAATACTTTAGCAATCTCTCACATTCAAATAAGATTAGTATTAGTCTAGAAGTTCACCAAAATTACTGTTATTAATCATGTATTCATATTTTGTCATGTTTAAGGATTGAGCAGCCAAACATGACCTTCAACATCTAATAAAGCATACAACAATCTGTACATCTCTATCTATAGAGAAACATCAATAAAATCATCTAGGCTTACACATTCAGTCCATACAAACAACCATTATTAAGGTTAAACATGTCATTTATGAAGGTAAGGAAGTGATCTCTATTTCCAAACATCTAATGAACCTTAAGCATCATTTGGACCAGCACATTACCACTTAATTGAACCAAAGACAAACTAACATCAAACAGACCATTATCACATAACAAAACTACTGAAAATAACAAAAATAAGCAAAAAGATAAAATGTTACCTTTTAAAAGTACAGCCATGGTCAAGATTGAACTTGAAAGCCTTTTTGTGCTTCCAAAACCCATACTCAGCCACACCAGACTCAAAATAAGTAAGAAACGAATTTTTAGAACAAAGAAAAACCTCAAATTAAGTCAAAGTCTTAAAAAATTTATACTGAGAGGCTTGGATTCGAAGTTTCTAGCCTCTTTTAGTTTTTCCCAATTTTTCTGACTTTTTTTCATGGTAAGGGTGGGGTTCTATTTATAGAACCTCAAAAATTGTTCAAACCCTCAAAATACCGATGTGGGACAACTAATCTTTCCCAGAAAATAACCTTGTAAAGCATATCTATGGCTCAAAACGTTTATAACAGTAAGTGAATGCTCAGATCTAAGCCTCATGGGACTTGATCCAAACCACTCACCCCCACCCAATGGAAATCGAGCAAACATGAACAGAATACAACAAATAAGACAGCAATAATCCACTTTGACTAAATAATTTCAAAAGAAAAAGGATCTATTACTGATTTTGGAAAGATCTGGGTAAAAACAACCTTTGAATTAATTTGTTACACGTAATAACACTGCAAAAGTTGTGCATCTTTCATTTGTTCTGTGATTTTGCCATTTTTGGGACGAGAGAGAAAGATAAAGCAGGCGGCGGCCTTAGGGTTTGCAAGAAAGAGGGAAGAGAGAGAAGGAAAAGGAAAAAGGGTCTTTTGTTTTGAATAATGAAAAAGGGGATAAAACCATTTATCTTTACGCGGGGTTGGGCCGAGTCTTGGCCTATTTTGGGTTGGACTCGGTCCAAGTCTTAAAAATATAAGGCTGGCCCCTTTTTTGTAGTGTATACATATATATGTATACCTAGTGTATACACGTGTATATATAGAGTAAAATAGGTAATTTAATAATCAGATAAAATTAAAATATTGATTATTGGTGATAATATTCCAATTATAAACAAATTAGGGCATAATTAACCTATTAAAATAATTTTTAAAAAATGGCCAACTGTGTAAAAATGGGCTTAATTTTGCAAATATGACCCTAATTAGTTCTAATCCAATTGATTATTTCAATTATGGCCATATTTGGCCTAATTAGCATATTTTAAAATTAAATTTCATTAATGACCTTAATTAATTTGAGCCAATGAATTTGGTTATTTCAATTAAGGCCATTAAGAGGCTAATTCTACAAAAATGACCCCAAATTCCTGAAACCATGAATTGGTTAAACTAATTGTGGCCATAACAAATAATCAAATAATTTAAAAATAAATTTGCAATAATGACCACCTAATTGATTAATTAAAACATTGATAGATAATTATAAATAATTTTGACAAATTATGCCCTTATACAAAATTTAAAGATTAAGGGATGAAATGGTTAGTTATTTTAACTACTCAAAACTCCTTGAATTGAAAGTATTTGCTAAGTTTGGTTTTTGACAATTTAAACAATTAAAATAAATGATCATTATTTTTTAAAACAAAAAAGCCCTTTTTTTCCTTGACTAAATCTAATAAGTATCTCATAAATGTCATAAAGGGCTCCAACTAATTTCTAAATAATTTGTGATGCCATAAAAATCTTTTTATCAATTTAAAGGAGTAAAATATTGACTTGAACAATTTATATAAAATTATCTAAACCCTTTAAAGTGCACAACTCATTTTATTTATTATCCAAGGACTCTGAGTGATTAAAATAAACTACGGGAGGTCAAAAACTATGTGTCAACAGCACCAACTTCAATCTGACACAAAACCTTAGAGATTTTGTATATTGTGTTACAACATGCTATTACTCTATAGCCACCTACTGCCTCAACATGATTACTCTTTGGGACCAATCTGATGATGGCATTATTCCAAGCTTTTAGAATTTTCGTAGAATAGAAAAACTCCTTCACCCCATCAACCAAATCTTTCTTCACAATCTCCCAACAATCCTTATAAAAGTGGCTTCCAAATCCATCAGGACTAGGTTCCTTGTCCCCATTTATAGCCCACAACGCTTGTTTGATCTCAGATTCTTCAATTGGCCTGGCTAGCACATCACTCTGTTCCATGGCAACAGTAGGCCCCCTTCTTACTGTTGCACTATAAACATGTGTTCTATATTAATATAGAAGTTGGTGCATGCCCCATAAATCCCCTGCATATCAGTTTTGAGCATGCCATCTGAGTCTCTGATGGTAAAGATTCCATTTGCACTTCTTCTTACTTTTAAAACACTGTGAAAGAATTTAGTGTTCAAATCTCCATACTGAAGCTAGTGCATTTTGCGCTTCTGTTGCAAAAACTGTGTTCTGGCTAGGCTTCAAGTCTCATACTCCTTCAGCAACTACATTTCTTCAGTGATGAGTTGCAAGTCATTAGGACTCAGTTGCAGTTATGCTTGACACTTCTGCAGTTTCTTTTGTGCCTTCTCAGTATTAGTTTCCACTTTATTGAACCTTTCCCTGTTAATAGCTTTGACAACCTCTTTAGTCTGTTTAACTTGCCAATCACTTGAAACATTTTTGTGCCAGTAATGTTTCGCTCCCAACTCTGATTTACTCATACCTTGAAGTTAGGTGCCAGACTCTATATCTTGAAACACTTGAATCTGTGAACATTCTGAGGTATCCCGAACTCCCAGTGTATTATACCAAGATAGTGTTGAAATAGCCCCTCACTAGCATAGTGGACCTCAGATACTGGTAAGGCAGTTATCCATTCACCATTTATAATTACTCTGTCTCTTCTACTATATACTCTAATGGATCTGGAGGGCATGTTTCAGAGTAAGCTTGACGAAATTTGGAGGGAATGTTTCAGAGTTGATGGGCATTATTCAGAGCCCATCAAAATGCAACTTGATAAGATTTTGATATGAAAACAAGTTTATTTTCTCACTCGTGTGACTGGAAAATTGGAGCTTCAGATTCTCCAACGTCTTTGAAAGCATAATTGGCACAGGGATTGATGTCACACCCCATTTTAACCGGGTTGATTTATGGAGTATGACGTATTGGTGATTCCTATTTATTTTGTTTTAAGGAGTCGCCACCTAATTAATTTAACGGTGAATTAGGACACCTAGAGATAAACTAAGGCAAAGTTAAAAACTAAACCTCAATTAATAGTCTGCTTAACCAGTGTGATTCTAGGTAAGTGCTCTATATTATCCTAAAGGGAGGGGTTAGACATCCTTTAGAATCCGTTAACTTACGATTATCCGATCAAACTTAGGTTAATTAGTTAGACTAAACGCGAATATAATATTTAAGAAAATAATTTTGTAAATTATTGCTAAGGTTTAAAAAGATAAAAAATGTAATAATGCTATTTAAAATAATGCTTATAGATATTACTAAGGTTTTAAATGAGAAACATTAGCTAGAATAAGACGAATAGAAAATATGATAATTTATATAGAAAGGAAATTTCAAATGCCGTTTAGCAAAAGAAGGTTTGAAATGCTAAATAACACTTAAAAATATGTTGATATAATTTTGAATACTAATACTATTTTAAAATAAAACTTGTAAAAGATAATTTGCATATGAGTAATAGTTTTAATAGAAGATTTCGCAAATTTGAACTTTGAATAAGATAGTGTGATATGAATATGACTATGTAGAAAAATCTAGACTATTCTTTAAATGGAAAGCAGAAGGAAGTGAGTTTTCTTTCTCTTTTAAACTTTATTTAATTATGCCTGGTTAAAATATATAATTGGGTGAACCTTGAAAACAATATTCATAAAATATGCTTGAGTTTATTATGTGTATTAGTGACGTTTTGAAATGTATATGATAGTAAGAATAAAATATGATTCCCTTTACTTAAAATATATAGCAATGCCATTTTGCAAATCAACTATTCCAAATAAAATAAACATGAAAAGAAGAGAATAAAGCTTATGGAATTAATTGTTAGTTTTCCTTAAACTAACTACCCATTACTAAAACTAAACCTACTAATTCATTAGGATTTATCTAAACTAAGAAAACAAAACAAACAAAGAGTTAGTTGCATAATACAAATTAAATGCACAAAATAAATAGAGGAGAAGATAATTTAAATGGGCTCAGCCCATTTTTAAGAAGGGCTGCTGCAATCGGGCACGGGCTCAGCCCATTTTAAAGGATGGCTGATCTGCTGCTGTTGGGCTGGACACGGAAAAGATTTCATTGGGCTTTTAGCCCAACACCGAATGTGGAAGAAGAACAAGTCCCTCGGACTCGTATATGATGGTCATGCATAAAAATGAAAGGAAAAGAATTAATATATAATCAATGAATAAGGTCAAACATATAACATATAATCAAGAAGGCAATTGAAATGGGGATGAGACTTGACTGAAACAAATTTTTGAGAAAACAGGAAACGATCTTACAGCAAACCTTTTGCTCGAACTAAACGATGACAATTCCCTATTTCTGAGACAGACAAGAATCTAATACACAAGTTAGGGACAATAGCTAAAAGAATAGAAAAGAAGTTCCAAAGGCCATGTACATTTTGTCTTGGGAGTGCATATGAGTGTAGGTAGAGATGAAATCAAATATTTAAAAGAAAGAGCTGCTTAACCAATATATAAACTATCCTGAATCTAAACTTTCAGAAAAAAACATTGGAACTTAAGAAATAACAATGAGAGTAAACAGGTAGTGATTTTAAAATAAACTACTTCTACTTAAGGTTCAAGGTAAAAGAATCATTTGATAACTACAGGACTATTCTTAAACAAAGCTAGGAAAGGCCTCTTGGAATCAACATTATTTTATTTGAGCAAAAACAGAAGCCGCATTACCCTTTTTAAACATATACTCATATCATCCCAAATATTCAAGACATTTTAAATTATGTTCTTTTTCACTATTAGTCAAACAGTGAAGGAACCAAACTTAACCAACATCCCCATATATTCATAGTGATATAATAAGTTGAAGAAAAAAAATAATAGTAAAGCAGGCTATTGGCGGATTAATCTACCTTCAAAATCTAATCATATTAATAGCGAAGAATGTGACGGAATACATACTCGAACAAGAACATGTTCATCTCTTCTACTTAACCCATTTGAAAATAATCAACAAAATTGAAAGGAAATCAGAGGGAAGGGATAGATTTCATGCTTTAACTTATGCAACAACCAATATGAAACCATAGCTAGAAACGAAATTAATTCACGCACCAGTAGATCACTGAACTAGGGAAACATCAAAGTCAAAAGAACAGAACTGAAGTAAAAGGAGAAGGAGAATTACGGACCCACAGTCAATAATCTAAAAAAAAAAACTAAGCCAATCATAGTGAACTCTTAACAGATCCAAGCTAATCCCGAAACAATGAAAGGAACCAATAGTTGTGTGAATGAATGGGATTCAAAATTCTCTATTTATGACTGAGCCCAGATATGTGCATACAACCAATATGTCAATTTTGGCAAAGAGAATGTCATTTTAGGCAACAAAGCAGGGAAAGGATGATCTTCTATGTTAAGCAAGAAAACAACACATTCTGGTTCAGAGCACTACATGATCGACAACCCATAATCTTTGGAATAAGTTTATCCGCTTAAACTAAACTCATTTTAAACTTATATGGAGTATTAAGAAAAATCCATAAACTATTCGTGCTTCGCAGGAAAAGGCCAAGATTCAGCTAGAAATAACTATGGAACAAAATTAATTCATGCTGAAACTAAACAAATAAACCATAACTAAAAATGCTGGAATTAAAACAGGAAACTGAACTGCACAGAACATGGCTTAAACTGTATAAAATGAATCAACATAACGCAGAAGCATATCTAACTAAACATGACTCAAACTTAGCCTATAAACACACGACCACGCATTAAACCGTTAAAACTGAAATCCACTAAAGGAAGAGTAGCTCACGTACTTAAGCAAACTAAACTACATTATCATACTTAAACATGCTTAATCGCACAAACAGACCAGCCCAGACTTATCTATCAAACTAAAATAGCTTAACTAACACGCTTGAATCACGGAACAATAACTAAAATAACACAGAGCAACAAAAAATGCAGCAGAGATAAAAGAGGGAATGGAGAATTACCTTCTTCGGGTGCAGCGAAGTGGGTACGGATCTTCGATCTACACTCGAAACACTTTGAAATTCGAACTTGCGTATGCTCGGATCCAAAGCAATACCAAGGCAAACGAAACAAAAATTGATTTAGCAACCTTTTGACTCGATATTAAAACAATAAAACTAACTGCTAAAGGACTGATTTTTAAGGAATTCTATGCGGTTAAAAGGGCTTATATTTTAGAGATTTTTCGAGATTTTTAAAAAAATAACAAAAAGAGCTTGTTTCAGAACTTAATTTCAGGGGATTTTGCGATTCAAAAGCCTTGATTCTTAGGGGGTTTCTGCGATTTGAAAATTTGTTCTTGGGGAATTTTCTGAAATCGAAAAACTACTCTTCCTGTTCTTGGGGTTTGTTCACCCATCAAAAATCCTCCCCTAACCGATTCAAGATCCGATTATTTATAGGGTGGATTGGGGTTTTCGTTTAAGAGGAAGAGAGAGAGGAGCGGGGGGACAAGAGAAAGTGGGGAACAGAGGGAAGTGGGAGCGGCAGTGGCGTGGGGGGACAAACGAAAATGGGGGGAAAGAGGAGTGGGAGAGAAGAGAGAGAAGGAATCGGGAAAGAGGAGAAAAAAGAGAGAAGGGAGCGGGGGAAGCGGCTGATGAAGATGAGGGAAATGAGGGAAACCCTTTTAGGGTTTCCTTTGTTAAATGCGAATTGGGCCGGGAATGTGGGTTAATGGACTGGGTCAATTTTCTTTTGGGCTGAATTGGCTGAGAATGTGGGCTGGGCGGATGAAAATAATGGGTTAACTAATTTGGCCTGGTTGTTTTAAAGTATTGGGCTGGGTGGAAGAAATAGTTTGGCTTCTAAATTTACATACGAGACCCATTTTAAATTAATCATATACTGAGTGTGCCAAAATATCCCCTAATATAAAGTATGTGTTTATTAGTATTTAGATGAAAATAAAATGACGCCATAATAGCCGTGCGATAATATATTTGAAATTCAACAGTAAGTAAATGCTATTATTAAATTACGCGAAGGTAAATGCGACGTGTGTGCATAAAATAATAATAATAATAATAATAATAACAGCTATATTTTTTTAAAAAAAAAAAAGTTGCCAAAATATTAGAAGCGTAAATAGGTATTTCGGAGGAGAGGCGGGACAAAATTGGGTGTCAACAACTTGTCCCTCTTTGCCCGGTAATGATGAAAGAATTTTCGGGCAAAGACGTTGACTCGGTAGCCTATTTTGTCCCAGCTAAAGGAAATTTGAGAGGATTATGACCGAACTCCGGTCTCCGAGTTGCCTACATATCTCGGGTTGCACGAGAATCAGGTCAAGTGTAGTTCTGGGACAACTACGACACCTTATGACTAATGAACCCCGATTGGCGCGAATCTTGCAAAATATTATCCCAGTGTTGAATTATGATGACACTGGGTATCATGATAGAACTTGAGAATTCTGAAAATTGAATTGCTGGAATGCAAGAGAATACTTGTGACTAGAGACGAGTGTTCGAGGTAGATCTTTGACCCGTGTCGGGAAGTCTGATTATCTTTCCCGATAAATTGCCCCAGTTCGCTGCCGAAGAAATAGTTCCACGATTTGATGTGTGATGCCAACTTCGATATTGTTCAAAGCCACCAGCTAAAAACAATTGTTAGCAATAAAGAAATATATGTGTAAATAAGACAGGGTTAGAGAAGTTTACACTTGTAACCCCTGTTTCGAAAGTTGAATCCACAATATACTTTGGAGATGAATTAAATTTATGACTTCCACTTGAAGAGGAATTAAGTCGACATTGATATCCACCTTGACGAGAGCTAAATCCACATCCACTTTATTTTACGGAAATATAAATCTATATCCACTTTCACTGTACATAATATAAATCAACATCCACTTCCGAATTGGAATTTGGAATACCCGCATTATAAGGTGGGTGCCTGAATTGAAATTTGAAATACCCGCATTATAAGGTGGGTGCCTGAACTGAAATATCAAATACCCGCATTATGAGGTGGGTGCCTGGATTGAAATTTGAAATACCCGCATTATAAGGTGGGTGCCTGAATCGAAATTTGAAATACCCGCATTATAAGGTGGGTGCCTGAATTAAAATTTGAAATACCCGCATTATAAGGTGGGTGCCTGAATTGAAATTTGAAATACCCGCATTATAAGGTGGGTGCCTTAATCAAAATTTGAAATACCCGCATTATAAGGTGGGCGCCTGAATCGAAATTTGAAATACCCGCATTATAAGGTGGGTGCCTGAACTGAAATATAAATCCACGTCCATTTCCACGGTACCAAAATGTAAATCCACATCCACTTCCACAGTGCAAAAAGATAAATCCACGTCCACTTCCACAGTTCAAAAATATAAATCCACGTCCGCATTTCACGGTACAAAAATGTAAATCCACATCCACTTCCACGTCCGTATTATACGGTGCGAAAATAAATTCACATCCATATCCGTATTATACGGTACAAAAAATAAATTCACGTCCATTTCCACGTCCGTATTGTACGGTGCAAAAATAAATCCACATCCACATCCGTATTATACGGTACAAAAATAAATCCACGTCCACTTTCAAAAAATAAATCCACTTTCCACGGTGCAAGAAAAATAAATCAACCTCCACTTTCACAAACTTTAAAATAAATCCACTTCCACGTCCACAATGTTCATATGAATCCACATCCCCTTCCACCATTTTTTTTTATAATATAAATCTACTTCCACTTCCACGTCCACATCCACAATGTAACAAATGTAAATCCACGTCCACTTTAAAATAGTATTGTAGAAAGGTATCCACGTTTATATCCCAATCCATGTTCCATTGTGACGGAAGTTAAATCTATAATCATCCTCACAATTTAATATATGATGCAAGATTTCGATCTTGTCATCTTAGTAAATATCACATTCTAAAAAAAAATAACTTGTTATCGATTTGAAATAAATAAGTATATATAAAGTGATGAAAAAGTTGAGGAATTTAACCCGATAATAGGTGACCATGTCCGTATCCACCTTGAAGAAAGATAACTCCACGATTATGTGCCCTTGATCCATCGAGGAATGCCACGAGCTAAAACAACTGTTAGTGATAAGAATATGTAAATAGCTGGGTTTGAAAGAATTATGCTCACAGCCCTTGGTTGAGAAGATAAATTCATGTCCGCTGTTGCGACCAAAATTTCATGACAAGTGGAACAACATCCACCATTTAGCGCAAGCTACCTTTGCATCCACATTGAAGAATATTTGCTTTTTTGAAGAAAGCTAACTCTTTGATCCCGTCCATAATTAAAATTTTAAGAAGAGTCAGATATGCAACATTCATGTCAATTGAACCTGTCTCATCAACGAAGAATAGTGAGTTTAAAAGAAAATTGGTTGACTTGTGCATGTCGGGGAACTTGCCCTTGAATTGATCCTTGTTTCGGTCGCGTCCACGTTCTTCGATGCCTCATTCCATATTTGCCTTGTCGGGGAGTTTCAGTTATAAAAGTGTATTTTGCAAAATAAGAGTCATGAGATTTGGATGACTTCGAAGGGAAATACTTGATGGATTTAACAGATGAAATGATCGTGAAGACTCGAATTCGAATTTATCAACATTTCTAGAAAGATATGAAACGAACTTTATTTAAAATTGTTGAATATTTAAGACTACTTTTATGCTACTTCTAAAATTGTCCCAGTTTCCAGTCCTGGAGACACTTGGTTCTAAATGATTGAAAAGTGAGAACTTATAATGAAAGTTTTTGGAAGCGATTTGACCGATTTCAAAAATTTGTCCCAGTTTCAAGATACTAAAACATATGAATTTAAACAGTAGGAAGACCAAAATCTTATATAAAAATCCTTATGTATCTTATAGGAACTAAAATGGTTTGGACAAACCGAACATATTGAAAAATTTAACAATAGAAGGGTCGAACCCGCCTCGGGTTGCCTACGTATCCCAAAGGAATCAGGCCAGACGTAGTTCGTGATCAAAATAAGAACTTTTGAGTTTTTTGTTTTTAATAAAAAAGGGGGGCCAAACCCGATATGGGTTGCCTACGTATCCAAAAATGGAAATCAGGCCACACGTAGTTCCACCCACAAAACAAAGACATTGAAATATTTTGAAAGGAGTGGCCGAACCCGATGTGGGCTGCCTACGTATCCAACAGGAAGTCAGGCCAAACGTAGTTCGTTACAAAACAAATGACAAAGTCCTAATTTAGAAAGGCCGCAACAAAACATAGAGGCAACATGACAAAAGAAACTAAATGTTCCAACTGATGCCTCCGTCCTATTACAAAAAGAAATTTAACTTAAATTACTGAAACTCCCGGTGGACCGGGGCTAAGATAAAATCCAATTCTTCAACTCAGGTCCTGGCTCAGCAGCCTGCAAGGTCAGTATTTCAGCAAAGTCTTTGATTACCACAGCATGATCATCTTCATCTTCCACGAACAGGTTCTTGATCCCCTCCACAATATCATCATAGGCAACTTCAACGGTCAGATCTGAAGTTTTGAAGTTGGCAGGTTTTGAGAAAGTTTGATCAATGGTAGGAATGGGTTTTGGCAGTGGAATCTCCTTCCCTTTATTCTTTCGTGCTTTCTTCATTTCTTCCTCAGTTGGTTCATAGCCCAAACCAAATGTAAACTGTTGTGCAGGGAGAACGACTGGCTCAACCCGCCCATTTAATGTCTTCCCTAGCCCAAATCCAGGTTGGTACCCATTTTTCAGCATTTCCTTTGCAACCATAATTGCGGCGCATGACCTTTTAAATTCTTGAGTTTGACACACTTCAACCACTTTAGTGACATTCACAACCTCCCAAGCATGGTAAGTTGCTCCATCGAACCCTCCTGTTGCCTCGATGAATGGGATGGACTGCTCTCGATAGATAGACGTGTCCCCTTCTCCATGTATACATATTTGCTGTTGATCCCACTCGAATTTGACAGTTTGGTGCAAAGTAGATGGTACAGCTCCAGCCAGATGGATCCACGGTCTTCCTAATAGCATGTTGTATGTCGTGGAAATATCAAGTACTTGAAAATCCATAATGAACTCAACAGGCCCAATCAACACTTTCAACTCTATTTCTCCAATAGGACGCCTTTGAGCCCCATCAAATGCTCGAATATTCACATCACTTGTCTTGAGCTCACTAACATTATATCCGATCTTCTTCAGACTTGTTAATGGACAGATGTTAAGTCCAGAACCCCCATCAATCAACACTTTAGCCACAAACATGTTACGACACTTGACAGTTATATAGAGCGCTTTGTTATGCATGCATCCTTCTGGCGGGAGTTCTTCATTATCGAAGCTGATTCGATGGCTGTCAAGTACGCGCTCAATCATCCCGGCTAACGCCTCACTAGTTGTTTCGCTTGGAACATATGCTTCATTTAAAATCTTCAAGAGTGCATTTCTGTGCACATCCGAACTCAAAAGCAAAGAGAGAATAGGAATCTGGGCATTGGTCTTTTTGATCCACAACTGAGTACTCACTAGCCTTAATCTTCCTAAAAAATTCTTCTGCTTCTGCTTCTGTCACGACCCTTTTGGGAGGTACATTGGTTTCCTTAGTTTGCCCCAATCTAGCTAGCTCTTCTGGAGTATAGCATCTTCCAGACCTTGTCATTCCTGATGTCTTAATCTTGTCAGTAATCGCTTCCTTTCCTCGACACTCCATCACAGCTTGTTGATAATTCCACGATACGACTTTAGTATCGAGCACTGGTAACTGATTTGGTGCTTGAACTACTTCCACAGGCGTCGACGAAGCTCCTAATATCTCGATAGGTACACAACCCCTTATCACTACAGCCGGAGAAGCGACGGCTGCAAGACCATGATCTTCCACGCTATCCACAGGCACTATGAATTCGGCTGGATCGTCATCATTCTCATCTATTCTAATCATATTTATCGTGGCCCCATCATGGGTCGGGAGTGGATTGTTAACCACATTTGGTGACGGTTGTTTGACCATGATCTATTTTGCTTCAATAAGATCTTCAACCTTATGTTTCAATGCGTAACAACGATCAGTGGAATGGCCTTTTACCCCCGAATGATATGCACATGTTTTAGTGGGATCAAAACTTCTAGGTAGTGGATCCAGAATTCTACCTTCCACAGGATATACTAAGCCTAAAGCTTGCAGTCTTTCAAAAACAACGCTCAATGGCTCTCCCAATGGTGTAAAATTGTGAAACGGTTTATTTGGGCGAGGTGCGGATGCATTGTTTGGATGATGAGATTGTGATGGTGGAGCCGGGTATGTTGGTAGTTGTGGAGCTCGATATGTTGGTTGTGTGTTGTAAACGGGGTAGGAAGTTTGTGGTGATTGAGGTTGGTAAGATGACAAAGCTTGGTTGTATGGATGTGGAGAATATTAGAAATATTGTGAGTGGTGAGCGTTTCGCGGGGGTTGTTGATGGTGGTATGAGGTATTTCCCAAGGCCATTACCGCTGCCGCTTTTTTTTTTTCTTTCCATTTCTGAGAGCACCAGTTTGTATGGCCTTACTAGTAGACTGCAATGCTGCTAGACTTGTTATTCTCCCTGTCTTAATGCCATCTTCGATCATGTCCCCAGCTTTGATCACTTCTGCAAAAGTTTTTCCGCCCATTGTCACCAAACGTTCATAGTACTCTAGTTCTAGTGGCTGAATGAAGAAAGTAACCATTTCTGTTTCCTCCATGGACGGGTGTACACTAGATGCTTCCTCTCTCCACCGTATAGCATATTCTCGGAATGATTAGGTTAACTTCTTCTTTAACTTTGTAATTGAGATTCTGTCAGGAGCGATCTCAACATGAAACTTGTAATGATCCACAAAAGCATTTGCCAAGTCATCTCAAGTACGCCATTTGGTTGTATCTTGCTTGGAATACCATTCAAAAGCTTTTCCACTCAAACTCTGATTAAATAGTTTGACTCTTATCCCTTCATTCTTCCCCACACCAATCAACTTTTCACAATAGACCTTCAAATGGAAGAAAGGATTTCCCGACCCATCAAACTTCTCAAATTTTGGAATCTTGTAACCTGGTGGCAATTCAACCTCAGGAAATGCACATAATTCTTCATATCTCACGCTTTGATTACTTCCGAGTCCGCGCAAACTTCTCATGGCATCTTCCAAACTTTTGAGCTTTCTATTTATCATTTCCTCATTAACCGCCCTTGCCTCCTTCTCGACTTCGACATAATGATCAACATCTGCGTGACATTGTCCTTGGGTTTGTGTCATGGGTGGAGCTGTGGTATAAGTATATACCGGCGGAACTTGATGTGCATTGGTAACATCATGTGTCGGTGGTATGAACTGAGCCTTTGAAGAAGCGGCTGTAAACAAAAGAGGAGCATTTTGAGTAACTAGGTGGGGAAGGGGTTCGGAATGAGCTAGTTGAGAAGTGGTAAATTAGTTTGCTTGGTTAAGTTCATCCAAGTTTGGGAATGGAGGTGGCATAGGCAAAGTCTGACGAACCCCCTGAGATGGAGTCATATGTGGCGGAGTTTGAGAAAAAATGACTGATTTTGAAGTACCATGTGACTTAGTTCAGCAACTCCTCGCTCCAGACGAGCAATGATCTCCAAATGTGTTTCTGGTTCATTAGAGGATGTGGGATCACTAGTGATCGGTAAACTAAGAGATGACTCAGATGAAGTGGTTGCATTGATCAAACTTTGCTCCATTTTAGAACGAGTCTTTTTAGTTAACCAGGTGATTAGTGATGAGTCAGAGTCTGATTTCTTGGCTCTAGACCGTGTGAAATATGGATGCTCCGCCAGTTCCCCTTTAGCACAAGTCAACCTCTTTGTTTTGAAAAATAGTTTGAAAGAAAAAAGATAAAACAAGAAAGAAAAAAGAAAAACGAGTCAGTATATGGTAAGGACATGTTATTGCACATAAACACATTATTGCACATAATACATCGCGTTCTATAATGCAAAGGGACCTCTTTATGTCAGAGGTAGGCCTAACGAACGTTTGAAGGACAAACATGTTTTTATGTATCATTCCATAACTCTTCCTAAAACTAATTTACAAGAATAATAAAAATTTATTACATGTCAATTAATAATACAATTCAAAGTTAATCTAAGATATCTAATACTTCATCTCCACTAATTTCCTTTAGTTGTCTTCAACCCTCTGGCATTAATTGGATGCTCCATGCCAACCTGCAACAAAATGTCAATTTTTTGAAATATTTATCTATAGAGTACTAGGTCCACATATTCCACACATTTGTCCTTCAAATAATGCACATAGATAGTGAATAGTGTCACTTAGAGTCATAGACTCATTTGGACATTTAGTAAGGTTGACTAATGAACTTAATACACCAAGGGTATTAAGCCTCCTAGGTTTAAAATGATGCATGTCCTTACAAGGTTTTGGTTTTCGCTCTACCCTAGGTAGACTAAGAGTGGGTTTACTAGACACAAGGTTCCCGAGCGGACTGCTCGAGTGAGAAGGCTACGCGGTCCCCGTTATTCGGGCACCCCGCGCATACGCCAACTCTCCTAAAAATTTGGATTCTACGAAGAAATTTGCGGGTGCGCTAAGCACACCTCGCGTGTACGTGTGATAGTGTGAGTTTTCCAGAAATGGAGGAAATATGAACGGAATGCCAGTTTAAGGAAAGCAGTAACATAGAAAACTTGTCATAATAAAACAACCATTTAAAAGCACATAAGAAAATAATAAAGCAAAAATAAAGGCAGAGCACCCAAAACATCCAATTAATTAATTATTAACCTAAGTTGTTATGGTTAAGAACCTAAATTCCCCAGCGGAGTCGCCAAGCTGTCACACCCCATTTTAACCGGGTTGATTTAGGGAGTATGACGTATTGGTGATTCCTATTTATTTTGTTTTAAGGAGTCGCCACCTAATTAATTTAACGGTGAATTAGGACACCTAGAGATTAACTAAGGCAAAATTAAAAACTAAACCTCAATTAATAGTCTGCTTAACCAGTGTGATTCTAGGTAAGTGCTCTATATTATCCTAAAGGGAAGGGGTTAGGCATTCTTTAGAATCCGTTAACTTACGATTATCCGACCAAACTTAGGTTAATTAGTTAGACTAAACGCGAATATAATATTTAAGAAAATAATTTTGTAAATTATTGCTAAGGTTTAAAAAGATAAAAAATATAATAATTCTATTTAAAATAATGCTTATAGATATTACTAAGGTTTTAAATGAGAAATATTAGCTAGAATAAGACGAATAGAAAATATGATAATTTATATAGAAAGGAAATTTCAAATGCCGTTTAGCAAAAGAAGGTTGAAATGCTAAATAACACTTAAAAATATGTTGATATAATTTTGAATACTAATACTATTTTAAAATAAAACTTGTAAAAGATAATTTGCATATGAGTAATAGTTTTAATAGAAGATTTCGCAAATTTGAACTTTGAATAAGATAGTGTGATATGAATATGACTATGTAGAAAAATCTAGACTATTCTTTAAATGGAAAGCAAAAGGAAGTGAGTTTTCTTTCTCTTTTAAACTTTATTTAATTATGCCCGGTTAAAATATATAATTGGGTGAACCTTGAAAATAATATTCATAAAATATGCTTGAGTTTATTATGTGTATTAGTGACGTTTTGAAATGTATATGATAGTAAGAATAAAATATGAATCCCTTTACTTAAAATATATAGCAATGCCATTTTGCAAATCAACTATTCCAAATAAAATAAACATGAAAAGAAGAGAATAAAGCTTATGAAATTAATTGTTAGTTTTCCTTAAACTAACTACCCATTACTAAAACTAAACCTACTAATTCATTAGGATTTATCTAAACTAAGAAAACAAAACAAATAAAGAGTTAGTTGCATAATACAAATTAAATGCACAAAATAAATAGAGGAGAAGATAATTTAAATGGGCTCAGCCCATTTTTAAGAAGGGCTGCTGCAATCGGGCACGGGCTCAGCCCATTTTAAAGGATGGCTGATCTGCTGCTGTTGGGCTGGACACGGAAAAGATTTCATTGGGCTTTTAGCCCAACACCGAATGTGGAGGAAGAACAAGTCCCTCAGACTCGTATATGATGGTCATGCATAAAAATGAAAGGAAAAGAATTAATATATAATCAATGAATAAGGTCAAACATATAACATATAATCAAGAAGGCAATTGAAATGGGGATGAGACTTGACTGAAACAAAATTTTGAGAAAACTGGAAACGATCTTACAGCAAACCTTTTGCTCGAATTAAACGATGACAATTCCCTATTTCTGAGACAGACAAGAATCTAATACATAAGTTAGGGACAATAGATAAGGGAAAAGAAAAGAAGTTCCAAAGGCCATGTACATTTTGTCTTGGGAGTGCATATGAGTGTAGGTAGAGATGAAATCAAATATTTAAAAGAAAGAGCTGCTTAACCAATATATAAACTATCCTGAATCTAAACTTTCAGAAAAATGCATTGGAACATAAGAAATAACAATGAGAGTAAACAGGTAGTGATTTTAAAATAAACTACTTCTACTTAAGGTTCAAGGTAAAAGAATCATTTGATAACTACATGACTATTCTTAAACAAAGCTAGGAAAGGCCTCTTGGAATCAACATTATTTTATTTGAGCAAAAACAGAAGCCGCATTACCCTTTTTAAACATATACTCATATCATCCCAAATATTCAAGACATTTTAAATTATGTTCTTTTTCACTATTAGTCAAACAGTGAAGGAACCAAACTTAACCAACATCCCCATATATTCATAGTGATATAATAAGTTGAAGAAAAAAAATAATAGTAAAGCAGGCTATTGGCGGATTAATCTACCTTCAAAATCTAATCATATTAATAGCGAAGAATGTGACGGAATACATACTCGGACAAGAACATGTTCATCTCTTCTACTTAACCCATTTGAAAATAATCAACAAAATTGAAAGGAAATCAGAGGGAAGGGATAGATTTCATGCTTTAACTTATGCAACAACCAATCTGAAACCATAGCTAGAAACGAAATTAATTCACGCACCAGTAGATCACTGAACTAGGGAAACATCAAAGTCAAAAGAACAGAACTGAAGTAAAAGGAGAAGGATAATTACGGACCCACAGTCAATAATCTAAAAAAAAACTAAGCCAATCATAGTGAACTCTTAACAGATCCAAGCTAATCCCGAAACAATGAAAGGAACCAATAGTTGTGTGAATGAATGGGATTCAAAATTCTCTATTTATGACTGAGCCCAGATATGTGCATACAACCAATATGTCAATTTTGGCAAAGAGAATGTCATTTTAGGCAACAAAGCAGGGAAAGGATGATCTTCTATGTTAAGCAAGAAAACAACACATTCTGGTTCAGAGCACTACATGATCGACAACCCATAATCTTTGGAATAAGTTTATCCGCTTAAACTAAACTCATTTTAAACTTATATGGAGTATTAAGAAAAATCCATAAACTATTCGTGCTTCGCAGGAAAAGGCCAAGATTCAGCTAGAAATAACTATGGAACAAAATTAATTCATGCTGAAACTAAACAAATAAACCATAACTAAAAATGCTGGAATTAAAACAGGAAACTGAACTGCACAGAACATGGCTTAAACTGTATAAAATGAATCAACATAACGCAGAAGCATATCTAACTAAACATGACTCGAACTTAGCCTATAAACACACGACCACACATTAAACCGTTAAAACTGAAATCCACTAAAGGAAGAGTAGCTCACGTACTTAAGCAAACTAAACTACATTATCATACTTAAACATGCTTAATCGCACAAACAGACCAGCCCAGACTTATCTATCAAACTAAAATAGCTTAACTAACACGCTTGAATCACGGAACAATAACTAAAATAACACAGAGCAACAAAAAATGCAGCAGAGATAAAAGAGGGAATGGAGAATTACCTTCTTCGGGTGCAGCGAAGTGGGTACGGATCTTCGATCTACACTCGAAACACTTTGAAATTCGAACTTGCGTATGCTCGGATCCAAAGCAATACCAAGGCAAACGAATCAAAAATTGATTTAGCAACCTTTTGACCCGATATTAAAACAATAAAACTAACTGCTAAAGGACTGATTTTTAAGGAATTCTATGCGGCTAAAAGGGCTTATATTTTAGAGATTTTTCGAGATTTTTAAAAAAATAACAAAAAGAGCTTGTTTCGGAACTTAATTTCAGGGGATTTTGCGATTCAAAAGCCTTGATTCTTAGGGGGTTTCTGCGATTTGAAATTTTGTTCTTGGGGAATTTTCTGAAATCGAAAAACTACTCTTCCTGTTCTTGGGGTTTTTTCACCCATCAAAAATCCTCCCCTAACCGATTCAAGATCCGATTATTTATAGGGTGGATTGGGGTTTTCGTTTAAGAGGAAGAGAGAGAGGAATGGGGGGACAAGAGAAAATGGGGAACAGAGGGAAGTGGGAGCGGCAGTGGCGTGGGGGGACAAACGAAAATGGGGGGAAAGAGGAGCGGGAGAGAAGAGAGAGAAGGAATCGGGAAAGAGGAGAAAGGAGAGAGAAGGGAGCGGGGGAGGCGGCTGATGAAAATGAGGGAAATGAGGGAAACCCTTTTAGGGTTTCCTTTGTTAAATGTGAATTGGGCCGGGAATGTGGGTTAATGGACTGGGTCAATCTTCTTTTGGGCTGAATTGGCTGAGAATGTGGGCTGGGCGGATGAAAATAATGGGTTAACTAATTTGGCCTGGTTGTTTTAAAGTATTGGGTTGGGTGGAAGAAATAGTTTGGCTTCTAAATTTACATACGAGACCCATTTTAAATTAATCATATACTGAGTGTGCCAAAATATCCTCTAATATAAAGTATGTGTTTATTAGTATTTAGATGAAAATAAAATGGCGCCATAATAGCCGTGCGATAATATATTTGAAATTCAACAGTAAGTAAATGCTATTATTAAATTACGCGAAGGTAAATGCGACGTGTGTGCATAAAATAATAATAATAATAATAATAATAATAATAATAATAATAATAACAGCTATATTTTAAAAAAAAAAAAAGTTGCCAAAATATTAGAAGCGTAAATAGGTATTTCGGAGGAGAGGCGGGACAAAATTGGGTGTCAACAATTGATACTGGTAATATCTTAATGGTAGAATCAGATACTTCTCTTATACCCAGTTTTCTTAAATTGATCAATCGGTGCAACAATCTTGGTTGAATAAAATCATCAAACCATATCACAGTTTGTAGATTATCAGGCAATGAGTACATGTTGTTTGGGCAAAATGGGCTTACAGAAAAGAGACTGTTAGATGCCCTAATATCTCTACAATAAAGATGTCTCAATTGTTTCGACTCCCAAACACTCGAAGGAAGTCCAATGATGCTCTTTCCAACATCTAGGGTCTCTAGACGTTTGATCTTGACAATACTATTTGGCAGTTTCTAGTCACTCACCCCTCCAATCTCAGATAGCGTAAGCAACTAATGTTCCCAATCTTGTTTGGGATAGTGACATGTTGATAAAGATTTTAAGGCATAACTACAACCAACACTTGCAATAATTTGAAGTCAAGATGATCCTTTTGAGAAAATATGTGGCGAAGGTATTTTGTGAAACAAAAAAGTGCACGAAGCTTCTTAGGCTTAGAATTTGAACAAAAGAACTCATTCATGACATTGTCAGAGTAGAATGTAATCTTTTTCAGTCTAAAAACATTGTCGGGATCACCAAACGCATTGTGCTCAGTTTGAAAAAAGTTAGTTTCCTTGCCCAATACAACGCACAAACCATGTAACAAGTCATGTATGTGACAGCTTGAAATTCTTCCATCATATGTTCTTTTGGAAACTGAAATCAAGTTTCTAGAAACCAAATCAGTTAGGAAACTATCCGCCAAATCTTCAGTCTCTCGCTTATTACCACTATTTACTACTATCAACTTCTTAGCAATCCAAATATTTGTCAAATCAGAAGCAAGAATTTCATTGTCCTCAGGTAAAAGGCCAAAGTACTGTTAGGATTTAAATCCCAAATCCGACCTTTGTAAGCAGGTTCCCAGGAAAGATTGGAGGGTCACAGCTGGACCACTTAAATACCAACCTCCTTAGAAAGAGCCTACTTACGCCGTGATGTAAGCGAAGAATAAATAGCACACACAGATTTATAGTGGTTCACCCTCAATGTGAGAGCTACGTCCACGTTGCTGCTGCAGATCTTATTAAAGAAGAAATATTACAAGTGTTTACAACACTCAACCTCACAACCCCAATCCCAATTACACTCAAGAATTTTACCACAGAAAATTCTCTCAAAGACCTTCTCTTACTTAGGCCTTTCACTAAGAGTATTTCTCTTAGATTTTTTCTCTCTTGGGATGTGTATAGCAAATGATCTTAATGATATCTTACAAATGAACCATAAGCTACCTATTTATAGGAATGAATTTCCTATGATGAGGTAAGCGCTTACATCACGACTATTATGAGGTAAGCGCTTACATCACGACTATGTGAACAAAAGAATTGACTTGTTTGGCCAATTCCACACCTAACAAATCTCCCACTTGAAGACTAATTTTAATTTGTCTTCACACTTTGATCGATGCAGCAGCTCTTTCCTACTTTCATACTTCGTGCAGGCCAACTGAAGTTGAGCATAGCTTCAGTTTGTCTATCGTCACTGCCTTTGTCAGCATGTCTGCTGGATTCTGACTCCCTGCGATCTTCTCAAGCACCAGCGCTCCATCTTCCAAAGCTGATCTAATGAAATGGTACCGGAGTTGTATGTGCTTCGTTCGAGCATGGTAAACCGGGTTCTTTGCCAAATGAATGGCGCTTTGGCTATCACAATATAGCACACTTCCCTCGTGGTCCTGATCCAATTCCCGCAGAAAAGATTGTAGCCACATCATTTCCTTTGTGGCCTCCGTCACAGCAACGTACTCAGCCTCACAACTAGAGAGAGCTACTATCTTTTGCAACTTGGAAACCCAAGAGATTGCAGTACCTCCGAAGGTGTAAACATACCCGGATGTGCTCTTTCTGCTATCAATATCACCACCGTTGTCAGCATCAACATACCCTTGCAATCCTGTTTTTGATTTTCGGAAATACAGAGCTGAACTCGAGCTGCCTTTCAGATATCTGAATATCCACTTCACAGCCTCCCAGTGTTGCTTTCCCGGATTGCTCATAAATCGGCTGACTACTCCCACTGCATGTGCAATGTCTGGCCTTGTACATATCATTGCATACATAAGACTACCGATTGCAGATGCATAAGGTATCTTGTCCATCTGCTTCTTCTCATCCTCGGTTGTCGGCGACTGATCCTTTGACAACTGAAAGTGTCCAGCCAAGGGAGTGCTGACTGGCTTGGCATCATGCATGTTAAACCTTTTGATAACTTTCCTCACATATTCTTCTTGTGAGAGTTTGATGCCCTCCTTGCTTCGGTCGATTCTCATCCCAAGGATTTGCTTTGCAGCTCCCAAATCCTTCATTGCAAACTCTTCCGATAACCCCTTTTTCAACCGATCAATCTCCTGTAGGTTTGCTCCTACGATTAGCATGTCGTCGACATAGAGTAGCAGTATCATGTACGAGTCTTCAAATTTTTTGAAGTAACAGCAGTGATTTGCCTCGCACCTTGAAAAATCAGCTTTCTTCATAAAGCTGTCAAACTTTAAATACCACTGTCTTGGAGCCTGTTTTAGTCCGTACAGACTCTTTTGAAGTTTGCACACCAGATTCTCCTTTCCTTTGATTTTGAATCCCTCCGGCTGTCGCATGTAGATTTCCTCGTCTAGATCACCGTGAAGAAATGCAGTTTTCACGTCCATCTGTTGCAGATGTAGATTTTCCTTTGCTACCAGCCCAAGAACAGTTCTGATAGTCACCATCTTGACTACGGGAGAGAAGATCTCCGTATAGTCAATGCCTTCTTTCTGTTGAAATCCCTTTGCAACCAGCCTTGCTTTATAACGCTTGCTTCCATTAGGTTCTTCCTTTATCCGATAAACCCATTTGTTTTGCAATGCCTTTTTATCCTTTGGCAACTCGGATAATTCCCATGTATGATTTGCCGATAGTGAATCCATTTCATCCTTCATTGCCAGCTCCCACTTAGTCGATTCATCGACTTGCATTGCTTCTTCATAACATTCCGGCTCCCCTCTATCAGTGAGTAGAATGTAGTTGAGGGATGGAGAGTACCTGTGAAGCGGCTTCCTGATCCTGGATGATCTACGCAGCTCTGTGATTGGCGTCTGTTCATTTGTTTCAGAATCAGCACTTTCATCAGCACCTTCTCGGATTGTTTGTTCCTCTGCCTCGGTTGTACCTGGCTGCGGCTCAGGTGCCGGAAAGTCCCTCAAATCGACTATTTCCGATTCCTTGTCCTGACATTCTGAATTCTTTTGCAGCTTGTCTTTGTACAGTACCTCTTCGTTAAAGACAACATTCCTGCTTCGGATGATCTTCCGATTTTGTTCATCCCAAAATCGGTACCCAAGCTCGGTGTCACCATAGCCAATAAAGTAACACTTCTTTGATTTTGGATCAAGCTTGCTTCTAGCCGTATCATCATTATGAACATATGATAAGCAACCGAACACTTTCAGAAATGAAAGATTTACCTTCTTGCCACTCCAGACTTCTTCTGGAATTCTGAAATCCAAGGGAACTGACGGTCCTCGGTTAATCAAGAAGGCCGCGGTATTGACTGCATCTGCCCAGAATGTCTTGGGCAGTCCAGAGTGTATTCTCATACTCCGAGCACGCTCGTTCAACGTTCGGTTCATTCTTTCGGCTACTCCATTCTGTTGCGGCGTTCCAGGAATAGTCTTCATCATCTTGATCCCATTATCGGCACAGTACCATTTGAAATCACCATCAGTGTATTCTCCGCCGTTGTCGGACCTCAAACACTTCAACTTGAGGTTTGTTTCATTCTCGACCATGGCTTTCCATCTTTTGAATACACTAAACACATCGGATTTATTTTTCATAAAATAAACCCATACCTTCCTGGTTGAATCATCAATGAAGGTCACGTAGTAGTGTGATCCTCCAAGGGAGGGTACAGTGGTAGGTCCCCACACGTCTGTGTGCACCAATTCCAGCTTTTCGACCTTCAACTCTCTGCCTGCACTTGAGAAGCTTACTCGCTTTTGTTTTCCGAGAATGCAGCTCTCACACGTATGAAGGTCCACCGTCTTCAGCTCCGGAATTAAACCATTTGTCACCAACAGCTTCATCCCCTTCTGGCTGATATGCCCAAGCCGACAATGCCACAAATCTGTCTTCTTTGTGTTGTCAACCACAGCAACAATATCACGACAGCTATCCGTCATGTAGAGAGTGCCAATCTTCTTTCCTCGGCCAACTACCATAGCACCTTTCGCCACCTTCCAAGACCCATTACCAAAGTTGAGATCATATCCCTCATCATCAAGCTGACCTACTGAAATCAGGTTTCGCATCAGCTTTGGAACATGTCTAACTTTTGTAATCTTCCACGAGGATCCATTTGACATCTTCAAATTAATGTCTCCCGTGCCAACAACGTCTAGCGGCTCTCCATCGGCTAAATAAACTTTGCCGAGATTCCCAGCCACGTAGTTTGTCATTATATCATGATGTGGGGTGGTATGAAAGGACGCTCCTGAGTCAAGCACCCAAGAGTCTATCGGGCTGTCAACCGATAGCAACAACGCATCGCCAATGTCTTCCGTAGCAACGTTGATTCCAGCCCCCTTGTTGTCCTCCTTCTTTGGCGCCCTGCAGTTCTTCTTGAAGTGACCTGGTTTTCCACAGTTCCAACACTCATGTGTTCGTCCTGGTCTGGATTGACCCCTGCCATTCCTTGACTTCGATCTGCCCCTATTTCGGTTGTAGTTTCTGTCATAATTTCTGCTTCTGTTTTCAACATTAAAAGCAGAACTCGTCGATGCCTCTCCCGAATCTGTCCTGCGCACCTCCTCAGCAAGGATACGATCCCTAACATCGTTGAACTTTAGTTTGTCACTGCCGACAGAATTACTAACCGCTGCTCTCATTGGCTCCTAACTATTTGGTAGGGATGCCAACAAAATTAGAGCTTGTACTTCATCATCGAAATCAATTTTTACCGATGACAATTGATTTACAATGGTATTGAATTCATTTATGTGTGCAGCAACATGAGCATTTTCCATCATCTTTAGATGAAATAGTTTCTTCATGAGAAATACCTTATTATTTGCCAAAGGTTTCTCATACATGTCAGACAATACCTTCATCATATCTGCGGTGGTCTTCTCCTTTGCCACGTTGTGAGCAACGTTCTTCGACAGCGTCAGTCGAATGACTCCCAGAACTTGTCTGTCGAGGAGATCCCAATCTGCTTGCTTCATCTCCTCTGGTTTCGGACTCAGAGGTTCATGAAGCTTTCTGCCATATAAATAATCTTCAATTTGCATTCTCCAGAACGCAAAATCTGTACCATCGAATTTACCGATGTCGTGCGTCGTACCATCTTCGCCTCCCATCGTTTCTAAATCACAACACAACCTGTTGCTCTGATACCAGTTGTTAGGATTTAAATCCCAAATCCGACCTTTGTAAGCAGGTTCCCAGGAAAGATTGGAGGGTCACAGCTGGACCACTTAAATACCAACCTCCTTAGACAGAACCTACTTACGCCGTGATGTAAGCGAAGAATAAATAGCACACACAGATTTATAGTGGTTCACCCTCAATGTGAGAGCTACGTCCACGTTGCTGCTGCAGATCTTATTAAAGAAGAAATATTACAAGTGTTTACAACACTCAACCTCACAACCCCAATCCCAATTACACTCAAGAATTTTACCACAGAAAATTCTCTCAAAGACCTTCTCTTACTTAGGCCTTTCACTAAGAGTATTTCTCTTAGATTTTTTCTCTCTTGGGATGTGTATAGCAAATGATCTTAATGATATCTTACAAATGAACCATAAGCTACCTATTTATAGGAATGAATTTCCTATGATGAGGTAAGCGCTTACATCACGACTATTATGAGGTAAGCGCTTACATCACGACTATGTGAACAAAAGAATTGACTTGTTTGGCCAATTCCACACCTAACAAGTACATGAAACATGGCCTTAGTGTAGTGGGAAAATCATTGCAACTCAGAGCCAATACCTTAGCACATCCATCTTGAATTTTATGATCCATACTCTCAAGTATCCCGTTCCATGCATGTTCAGTTCTTTCTCTTGCCCTCAACATGCCTGCTGTCACCACGATGGCTAGTGGTATACCTCCATATCTTTCAACTAAATTTCTACCAATATTTACCAAGTCTAGTGAAGCATTGGCCCAACTATTATTATGAAAATTAAAGATTTTCTTGGTAAATAGTTCAAAGCTTTTCTTTAAATCTAAGGGTTCCAACACGTGACGCGAGAAATCGCCTCCAATGCATCCGCCTATATTACTATTCCGAGATATGATAATTATCTTACTGCCAATTTTTGAATCACATTCAAGAAGGACAAGCTTCAAATCATCCAAAATTTCAACATCCCAAATGTCATCTAAGAGAATAACATACCTTTTTATTTTCTAAAGTAATTGTAGGTTGCCCTGCAAATTATCTTTCCTCCCCCCTTCCATCACTCCAACTTGTTGGGCTATGTCAAGTAATATTTCTCCCGCTCTTGGCTGTTTTGAAATGTAGACCAATCCCGAACACTCAAATTGATCACGGACATGTCCATAAAGTTTCTTGGCAAGAGTTGTTTTTCCTAGATTGGGCATACCAAACTATCAAAATTACTCCATATTGTAAATCTTTATCAAGTAACTTGGCTTGTAACGTACTGAAGTCATCATCCAAAGTGATGACCTCGATTTCATCAGCATGAAGGAATAATTTTCTCCGCTCCAACGGAATGCAATCATGCTGATTATTATTACTATTACTTGTATGTATGATGTTGTAAGTTGTTTTAACATGGTCGATATCAACAACCCTTATTTTTATCTTCTCAATCTCCATAGCAAACTCATAGGCAAAACAAGCACAACGGAATATGCAAGCCGTCTTAAGGCAACAAATTGCGCCTTTGCAGTTGTTGGATTGTTGAATTTTTGGAACTCATCTAAGAGATCTTCCACATCACCTGCTAGTTCTTGAATATCTTTTACTAAATTTTTCACCCTTGAATCACCTCCAACTACCTTGTTCTTTGCATCGTCTATGTATGATCTAATGTGTCTCATTTCTTTCTGGAGCCAATCGATGCCCTCTTTCAACCAATATAAATGACTCCCTTTTTGTAAGAGTAGATTTCCAGTTATTTCTGCAAAGAATTTCAGTCATTTTTTCCCTTTTTTTTCCTTTCTTTTTCAGTAGCAAGAAAACTTCTAAAACTGAGGATAAGTAATAAAGAAAAGAAGAGAAAAAGAGGAAAATAAAGATCACTCAGATTCCACAAGTCTCCTATTTCCAAGTAGTATACGAAAGAAGATAGAAAGAGCTCAGAAATTAGAATAAAGGGACCATGTCAATTATTAATATGTAATCAAATCTTTAACCTAAAACTTAAAAATTTACTAGTAAAGAATGCTTACACCAAATCGATGAATGCAAGATATGTTTGTGAGGGTCTACTAGAAACATCCTATTTACCTCACAAGGTAGGGGTAAGGTCTGCGAACACTCTACTCTCCCCAGACCCCACTTTGTGGGATTTCGCTGGATATATTGTTGTTGTATACACTTACTTATCACTATAACTACGATTAACTGATGTGTCTTCACACACTCATTCTTAACTTTTAAAGTAAAATTTATTAATTTAATGTAAGCATTCGGTGCGGGCAAGTTTTTATCTAGAAATATTGCTTTAAAAAATTTTGAACTTTTTTAAATAATAAGTGTCAGACACAGTTGTTAATCTTTATTAATCATGTTGGCGTTTGATATGCTTTGATTGTTATTTGTTAGTGTCTTTGTTAGAGAAGGAGGGGAGAGTGTTGGCAGCGGGTTCGACTGCGAATTCCATAGCTTTAATTCAAAATTTGTATTTATTTTAGAAATTAATTCAATATTTATAAATTATTAATTTAAAATTCAGTAACTTAAAAGATTATCTAGAATTTTAAACATATAAACTTAAAAGATTGTCTAGAATTGTCCAACTAGTGCTCACTTACTTTTTTTGATGTGTAAATTATTGTTCATGTTGAAGCATGAACAGATAATGTACGAGTGGTCATAGTTTCTTCCATCATCATAAATCAAACAATGTGTGATAAGAAAAAATAAGTGGTCGTAGTTTCTTCGAGTCCGGAACCTAAATGACCCAAAAAGGAGAGGATTTGAACCAAAATACACCCACCCCCCCCACCCCCCACCCCTCACCCCCCAAAAAAAGAGTTACCATAGTACCTTTAACGCAAGAATTTATTGCGCTAATGACGTCATTTAACGCAGTAATTTGCTCCATTATTTGGCCTTGATAATTTTTTTAGGGTTAATTACGCTCTTTCGTTTAAATTTTCACACTTTTTCCGTACTTGGGTCATAGATTAATCATGCTATTCCAGACTTCGAAATGTCAATATTTTATATAGAACCCTTTTTTTTGTGTGTGTGTGTTGACACCCAATTATTGCCCTCCAAAAATTCAAATTAACTAGTCAAGCTTCTTGAATTGCAAACAGAGTAAAATATTCATTCAAAAAATCAAAACTTTTCCTAAACCTTTTTCGGCAATATTTTGCCATTTCATTTGGCAAAATACACTAATATATGTTATGTATATTTTACTTATAACTTTACGTAATCATGTACTAATTTTAGTATATTTATTAATTTGAAAAATCGAATTATATCAAAACAAGTGTTTTAATTAAGTACATATTTTTAAATTGTCAAATTAAAACATTTACAGCTTAATTACTATAATAGATCCATTATTGTAAATAAATATTTACTTTGTTAGAGTTAAGAAGCTTGATTAATTAATTGATTAATTTCATTCCAAATAAGTTTAATTTGGTTATTTCGTCAACAAAGAGGCTGCATTTTAAACTCCGAATTGGCTAGATTTCAAACTCCAAAACAGCTCCTATTCCCTGCTACATGTTGTCCAATCCAGCCCAAATATTTGTGTAACCCGGCCCAAACCTCCCTTTAATTCCTCAAGACCGGTTTATGTTGTTTATTCTCTCAAAACGCAGAATTCTAAAGTCCTTCAAAAGCAAAACGCCATTCCCAAGTCCCCAATGTAAACCACAGCTGGATAACACCATATTTGGCTAAAATTCCAGCATATTTTCGCGAAATTCAGCCATTGTTCATCCAGTTATAGCAAGAAATTTATCGATCCTTGTCTTCTTCCTCTAGTGAAGTCAAACAAACGGTAACTTTTCTTTTTTATCTTTTCGATTTTCCATTTTCTTTAAAAGATTCGGATTTCAAATCCTTTATGAATGAACTTCAAGTTGAAATGCATTCCAAGGCAATCCAAACATTGTCCCATATCGGTGTCAAACACTAAAACCCTAGCATTTGGGGTTCTATAAATAGATACCCAACTCTTTGTCACGACCTATTTTACCTAAAGCCATGCGGGCACTCACCTTCCCACCTCGGTAAGCGAACCCTCAACCCAACAATGAATAAATACATAAAAGAATGAGTATGTATATATATAATATATATAAGTAGTAGAATAGTGCGGAATAATAATAACACCCCCAAATTCGGTATAAACCCTAACTCTTTGATTCCGAAATTCAACGCTAGAAATGAAAGATATATGATTAACAAGCTTAGATTCATCAAAATCTTACATAAACTCCATCAATTTTATCATTAATAGCCTAGGGAAAATGCTCATCAAAACCCTCTTCCAACTTCCACTTCTAAGGGGTTTTTCAAGGAAAGGGGGAATCTAAGATGATTATGATTAAAGGAAGAGTAAAAGAATTAGCAAGAATTACCTCCAAGAATATCTCCAAAATATCTCCAAGAACTGTTTCCCAAGGTCAAATTTCGAAATGGGAAATAATGAGGGTCTAAGGGCTTTTAACATTTCATTAATTTTACAAACTACACGTCATCTGCTTTACGGGCACTGGGACCGCCCTAGCGGTGCCACTTCAGCGGTCAAGGCAAAAGCCATTGGACCGCTCCAGCGGTACCACTGTCGCGGTGCTGCCAAAGCGGGCACCAGACACCAGAAAACTCTCCAAGTTTGACCAATTGATCCGATTTTCTGACTAGTTTCTGAGAAAATCTGCTCACATACCATACACATAGACACACATAAAAACACGCTACGAACGCGCCCGTGGCCTCGGAATTCCCAGCGGATGTCTCGTTGACCGAGTCAACCCCCGATGCCTTAATTCCAATTTCCCAACCTAAGTCCCAAAATGCATCCGGGTGCATTTGGTATCGAACCAAATACACACACAATTTCTAAACGACCATCCGGACCTCTAGGAATCGATGGAATCCCGAAAAGGTCCATGTATTCAAAAGTCAACTTTGTATCAACCATTTTTCATTTCAAGTCAATATTTCAAAAAAGTTGCCCGAATCAAGTCTAGACACCTCGGGAAGCGTGCCAACGACCCCCTAAGGTAAAAAATGAGCTAATCAATGCTCAGAAATGGGCGAAATGCTGAAAAGACCATAACGACCAAACGGGTTGTTACATCAGATACCAATTAAACCGTCACTCGTCCTCAAGCGAAGAAAAGAAAGAAAGCGGGGAAATACTTGAATCAGTAAACAACTGAGGATATCGGCTACGCATGTCAAACTGGGTCTCCCAAGTAGCCTCCTCAACAGGACGGTGCTTCCATTGCACCTTCACGGAAGCAATCTCCTTTGACCTCAACTTTCGAACTTGCCTATCCGAGATCGCGATAGGCTCCTCCTCATAACTCAATTTCTCATCAAGTAATATAGCATCCCAACGAAAAATGTAGGTATCGTCGGCATGGTACTTCTTCAGCATCGAAACATAAAAGACCGGATGAACTCTTGCCAAGCCTGGCGGCAATGCCAACTCATAAGTTACATCACCGATATGGTCAACAATCTTAAACGGACCAATATACCTGGGGCTCAACTTGCCCTTCTTACCAAACCTTATAACACCCTTCATGGGTGAAACCTTCAATAGAACCTGGTCACCAATAGCAAACTTCAAATCCCGGACCTTCCGGTCCGCATACACCTTTTGCCGACTCTGAGCTGCTAAAAGTTTGGCCTGGATAACTCTCACTCTATCCAAGGACTCTCTCAATAGATTCGTGCTCCAAGGCCGAGCCTCGAATCCATCAAACCAACCAATCAGAGATCTACATCTCCTATCATATAAAGCCTCAAAAGGCGCTATGCCAATACTCGAATGATAATTGTTGTTGTACGCAAACTCTACCAAGGGAAAGTGCTGATCCTAATGACCACCAAAATCAATAACACACGCTCTCAACATTTCCTCGAGCACCTGGATGGTCCGCTCGTACGGGCCATCGATCTGGGGATGAAAAGTTGTACTAAGATCCAATTGGGTACCCAACTCCTCATAAAACGCTCTCCAGAAACGGGAAGTGAAAATAGTTCCTCAATTAGATACAACAGAAATAGGAACCCCATACAATCTCATAATATCCCGAATGTACATCTTGGCTAACTTCTCTGCGGTATGGGAAGCCTGAACTGGAACAAAGTGAGCGGACTTAGTCAACCGATAGATCACCCAAATAGATCGAACTTGCCAAGGGTCTTCGGAAGACCCGTGACAAAATCCATGGTAATCCTCTCCCATTTCCACTCGGGAATGGGCATCCTCTGAAGCACCCCACCGGGTCGCTGGTGCTCATACTTTACCTGCTGACAATTTTCACAATTAGCTACAAAATCAACTATATCTTTCTTTATCCGACGCCACCAATAGTGTTGTCTCAAGTCACGGTACATCTTAGTTGCCCCCGGATGAATGGAATAGCGAGAACTATGAGCCTCAGATAAAATCAACTGAATTAAATCACCGACATGAGGAACGCACACGCGTCCTCTAATCCTCAAAATGTCGTCAGAATCAATCACGGCCTCCTTGGCTTCACCCCTCAAAACTCTATCTCGAATCTTGCTCAACTGAGCATCCTCAAACTGATGAGTCTTGATCCGATCCAATAAGGACGACCTCGCCTTTAAACAAGCCAAAATCCTGCCCGGGGCTGAAATATCAAGACGAATGAAACTGTTGGCCAGAGTATGAACCTCCATGGCCAACGGGGGCTCAGAAACAATCAATCGAGCTAAACTCCCCATATTCACTGTCTTGCGACTCAAGGCATCAGCCACTACATTGCCTTTCCCGGGATGATACAGAATAGAGATGTCGTAGTCCTTCAGGAGCTCTATCCATCAGCGCTGCTTGGGATTAAGATAAACACATGTTGAAGACTACGGTGACCTGTGAAAACTTCACAATGAACACCGTACAAATAATGCCTCCAAATCTTCAAAGCAAAGACCACGACCAACAACTTCAAGTCATGGGTAGGGTAATTCTTCTTATGAACCTTCAACTGTCGGGAAGCATAAGCTATCACTCTACCCTCCTACATCAACATAGCACCAAAACCCATATGGGAAGCATCACAATAGACAGCGAAATCCTTGCCCTTCACGAATAATGCCAAAATCGGGGTTGTAGTCAAAAGAAGCTTGAGCTTTTGAAAGCTTTCCTCACAATCATTCGTCCACTGGAAGGGACCATCCTTCTGAGTCAATCTGGTCAATCTGGTCAAGGATGAAGCAATAGCAGCAAAACCCTTCACAAAGCGACGGTAATAACAGGCCAAGCCCACAAAACTACGAATCTCAATAACAGTAATGGGCCTCGCCCAACCTCTCACAGCCTCAATCTTCTGTGGATCAACCATAATCCCATCCTTAGACACAACATGGCCTAAGAATGTTACAGACACCAACCAGAACTCACATTTAGAAAACTTAGCAAACAAGCTATATTTCTTCAACAACCCAAGAACAGAACGAAGATGGCCCTCGTGCTCCTCCCTACTCTTGGAATACACCAAGATGTCATCAATAAATACAATCACAAAGGAATCAAGGAATGGCCTAAAGATGCCATTCATCAAAGTCATAAATGTGACCGAGGCGTTGGTAAGCCCAAAAGACATCACTAGAAACTCATAGTGGCCATATCTCGTCCGAAAGGCTGTCTTCGGAATATCCTCTGCCCTGATCTTCAACGGGTGATAGCCAGAACGCAAATCAATCTGCGAAAACACCAAAGCACCCTGAAGCTGGTCAAACAGATCATCAATACGAGGCATAGGGCACTTGTTCTGAATAGTGACCTTGTTCAACTGGCTGTAATCAATACACATCCTCATGGTCCCATCTTTCTTCTTCACAAATAACACAGGAGCACTCTAAGGGGAGACATCGCTCTAATGAACCCGTTGCTCAACAAATCTTATAACTGCTCCTTAAGCTCTCTTAACTCAGCAGGTCACATCCGATATGGCGGAATAGAAATAGGAAGAGTGCCCAGATCTAAGTCAATATAGAAATCAATGTCGCCATCGGGTGGCATACCCGACAGATCTGTCGGGAATACCTCCGCAAACTCGCTCACAATAGGGATAGACTCAAGGGGTGGAGATGCAATAATTGTATCATGAACACGAGCCAAATAAGCTAGACACCCCTTACTTACTAACTTCTTTGCCCGAAGGAAGAAAATAATTTTCTTCGGAGCGGGGCTAGGAGTACCCTTCCACTCAAGCCTAGGAATGCACGGCATGGCTAAGGTAACTGTCTTGGCGTGACAGTCTAAGATCGTGTGATAGGGAGAAAGCCAGGACATACCCAATATAACATCAAATTCCACAATATCGAGAATCATCAGCTCTACCCAAGTATCATATCCCATAAAAGTAACCAAACAAGATCGGTAGACTCGATCAACAATCATAGAATCTCCGATCGGAGTAGACACATGAACAAGTATATCTATGCTATCACAAAGCAAATCCCAACCAACGGCATGAAATGCAAATACATACGAATAAGTAGATCCAGGACCAAATAATACAAATGTTGCTCTATGACGGACAAAAATAGTAACTGAAATCACAGCATCTGAGGCCTCTGCCTCAGGCCTACCTGAAAATGAGTAACAATGGGCTCCACCACACCCGATCTGAGATCCTCCTCTCGTACCCTGAGAACCACCTCTAGCTGGCTGGGAACCACCTCTAGAACCATGAGAAGCACCGCGGCCTGACTGAGCGCCGCCCCTCTGGGAAGTACCACCTCGACCGCCAGATGATGTAGGAGTCCTCGGTGGCTGGTAATCCCGTCTGGGTCGGGGACATCTCCTAGCAACATGCCCAATATCTCCACAAGAATAACAGGTAATAGAAGATGAATGTTGATACACGGAAGTTGAATACCCGAATGAAGCAGCCCTGTCCACTGGCTTGGAGAACGAACTCTCAGGAGCCCTCTGCATGGGTGGCTCACTAGAAGAAGCTGGCAACGCTGAATGCACGGGACGAACGGAATATGGCTGAGGTGGCCTCAAAAATTGACCGGCGCCCCTCGAACCATGACCTCCAAAACTACCAGTCTGACACTATCTTTTGTCACTACTACTAAAAGCACGGGACTTAGTTCCCTCAACCATAGAAGCATGCTCGATAATGGACTGGAAGGAAGCCCCCCATAGACTCCATCTGAAGACAAGGAATCTGTAGAGAGCCCACTAGTCCCCCAACAAAACGCCTGATCCTATCAGCCGCAGCAAGGATCAAAGGAGTAGAATAGCGGGCCAAATATAGGAAGCGGGTCACATAGGACTCCAAAGACATGCCCGCATGCTCCAGATACAAAAACAGCGCCCTTCATGGGCCTAATATCATCACTAGGAGTGGGTATCGCATCAATGCAAGGAGCCATAGTTGCAGCTGGATGTACCACCCGCATAGGTCCCTGCTCAGGGGTCTGCGCCCTTACTCGGGTCTATGAACCCCTGCCGGGAGTAGTAACACCGGCTGCCGCCTACTGGGCATCAGGATGAAGTAGAATCCTAGCCATTGTGTCGTGCACGGCCTGATCAGAAGTAACCTCAGGCTGTGTCCGTGATGGGGCCACACCATCCTCTACGGCCTGGTCTCTATCCGGTTGATACTCGAGCTCGGGAGATGGAGACCTCTCTCGTTATTGTCCTACTGCAGGAGCCCTACCCCTGGCTGGGGCAGCCCCGCAGCCTCTTGCTCTGCCACACCCTCTGGTTGTCACTCGCCCTCGGGTGCCAGCCGTAGCTGTGGGCTCTGGCACATGACCTCGGGCCATCGTGGCTCGAGTCCTTACCATCTATGAGAGAAAAGATAAGGGTCAGATACTAATTTGATCTTTCCAGATACCAATTCGAATAAAGTAGCACGAAAAACGAAAGAAAGTGAGATTTCCTAAATGTCCTGTAGCCTCTCGCAGATAAGTAAGGAGCTCATCGTACCGATGCACGAGACTCTACTAGACACGCTTTTGTATTATAGACCAGGTAACCTAGCGCTTTGATACCAACTTGTCCCAACCTATTTTGCCTAAGCCGTGCGGGCACTCACCTTCCCACCTCGATAAGCGAACACCTCGGTAAGCTAACCCTCAACCTAACAATGAATAAATACATAAAAGAATGAAATTAAGCAACAGAATAGAATAAACGCGTAAGTCTCACGATATATATATATATATATATATATATATATATATATATATATATATATATAAAAGTAGAATAGTGTGGAATAATAATAACACCCCCAAATTTGGTATAAACCCTAACTCTTTGATTCCGAAATTCAACGCTAGAAATGGAAGATATATGATTAACAAGCTTAGATTCATCAAAATCTTACATAAACTCCCTCAATTTTATCATTAATAGCCTAGAGAAAATGCTCATCAAAACCCTCTTCCAACTTCCACTTCTAAGGGGTTTTTCAAGGGAAAGGGGAATCTAAGATGATTATGATTAAAGGAAAAGTAAAGGAATTAGAAAGAATTACCTCCAAGAACTGTTCCCCAAGGTCAAATTTTGAAATGAGAAATAATGAGGATTTAAGGGCTTTTAACATTTCATTAATTTTACAAACTGCCGGTCACCCGCTTTAGCGGCATTGGGACCACCCCAGTGGTGCCGCTTTAGCGGTCAAGGCAAAAGCCATTGGACCGCTTCAGCGGCAGGGCTACAACTCTAGCGGTACCGTTGCCGTGGTGCTGCTGCCGCCAAAGCGGGCACCAGACACCAGAAAACTCTCCAAGTTTCACCAATTGATCCGATTTTTCGACTAGTTTTCGAGGCCATCTGCTCACATACCAAACACATAGACACATATAAAAACACCCTACGAACGCGCCCGTGGCCTCGGAATTCCCAACAAAGATCTCGTTGACCGAGTCAACCCCTAATGCCTTAATTCCAATTTCCCAACCTAAGTCCCAAAATGCATCCAGGTGCATTGGGTACCGAACCAAATACACACACAATTTCTAAACGACCATCCGGACCTCTAGGAATCGACGGAATCCCGAAAAAGGTACGTCTATCCAAAAGTCAACTTTGGATCAACCATTTTTCATTTCAAGCCAATATTTCACAAAAGTTGCCTGAATCCGGTCTAGACACCTCGGGAAGCGTGCCAACGATCCTCTCGGGTAGAAAATGGGCTAATCAATGCTCAGAAACGGGTGAAAATGCTGAAAAGATCATAACGACCAAACGGTTTGTTACACTGTTCATTCAAGAACAAGTTTTGAACACCCCAAGTTCTAGAATTTTAAATTTCTTGGCTCCAAAAACAAGAAATTTCTCTTGTACTCCGCGTTCTTGAATTATCGGAACAAGTTTAAAAATTTTGTTTCGTTTCGAGTGAGTTTGTTGAGTCGGTGAAAGGTCGTGTTGAGTCGGTGAAAGGTCGAAGGTGATTCGCTACTCTCGTCACCCCGTCGCTGCTCGACGAAAAGGTAACTTCTTCCTCATCTTAGCTTTATTTCTATTTTTAGTTCTGTGTGTGTGTTTTTTTTTCCGATTCTCTGGTAGATTAAGTTTAGTTTTGAAATATTATTTGAGTTAGATAGGTAATTTTCTTTCTCGTGATGGTTTTATTTTAGTTCTGTTGCTTGCAGGTGTATTTATTGTTTCAGTTCTGTTATCTGCTCATTCTAATGTAACATGAGTCAATCCTTATATCAAGTATGTTCAGCCATCTATTTTTAGCATTTCATGTTCTCCTATCGTGTTTTCAGTTGTTGTAAGTGGCCCATTGTTTTATTTTTGGAGTCACTGATTTAATGGTATTCCTAGCCTCCCAGTTTGTTTAGAGTTAGCATGGATCAGAGGTTTTGTTGGGGTTTAACATCCTTTTCTTCACCATTTAACCTGAAAGTAACGATAAGTATTCATGTAGTTTTAAGTCTAAAGTGAAACAAAGAAAAAGTGTTGTTTGGATTGTAAAAATAAGAAATCAAAACTCCTGTAATGAAGTATATTTTGTTGAACCTTAAACATTAACTAAAAACTGATCTTAAAACTCTTTCCGGGAGTTCTTATGTGAAATTTCACTACTACCTTAAATCAGTATGATGAGTTCAAACAATACTTCTTCCCAGTTTTCTCTTGTTCACCTATTTAAGGATATAAAATGATGTTTGTGTGGCTGTTTAAGATAATCTATTCCTTAAAACCAGTAGGATATTATTTGAGTCTTGAAAATTGGTTCAAAACATGTCAAGAGGATTAGCTTATAAACATTTGGGGTGAATTTGAACAGTTCTTAAATTTGGAAGTCATCATTTGTCTTGATTCTCTTGTAAGAATGTTGTTTTATTTTAATAGAAGTACTGTTAAGCTATGAATATATGCAGTGTGATCACCTATTTAACTTCCTTTCTGCTAAATAAGTGTATCTCCCATGTGTATTTTAACAGGATAAAAGTCATAAACCCTCTCCCTTCTTTAGACCTTTGTGACTAGTTAGATGGCTAGAAGTGGAAAATTGGGTTGTTATGTTTAGCTGCTTTAATTTGTTTCTGTTTGGTTGAAGCATATATTAAGATTTTTAAAAGCTGAAACTGGTTTTTATATCTCAGTATCCCGAAAATGGTTAAACTCTACATGTGTCAGTCTTACGTTTAGTGTTTGGTTAAGTATTTGCTGTAACAGTGTATTTGGTTTAGTCCGTTTCTTGTTTGCTAGTTTATCGCTCCTGGTTTGGGGTCCTTAAAATGATTTACAAGTGTTTCCCTGCCTTTTGTCTCTTCCCCTGCTAGAACTGATATGAACTATGAATAAAGTGCTTCCTTTTGAAATCATTTGCTAGTTCAAAATCAGAACTTGTTGGTTTGAATCCATTTTTTTGTATAGAAAACCACTCGATCTGTATCATTTGTAAATGATTAAATTGAAATAGTTTATGTGTTTCTTTAAAAGCTGATTGGTAAAACCTGAGAAAATAATCAAGTTGTTAATTGTGTGCTCCTTTTTTTTTTTTTTTTTGCAAAGTCAAGTTCCTGTTATAAAATCATTTGAAGCAAGGGTTAGTGATCTGTTTGCCAGCCTCTTCCTTCCCTTATGAACTCTCCAAATCACCAAGTTGAATGACATTTTAAGTTCAAGTGTTTGTTTATGTCTTTGAAGAATGGACTAGCCTGAATCTGTTGTGATTTGTTAGTCTACATAACTGCTAAAATAGTAATTTAAGTTAATTTTTCTTTGCTCAAGTTGCATTATGAAATCTTCCCTTTCTTTTTTCTTTTTTGTGTCTTAATATTGTTTAGTTGCTTAACATAACATGCTCATCTCTATTTAGAATTAATATGCCCTCTTTCTCTGTTAAGTTTAAATCTTTACCTTCTCCAAAGTTTTACTTGAGTAGTTGTTTAGCCAATATCTATTTATGGTTGTAAGATGAACAATTCACTTCCTCTGAATACTAAATGAAGTTATGGGCATCCAGTTGATATTTTTCAACTTTTAAATTTAGTATTTAATGCTCACCAAAACTAGTTTAGGATAGGAGTTGGTCACTGTTGCTATGGTATAAAAATAGGTATGCTCTCATTTTTCTTCAAATTGGTTGCTGCTTTAATTTAGAAATGATCTAATATGTTATAGTCTAGTTCAGGTCTTAACACTTTACCATCGACTCTTGTGTCTTTGGGAAACTGAGTTGGTTTAGAGCTGCAACTTAAATTTGTTAGTTAATTTTGCTTAAATCTCTTTTACGAAGACACTCCTTTCCTTTTAAGATATTCATGTTGAATTACTGGACATTAACAAGGACCTACTCAAGGCATGATAAGTCATCTGGGTATATAAATAAGTTAATTAGGACTTTATCTCTGGAGCTTCATTTTAGTACTAATGGAACAGGATCAGAACTTTCTTGGTTAGCCTCGTACGTTTGATATTAAGATTGAAAATCCATTTGTTTCCCTTTAAAGTTTAAGTCCAAGTGTAGTATTAACAAGATTTGAAAGAACTCTTTATTTTGCTTAAAATGGAGTACTGGAACATAATTAAATTTCTGAATAATTGATGACCATATCTTTGGTATTTAAATATTTGAATTCACCTTGGAAAAATATATTTAATATTAGTTGAGTATTGGTTTAATGTTAAATCTCCTCTCTCCTTTTACTAATCTTTTTTCCCTTATTTTCTATGTACGAAATCCCGAACGAGTCTATTGGACTTTAGCTTCTTTGCATTGCGAGTTGTGCCAAAGGCCCAACATAACATTCTATGGAGTCAGCCAAATCCCATTTCTAGCAGCAGCCGCAGATAGAAGGCGCAATCATGGGTGAAAATGGTTCAAGTTTAGGTTGGTGGGATTGGTAAACCCACCAACTCATTTTGTCATTTTATTTTAATTATATTTGTATTGTATGTATGAATACTAGTGGATATTGAAACCCATCGTTAGAACTTAGTCAAATTAGGCAAACAATGTGTATGTCGTTTAGAATGGATAGGAACCTGGTTACTTATCAAATTTGGACCCAACAAAAAATAAATGATAATATTCCTTCAAAAAATGTGACAAAAAATAAGTTCTTACAAGGTAGGAAACTGGAACACTGGAGTATATATTTTTGAAAAGGTTAAGCTTTTTTTATTAAATTTCTAGAATTAAAAACGGTGGCATTTAAAGAAATAAATTCGACTTTTCTTCTTTTAATCTAAGAGTTTACAAAGGGGACAACAAAATTGATTTCAAAGTAGACGTGATGGAAATATGTAAGTGACTTAAAAGAATTTTCTAAACCCTTTGGCCCAAGTCAACTTTAAATGGAAATAAAACAAAGGGAATTATATTTGTGCTTTATTTTGAGGAAAGGGTTCAAAATGGAGTATGGTTGACCTCCAATATAAATAAAAATTGGATAATTGACCTGTGGTTAAAAGAGAATATGATAATCTTGTAGAGCAAGTACTGATCTATTGTCGGGTCCCGGGTAAACATTGGGATCCATGGAGGTGTAGTATCTGTATAGACTAAATTATTCATTATTATTGAAAGTAGAGGAAAATTATGTTAACTAACTAATTCTTTATCAGAAAATTATATTAACTAACTAATCATTTATAAGGAAATTATATTAATGATGTTCAATCCAAAACTAAGGATTTAATTTATCGTTCGTTATTCAGGATTTAGTTAGTTATTCGTTATTCAGGATTTAGTTTGTCCATCTTTATTCAAAATTTGTGGATTATGAGAATCATGATGTATTATATTTTTTGAATAATAATATCTAATTAAAAATTACTTAATTAATTAATTTCTTAACTAAAATTTTATATTAAATAGCTAATTTATTTAACGGGAAGTTATGTTAAATAACTAATCTTAAACTAAGGATTTTGTTTATCGTTTGTTAATCAAAATTTGTAAGTCATGAGAATTATGTCATATTATATTTTTGAATATTAATATCTAAATAAAAATTGCTTAAATTCTTAATTAATTAAAAATTACTTAACAGTAGATAACTAATTAGCACATTAACAATTAACATGGGATGAATAATTTCATAAATAAATAAAATTAACAATTAGATAATTAACAAATAATAGGAGATTACAATATTTTTCTAATTAAACAATTACTAATAAATTCATAAAATAATAAATTAACAAGAAAAAAAATAACACTGGTAGTTCGAAAACTGCCAATGGAAACAAAGCTATGAGTCTAAAAAAACAATTCATTTTTTGAAATTTGAGACTATGAAACGTTGATCATGCTTAGGATTATAATATATTTAACAAAATAATTAGAAAGTTCATAGTAAAATACCTTAATCAAAGCTTGTTGTAGGGTTGTTTGAATAGAGTTGTACGTCGCTTTTTTTTTTTTCGAAAATTCAACCTTCGAATTTTATTCCTTGACTTGAATATACTGAAAATCTTGACTTTCGGAATAAAATTTGAAACGAAAAGGCCGTTTTGGAATGTGGTCCCGCGTTGTTTTGTTTTTAATGGCATTTGTTCTTCAAAAAGGGGGTGGGGGACCAGTGGTGGGGAAGAAAGTCGATGGTCGGTTATTTAACTTCTATAACGCAGGAATTTCATGCATTATTATTGGATAACGCAGTAAATTAATGCGTTATGGGAGTTTTTATACCCCATTTTAAACAGGTTAAAGTAGAGTACAACATATTGGAGATTCCTATTTTTTGCTTTTAAGGAGTCGCCACCTAATTGATTTTAAGGTGAATTAGGGCACCTAATTATTTAACTAAGGTAAAGTTAACTAAACCCCGTTAATGGTCTGCTTAACTTACGATTCTAGGTAAGGGTTCTAATTATCCTAAAGGGAAGGGGTTAGGCATCCTCTAGGATCCGTAACTACGGTTATCCGGCCAAACTTAGGTTAATTAATTAAGGCTAAATATAGTGTTTAAATTTTAGACAAAATGGCGTACAACCATTGCTAAAGTTTTAAAGGAAAATAATGTTAGTTAAAATAAGATTTACAAAAATATAATAATTTGTATAAAGAAGAACTTTAAAGGCTATTTTAAAATAAGACTTATAGAGTTTGTTAAGATTTAAAGAAAGAATATTAATAATGCTATTTAAATAGGACTTGTAGAATAATTTGCACAAAAGAGACTTCAAATGCTATAAACTATAAATATTGCTATGCTTTAATAAAAATGAGGCTTGCAAATATAATGATTTGCATGTAAATAAAAGCTTTTAAGAGAAGACCTAGCCAATTTAAACTTGAAATAAAATTACATTATATTTAGAAAATCTAGACTTGTTATAAATAGAATGCAAAAAGGGTTTAAAATAATGTAAATGAAGCTTTAAAATTCTCTTGTTTAATCTAAACTTATTTTTTATAAGTAGAATGCAAAGGGTGATGAATTTTCTTTCTCTTTTCCTAACTTTATTTAACTAGGCTCGGCTAAAATATGTATAGTTGAATGAAACTTGGAAACAATGTTTTATAAAACATACTTAAGTTATTATTTACATATTAGTGACGCCTTGAAATTTTTAAGATAGTAAAAAAACACGTGATTCTCTTGGTTCGAAATATGTAATTATGCTATTGTTGAAAACCAATCATTCTAAGAAGATAAATATTATAAGTACTATAGATAATTTAACGTAAAATAAAAGAGAGTGAAACTCATGGAATTAATCGTTAATTTTTCTTAAATTAGCTACCCATTACTCTAAAACTACCCCATACTAATTAGGATTCACCTAAGGCTAAAAAAAACAAGCAACAATAAAATGTTAAGACATAAACCCCAAACCAAATACGTATCAATCAGAAGAAACAAAATCAGATTATCGGCCCACTTAGGCCTTTGCCAAGAAAATCTGCTTCAGGCGTTGGGTCTTGGCCCAGAATTTTCAACACTGCTGCAAATGGGCTGTGATTCTGTTTGTGCGATATGGGCTTCGGCCCAGATATTTTATACTTGCTGTGGACAGAACTGGACAGAGGGGGAATAATATTTTCGTTGGGCCTTAGCCTAACATCGAATGCGGAAGACGAGTCCCTTGGACTCGTGTGCGAAGGTCATGCATAAGATAAAAGGAAAAGAATTAGTATACGATCAATGAATAATTGATAATGCAAAATTCATAACACAAAGAAAGAATTTCAAATACCCTCACATAATAGTAAGAAAATTAAATTTTATTCGGCTAAGACAAACAAACTCGCGACCCAAATAAGTGACTATACAAGAATAGGTAACTGGGCTGAGTTTTCGAATTGGGCCTGCTGTACACATAGAGGCCTAACACAGGAAGAAGAATAGGAGGCCCAACTCTAACAATTGTGAGGAAATAAAGACCCAAACCAGACAATGTTCAAACAAGCCCCACAATTCACACCGAGCATATGGCCGAAGCCCAGCAGCTAAAAGGGAGACACAGGCCCAAACATTAAACAAACCCAACAACAGTTTAGACTAGTAAATTTACACAAGTGATATATCCCACATATACTAAATACATCAACTTCTATACCCTTGGATGTATATAGAATTGGGTATACTTTGTATATCTAGGTATATCCTTCTATATGCCATAAATCAAACATGCAGTATCCTAGCTAACAGTCATGAGCATTTGGAGCGTAAATGTAAACCAAACAAGGGGACAGCAGGATCAGATACTACAATAAGCTGAGCAAAAACAAAGCAAAGAGAGCACCAATACGACTAAATATACTAATCCCAGCCGAACCTATATTTTAGAATTAAGAAATTATTTAGTAATGCCCTATCTATGATGACACAGAATACTCAAACAACAATAAATTTCAACTTGTTGACATACTTAAGACATCATTTTAAGACATACAAAAGCACTAAAAAAAAAGACAACATTTAGCAGACAAAAAACCAGATTTGCACACTGGATTCACATTTAACAGGGCATATGCCAAATGCTTAGAAACAGAGGAACACATTAAAGGGGAAGGGAGAGGTGCAACATGATCAGATTCGAAAATGCAAAGAAAAGAGGAAAGAAAATTCAGGGGCATCTCGCGTATTTCAAACCAAAAACAGACATACCAAAGTAAACACAAGGAACAGTTACAAGTATGATCATCCTTAACCATTTTAAACAGAAGGTATACTTACTCAGAGGTATTACACATCTACGGGGATTAAATTAAGTTCATCTCCTCATTAACCCCATTTGGACTTATCAAGAAACTATTTGAAGATTATTTAGCTAAGTGGATCAGACAAGCTTATGCTAATGCTAAACACTTATTAAAATTAACTCATGGAACATACAGAGACTTTAATTACATCATATTAGGCAATGAGGGGACAAACTCTGTTATTTTGAGTTAGTGATCCTGCCATTTTGTTCAACTAAGTCATATTTGGGCATTAACTTATATCCAGGGGATTCAAACAATACAAAAAAATGGGCTGGCATTTCTAGTATGGATAGGTGAGATTTAGAATATAGGTTTATGACTTCGTCTGACATGTTAAACTCATTTCTTAATTATCAGCTAACCTTAACAACATATTTTAGTCAAATAAGGAAAGCAAATACCATATTTTGAGTTAAGTTACCATGTCACAAATGATGAACAAGGCTCAAGTCGAACTGAGACGCACAACTAAAGAAGCCCAAAAGATAAATATGCTTATGCTCAGCTAATATGAAAAGACATCAAACTGAAACAACATTCAATTTTTATCAAACTACTAAAATATCTCAATAAGCATACATAATGGTATCAACAGGATTTCTGCTAAACTAGTACGTGGAATAATAGTAGACCTAACAAGCACACGATTAACCCAAATTGATACACAACATAGAACCGAACAACTACAGAACTAGAAACAGGATTAATCTAAGCTTAAACATGCATGATACAACTAAAGTAAACACAAACAGGAACTAAAACATAACTAACCAAACAAATCACCTAAGTAGTTTAAAGCACTTCAAACAATTACTAAAAAAATTAACTAAAGGAAGGTGAATTACCTTCTTCGGGTGCAGCGAAGTGAGGTTCGAGCTTCCGATATACCTCGAAACACTTCGAACCCGCCGAGTTATTATTTCCTCGAACCCAAACAGAACCAAATGCGGAAACAAAGAAAATGATTTAGATTTTTTCGATATCAGACAATGTCACCACTGCTAAAATAAACTAATCTTTCTAGGGAATTTTCAAGTGGCTTAAACTTATGCTTTGTTTAGAGGAGATTTTGCGGTTGAAAAGGAAAGAGAAAAAAAAACTTGTTTCAATTTTTAGGGGAATTTCACGACTAAAAAGAATCTATTTTCAGGGAAGGGTTTTTAGGCGATTCAAAAACTTCTTTCTACGAACCCAGTAAACGAATATTTATAAGGGGGAAAATATAGGGTTTGCTCGGGTTCCACAAATTTGAGCGGGATTTTTTGAAGTTCAAAAATACCTTTCAAGTCAACAACCCTAGGGCTTTTCTATCCTCCATCAGAAAAAGACGAAGAAGAATACAAAACCCACTAAAACTCTTGTACCTGAAAGTAAAAAAAAAAAAAACAATAAAACGATTTTTGATCACAACTTGACAAAACTCATCAGAATCATTTCAGATTCTAGCAGAAAAGAAAGAGGAAGAGACAAGATTTACCCGCGTCAACGATCGACAAACTGACGGGGGGTACAAACATTAACTTCCCTTCCCAAATCGACCATGCATAGGTCTGTGAGAAGCGAAAGGCCTCTGTAATTTTGCCATCTTGGTCGTGGAAGAGAAAGGGCGTGACGAGAGAGAGAAGAGAGGGAAGAGAGAGAGGGGGGGGGGGGTGCGGCGCTAGTGGAAAAATATGAAACCCTAGGCTTCATTTGTTTGTACGCGAATCTGGTCGGGTCGGGTCGGATTGCGGGTATAGGCTGGTGGATGAATTAAATGTGGGATGATGAATATGGGCTAACGATATTGGGCTGCTTTCATGAACTGGTCTGAAAAATAATATGGATCGATTGGACTCGGATTTGGGCTTCTAAATTTAAATACAAGACCTATTTGAATTAACTTTATACTAATATGTGCTAAAATATTACCTAATATAAAAATATATATTTATTAGTGCTCAGATAATAAAATTATAAGACGCTGTAATAACCGTGCGATAATATCAGTAAATAATGCTATTACTTAACTGCACAAAAATAAATGCGATGTGTGTGCATAAGGTGGTAAAAATGGTGAAATGCAAATTATAATAATACTGGTAATAATGATAATAAAATAATAACAATAATAATAATAATAATAATAATAATAATAACAATGATAAGGATAAATAACAAAAATAATAACAGCTAGTGACTGCAATAGAATAATGAAATGCCGGTATTAATAAAAGCTAATAATTATAGTAAAAATATAAATAAACATTTCTTAAGTGTAAATAGCTATTTTGGAGGAAACGTGGGACAAAATTGGGTGTCAACAGGAGTTAACCGTACATTACTGTTAACTCCTATAACACACTAATTTACTGCGTTAAAGGTACTTTGATAACACTTTTTTTTCTTGGGGTATTTTGATTCATTTGGTCATTTTTTGGGTCATTTAGGTTCCAGACTCTAGTTTCTTCCATATCTTTCTTGTAAATAGAATATATCTTTATTCCTCCACCGACAAAATATATCTCTTTCTCATCAAAGAACTATAGCATGGGACACTGATCTCATCACCACTCTCTTTTTATGGGTTTCTAACACTAATAAAAAACTCTCAAAATCAACCCAGGAGACCAACCTTAGGAGGTCAATTTTTTGGATAAACCATCCAAACGAAGGTCGGTAAAATCCTGACAAAAAAATCAACCTCTTGAGGTCTACTCGATTTTTTGACACCCAACCTGGAAAATATTAAAAATACCTACCACATGAGGCCAGTAGTTCTATTTACTTATTAATTATTTTTATTAAATACTGACCTCATTATTTTTAATAGATACCGACCTATGGGGTTGGTATTCTAGGATTTGATTTTTTTTTAAGAATTAATCGACCTCAGAAGGTTGATAATATTGAATTTATTTTTTTTCCCGGAGAAACCAGCCTCCTGAGCTCGGTTTCCTGTGATTTTGTTTGGGCAACCGACCTCAAAGCTTTGTACTTGATTTTAGTCATTAGAGGCTCATGGATTGTTGGCTTTCCAATATTTTTAAGTTATGTTCGAATTTCAGTTTTTCAGTCTATATTAATTACAAACTTGAATAGCTTTTGATGGGTAAATTTTTTATTAATACCTTCAGACAGTTAGAACATGATTCACACCATGAATTGTACAAGATAGATGTCAAACAGGGACCCCCCCCCCTTCCTTTTTGGGGGCGTAACTGTTGGGAATCGAAATAAATACGGCGTCATGCAGAAGCTTACAATTGCAAACCGTGAACGACGATAAAGAAAACTATACATATAAAAAAAAAAGCATAAAACTATGAGAGAATAATCTCCCCCTAAACGAAACTCTTTGATGACTACATTTTGGATGCTATTCTGTGTTTTTGTGTGTGTGAGAAACGACAACAATAACATACCCAGTGAAATCCCACAATGTGGGGTATGGGGAGGGTAAAGTGTACGCAGACCTTACTTCTACCTCGGAAGGTAGGGAAGCTGTTTTCGAAAGACCCTCGGCTTAAGAGTGAGCATGGCAAAAAAGGTTAGATAAGAACAAGTAATTCAAAGTAGTGTGGGAATGAAGTAACGAAAGCGAAAAATCATAGTACAGCAGACTGGAAAAGGGGGGGGGGGTTTCGTACCTACCACAGATGAATATCAAAGTACAAGAAACAATAGATTGTAGCATAAAACAAAGGATAAGAAACTATGGGGCAAAACTATGGCTACTAGTGAAAAGGGGTAAGCGGGACTACCTACTAGTCTTCTACCTTAATCTGCGTCCTCCACAACCTCCTATCTAAGGTCATGTCCTCGGTAATCTGGAACTGCTCCATGTCCTGTCTAATCACCTCTCCCCAATACCTCTTCGGCCTATCTCTACCTCTTCTAAAACTGTCCATAGCCAACCTCTCACACCTCCGCACTGGAGCATCAATGTCTGTCCTCTTCACATGCCCAAACCATCGCAGCCTTGCTTCCCGTATCTTGTCTTCCTTTGAGGCCACTCCCACCTTGTCCCAGATATCTTTATTCCTAATCTTATCTCTCCTAGTGTGCCCATATATCCATCACAGCATTCTCATTTTCGCAACTTCTTTTGAACATGAGAGTCCTTGACTCCACAACACTCCACCCCATACAATAAAGTCGGTCTAACCGTCACTTAGTAGAACTTACCTTTAAGTTTTGTTGGCACCTTCTTATCACACAGCACTCCTAAAGCGAGCCTCCATTTCATCCACCCTGCACCAATATGGTGTGGGATATCATCCTTAATATCCCTATTTCCTTGTATAATAGACTCGAGATACAGGAAACTACCTTTCTTTGGGATGGAATGGGTACCAAACGTCACTTCCTCGTCATCCTCATGTGGTATGTCATTGAACTTGCACTACAAGTACTCTGTCTTGGTCCTACTCAACTTGAACACTTTAGACTCCAGAGTTTGTCTCCAACCCTCCAGTTTAGTGTTAACTCCGCTACGTTATAAAAAGTGTATTTAAAAAAAGCAATAAGATTTGAATGACCTTGAAAGGAAATACTTAGTGGCTCTAATCTGTAAAATGATTAGGAAGACTTGATTTTGGAATTTATTTGCATTTTAGAAATATGGATGGACTCTTATTTAAAATGGTTAAACATTTAAGACCACTTTTATGCCACTTCTAAAATTTTGTCCCAGTTTCAGTCCGGAGATGCTTGATTCTGGACAATTGAAAAGTAAGAACTTATAATGAAAGTTTTTTAAAGTGATTTGACCGACTTCAAAATTTGTCCCAGTTTCAAGTCCTGGAAACACTTGGTTCTAAACAATCGAAAAGTGAGAAAGTTGTAATGAAAAAAAATTTGAAAGTGATTTGACCGATTTCAAAAATTTGTCCCAGTTTCAAGATACTAAGACACATGAATTTAAACGGTGGGAAGACCAAGTCTTGTATAAAAATCCTTATGTATTTTATAGGAACCAAAATGTTTGGACAAACTGAAGATAAAAAATTTTAAAATAGAAGGGCCGAACCCGCCTCGGGTTGCCTACGTATCCAAAAGGAAATCAGGCCACCCGTAGTTCAAACCTACAAAACAAAGACACCGAAATATTTTGAAAAGAGTGGCCGAACCCGATGTGGGCTGCCTACGTATCCAAAAGGAAGTCAGGCCAAACGTAGTTCATTACAAAAATAAAGACACAGTCTTAATTTAGAAAGGCCGTAACAAAACATAGAGGCGACATGATAAAGAAACTAAAGGCTCTAGCTGATGCCTCCGACCTATTACAAGAGAAAATTTAAACTTAAATTACTGAAACTCCCGGCGAATCGGGGTTGAAATGCCAATCCAATTCTTCAATTCAGGTCCTGGTTCGATGTTGGTTGTTTGAACACGATCTGTTTTGCTTTGATAAGATCTTCAACCTTGTGTTTCAATGCATAACAACGGTCAGTGGAATGGCCTTTTACCCCCGAATGATATGCACATTTCTTAGTGGGATCAAAACTTTTAGGTAGTGGATTTGGAATTCTACCCTTCACAGGATGCAATAAGTCTAAAGCTTGCAGTCTTTCAAAAACAATGCTCAATGGCTCTCCTAACGGTGTAAAATTGTGAAAAGGTTTTATTTGGGCGAGGTGCAGATGCATTGTTTGGATGATGAGATTGTGATGGTGGAGCTGGGTATGTTGGTGGTCGTGGAGCTCGATATGCTGGTTGTGTGTTGTAAACGGGGTAGGAAATTTGTGGTGATTGAGGTTGGTAAGATGACAAAGTTTGGTTGTATGGATGTGGAGAATATTGGAAATATTGTGAGTGGTGAGCGTTAGACTGATATCGCGGGGGTTGTTGATGGTGGTATGATGTGTTTCCCAAAGCCATTACCGATGCTGCTTCTTTTTCTTTTTTCTTTCCGTTTCCGAGAGCACCAGTTTGTATGGACCTACTAGTAGACTGTAAAACCGCAAGACTTGTTATTCTCCCTGTTTTAATGCATCTTCGATCATGTCCCCGGCTTTGATCACCTCTGCAAAAGTCTTTCCGCCCATTGTCACCAAACGTTCATAGTATTCCGGCTCTAGTGCTTGAATGAAGAAAGTAACCATTTCTGTCTCCTCCATGGGTGGGTGTACTCTAGATGCCTCTTCCCTCCACCGTATAGCATATTCTCGAAATGATTCGGTTAACTTCTTCTTCAACTTTGTAATCAAAATTCTGTCAGGAGCAATCTCAACATGAAACTTGTAATGATCCACGAAAGCATTTGCCAAGTCATCCCAAGTACGCCATTTGGTTGTGTCCTGCTTGGAATACCACTCCAAGGCTTTTCCACTCAGACTCTGATTGAATAGCTTGACTCTTATCCCTTCATTCTTCCCCACACCAATCAACTTTTCACAATAGACTTTCAAATGGAAGAAAGGGTTTCCCGACCCGTCAATCTTCTCAAATTTTGGAATCTTATAACCTGGTGGCAATTCTACCTTAGGAAATGCACATAACTCTTCATATCTCACGCTTTGATTACTACCAATTCCACGCAAACTTCTCATGGCATCTTCCAAACTTTTGAGCTTTCTATTCATCATTTCATCATTAACTGACCGTGCCTCATTTTCAACTTCGACATAATGATCAATGTCTGTGCGACATGGTCCTTGAATTTGTGTCATGGGTGGAGCTGTGGTATAAGTATACACTAGCGGAACTTGATGTGTATTGATAACATCATGTGCCGGCGGTATGAACTGAGCTTTTGAAGAGGTGGCTGTAAACAAAAAGGGAGCATTTTGAGTGAGGGGTTCGGAACGAACTGGCTGCGAAGTGGTAAAATAATTTATTTGGTTAAATTCGTCCAAATTTGGGAAGGGAGGTGGCATAGGAAAAGTCTGACGAACCCCCTGAGATGGAGTCACATGTGGTGGCGTTTGAGAAAATGACCGGTTGTGAAGTACCATGTGACTTAATTCAGCAACTCGTCGCTCCAGACGAGCAATGATCTTCAAATGTGTTTCTGATTCTTTAGAGGATGTGGGATCACTCGTGATTGGTAACTAAGAGATGGCTCAGATGAAATAGTTGCATTGATCAAACTTTGCTCCATTTTAGAACGAGTCCTTTTGGTTAACCAGGTGATTTGTGATGGGTTGGAATCTGATTTCTTGGCTCTAGACCGTGTGAAATATGAATGCTCCACCAGTTCCCCTTTAGCACAAGTCAACCTTTTATTTTGAAAATAAGTTTGAAAAGAAAAAAGATAAAACAAGAAAAAGAAAAGGAAAATAAGTCAGTATACGGTAAGGACAATACTATTGCATATAAACACATTATTGCACATAATACATCGCGTTTTATAATGCAAGGGACCTCTTTATGCCAGAGGTAGGCCTAATGAATATTTGAAGGATAAACATGTCTTTTATGTATCATTCCATAACTCTTCCTACAACTAATTTACAAGAATAATAGAAATTATTACATGCCAATCAATAATACGTCTCTAAGATATCTAATACTTCAGCTCCACTAATTTCTTTTGGTTGTCTTCAACCTCCGGCATTAATTTGGATGCTCCACGACAACCTGCAACAAAAGGTCAGTTTCCTTGAAATACTTATCTATAGAGTACTAGGTCCACATATTCCACATATTTGTCCTTCAAATAATGCACATAGATAGTGAATAGTGTCACTTAGAGTCATAGACTCGTTTGGACATTTGGTAAGGTTGACTAATGAACTTAATACGCCAAGGGTATTAAGCCTCCTAGGTTTAAAATGATGCATGTCCTTACAAGGTTTTGGTTTTCGCTCTACCCTAGGTAGACTAAGAGTGGGTTTACTAGACACAAGGTTCCCGAGCGGACTGCTCGAGTGAGAAGGCTACGCGGTCCCCGTTACTCGGGCACCCCGCGCATACGCCAACTCTCCTAAAATTTGGATTCTACGAAGAAATTTGCGGGTGCGCAAAACACACCTCGCGTGTACGTGTGATAGTGTGAGTTTTCCAGAAATGGAGGAAATATGAACGGAATGCCAGTTTAAGGAAAGCAGTAATATACATATTATATAGAAAATGCACATAAGGAATAGAACAATAAAAAATACTTAAAAGCATAGAAAGCAACAATATAGGCAAAATAAAGCAGAACAAACAAAGCATCCAATAAATTATTTATTAACCTAAGTTGTTATGGTTAAGAGCCTAAAGTCCCCAGCGGAGTCGCCAAGCTGTCACAACCCATTTTAACCTGGTTAAATTTAAGAGTATGACATATTGGTGATTCCTATTTTATTTTATTTTAAGGAGTCGCCACCTAATTAATTTTACGGTGAATTAGGACACCTAAATATTAATTAAGGCAAAGTTAAAACTAAACCTCAATTAGTAGTCTGCTTAACCAATGTGATTCTAGGTAAGGGCTCTATATTATCCTAAAGGGAAGGGATTAGGCATCCTTTAGAATCCGTTAACTTACGGTTATCCGACCAAACTTAGGTTAATTAATTCAGATTAAATATAATGCCTAAATCTTAGGAAAATAGGTTGTAAATGTTGTTGAGGTTTTAAAGGAAAAACATAATGATGCTATTTAAACCAACTTGAAGAAATACATAGTAGTCCACTTAAAAAATAAAACTTATAAATGTTGTTAAGCTTAAAATAATAATTTTATTGTAAAAATGAGACTTGCAAAATGTAATGATTCATACATAAATAGAAGCTTTTAAAAAAAGAACTAACCAATTTAAACCTAGAATTATATCATATGAGTGCAATGGCGTAGAAAATCATAGACTTGTTTCATAAATAGAATGCAAAAGATGATGAGTTATCTTTTTTAAAACTTTATTTAATTATGCTTGGTTAAAATATATATGATTGATTCAAACTTGAAGAGTTATTTATAAAACAATACTTGAATTTATATTTACATATTAATGACGTTTTGAAATGTTTAGATAATAAGAATAAAATATAATTCCTTTTAACTTAAAATATATAGTCATGGCATTTTGTGAATTAATTATTCAAAATAAATACTAGGCCTTATAAATAGTTTTAATATGAAAATAAGAGAATAATTTATGGAGTTAATTATTAGTCCTCCTAACTACCCATCACTAAAACTAAACCTACTAATTCATCTAAGGTTCATCTAAATTAAGAAGATAAAATCAAAATAAAGAGTTAGTCATGCAATACAAATTAAATGCACAACAGCAAAATAGAGGAGTAGATGTAATTTAAATGGGCTCAGCCCATTCTAAAACAAAAAACGCTGCAATTGGGAATGGGCTCAGCAACAGGAAATTAAATGGATTGGTCCATTTTGACTGGCCACTGCAAATCTGCTGCTGCTATTGGGCTTAGCCCAGAAATTCCTTTTATTTTGATGTGGATGGGTTGACACGGGAGAGAGATTGCGTCAGGATTTTAGCCCAAACACCGAGTGCGGAGGAGGAACGAGTTTCTCGGACTCGTATGCGATTGTCATGCATAAAAATGAAAAGAAAAGGGAATTAATATATAATCAACAAATGAGGTTAAGCATGTAAAAATTAACAGATTCATGAAACATGGTATGCCTACAGAATTGAAATTTATTTCCAAATCTGCTGGTACAAATTAAACCAACCAACTAATGGTCATACATCTAACGACGATATCCGAAATGAGGAGCTTAAACACTGCCTAGAAATAGGGAATTCTAAGTAGGGGAAAGCAGTGACACCAAGCGTCCACATTAATCATACCGAACTTAATTAACAGAGGAACAAGAAAACTTGAAATATAACAATCAAACATGAGGAAACCATACAGAGGGTAGCTGGGTTAAGCAATTCTTTAAAACTTAGATAACTTAGAACTTCAACCAAACGCATATTCAAAACTTAGGCGAATTATTTAATCGTGCTCTATCGGTGGTGACATATCAGTGCCAAATTTCAACTTGTTGACAACTTAAGATATTATTTCAAGACATACAAAAGACACCCCAAAAGGGAACACAACATTCAACGAATATCATCCCGATATACATACTAGATCATCATTTCTTTCTTAAATAGAATAGTATAGCAAACTGAAAATTCATTCCTAATATTAAGTTTTGAAGAGAATTCAAAATGTCTTTTAAAAGAAATGCATCTTGAGGAAAGTAAACAAATTTATCTTAAAAAAAAGGGGAAAAGACTGGAAACAGAACTGATTAACTGATTGCATAAAGCATTGGAGAGAAGAATGCATTCTTAAGAAAAAGAGTTTAAGGAAAATTTCAAAGTGTTTAAGCAAGTTTCAAAATGACCTCTCGAGCTTATAGCCTTGCCAAAACTAGTTTGTCGAACATACAGAGGTGAAATCATATAAATACACTACTCATTTTTAAGCAACATGTACAAGTTAAAACCTGCTAATTGAATGCAGAGAGGGTTTGTTCCCATTATTCTCATTCTCAAAATAATGACCACATATGGTTTCTAGGACTTTGTCATTTTATCTCGACAAATACTTAGCTTAGTTGAAGCCAAAATCTATCATTTCGTTGTAACAACATTCGAATCCTTAATGCTAATGACAATATCTAGACTCTCCTTATCAATTCTTATTTAAAAATGACTATTGTTTACCGTATTTGCCCAAGAACTCTGAAAAGATCAGTTTGCTCCAAAACAAAATATTTTAAAAGAAACAGAGGCAAACTTAAGAAGGTAATTTGATAAACTGATATTCGATTCATATAAACGACACAGATAGCTCAATCTAATTACAAAGAGATAATAATACTCATGACCAGAGATAATAATACGCTTGACCTCACAGAAAACAGAAGGCCATTGTAGGCGTTTCCCTTAAATAAATCTAATTTATTAATTCAAATACTAAAATAGAGGGAAGGGATAACCAGATTCTAATATTTGCAGACATGTTGAAGCTCAAAAGAAAACTAATTATCTGGGCTAAATCATGCCAAAATAATAACGAACTTTAATCAACAAATTCATCTCTTCGAACTAACCATCTTAACAGCTAAAGATCCTAACAGATTCACGAAATCGCTTTTGAACACATAAATTTGTGATCACATTAAAGAAGAAAACGAAGACCAGCCTTTTACTTCCATAACTCAACTAAAAGCTAACTATTTGAAAATATATGTCATCTAATTACTCAAAATCTACATTGAAAGGGTATAAGGATAACTTAGTCCTTCTACTAACTAAAGCTTTAAAGCGACAAAAACTCTTAACACTAGTCACATAATCTTACTGATTTTAATTAAGCAGAAACAAGGGCTACAACACTTAATACAACAGAACCAAACCAAATCAAGCGGAAACAGAACCACAACACTAACGCAACAAAACTAGGGAAATATAGACTAAGACGAGGAAAATTACCTTCTTCGGGTGCAGCGAAGTGAGACGGAGGGTTCGATATGACCTCGAACACTTCAAAATTCAGTTCCCAGAAATAAGAGAGATTGATGAAAATCGAAATTTTGGCTTAGAGTATGTTTAGCAACAAAACGAATACCTTCAGTTTCTATGGAATTTTAGGCTAAAAGACTCAAATTTTCAAAGGGTTATTGTGCGGCTGAGAGCTTAATTCTTAGGGGGGGTTTCCTGAATTCAAAAATCCTTTCTTTCTTGAGGGGCCGTCCCACCTTCCCCAAAAAATCCCCTCTCTTATAGGCTCTGTTTTTGCGTTATGTTGAATGAAAAGAAAGACGCGTGGGGAACAAAGGGTAGTGGAAACGTGGGAGTTGGCAGTGGTATGGGAGATGTCAGAGATGAAGTGGGTGGTAACGTGGTGTGGGGTGGTGTCAGAGGAGAAACGTGGGTGTGGTGGAGGTTGACGGTGAAAGAGGGGTGTCAGGGGTAACGTGGAGGGAAGTGAGGAAAGGGAGAGGAAAGTGAAGGAGAACAGGGGGAGACAGGGGATGAGGTGGTGTGCGGCGGAGATGGAGGAGGGAAAGAGGGAAAGGGGAGAGACGAAGGGGAGTTGAGGGAGCGGCGGAAGAAAAAAAATGAGGGGAAACCCTAAAAGGGTTCCCCTTATTTTGAGTAAAACGAGTCAGACCCGGTCCATTTGTGGACTGGGTCAATTTTTAGACCGGGTATTAAAAGAATAGCTATCGAATTAAAACACGGACTGGTCTTCAAATTAGGGTAAAAAACATAGGCTGGTCAGAAAATATTTATGAGTTGATTGGACTTTGATTTGGAATCCGATAAATCAAAAATACAGACTGAGTGCAAGAAATAGTTTGGCTTCTGAACTTGAATAAAAGACCCATTTTAATTAATGATATACCAAGGGTGACAGAATATTGCTTACTACAAAAATGTGTGATTATTAGGACTCGGGTAATAAAATTATATGATGTTATAATAGCCGTGCAATAATATATTCCGAAAATCCTCAGTGAAATAAATACTATTATTCAATTATGCAAAGATAAATGCAATGCGTGTGCGTAAGCTGGTAAAATACTGAAATGATAAAAGTCGTGAACTATAATAATAATAATAAATAATAATAATAATAATAAATAATAATAATAATAATAATAATAATAATAATAAATAATAATAATAATAATAATGGCTAGTAATTGTAATAGAATAATGAAACGCCGGTATTGATTATAGTAAAAAATATAAATATATTTTTTTTTAATTTTCCAAAAATGTTAGAAGCGTAAATAGGTATTTCGGAGGAGAGGTGGGACAAAATTGGGTGTCAACAAGTTGATCGCTGGTGCAACCCCATCATAACTGAAAAGTGTTCTGAGTGCCCTCCCACTATTCTTACCTTGGTCTTGGCTCCATTATACATGTCCTTAATTACCCTAATGTACGCCACAGGTACCCCTCTAGTCTCCAAGCATCTCCATAGAACCTCCCTTGACATTTTGTCGTAAGCCGTATGAGAGATGGACTTTCAATTTATAGTAGTCCGAAACTTTTCCTCCAAGAAAGGATTATTCAAATATGGAAGAGATCTTTCCCACTAAGGAAACCTTTTCCATCAAGAAAACCTTTTGGAAATAAAATACAATTATGGTAGAATCTAAATAAAGTAGGAAATTCAGATCAAACCCTAACAAATCTCCCGTTGGCTCTAATTTTCTGGCAAAATATAATCTTGATTCTCCATCTTTATATAATTTTCAACACTGTTGCTTGCCATGGTTAAAAAAAGCCAAAATTTTTGTAGGTTAAATGGTTTAAAAAATATTTTATTTTATTTTTAAAGATGCAGCGGCAGGGATGTTGAAAATATGGTTGAAAATTCATATCCCCACATGCTATACTTTGAGTCTGAACAAAATCTTCATTATCGTGAAATTGGTTGCAGCTTGATTTGAACCCATCTTGAACCTGTATTCAACCTCGTCGAATCATTGACCGACTCATTGGCTCTGATACCACTTGTAAGAGATCGAAATAAATAGGGCGTCATGCGGAAGCTTACAATTGCAAACCATGAACAACGATAAATAAGACGACAAAGAAAACTGTACTAAACTGATATAAAAGAAAACATAATAAAACTATGAGAGAATAATCTCCCCCTTAACGAGACTCTTTAATGACTAAATTGTGGATGCTATTCTATGTTTTTGTGTGTGAGAGATGGATCTGCAATTTTTGAAAATTCGAAACTTTTCCTCCAAGAAATGATTATTCAAATATGGAAGAGATCCTTTCCACCAAGGAAACCTTTTCCATCAAAAATACATTTTTGAAATAAAACACAATTATGATATAATTCAAATAAGGCAGGAAATTCAAGGCAAACCCCAACAGTAACATGCTGTCACAAGACAAATTGTTATGCATGAAAATTTCATCTTGTAACAATTGGATCAACTTAGTGATGTCCGTATTGATTTCAAGTGGCAATAAGTTCATCCTTGGAGCTAGTTAGCTAGTAATTACGGCAACAATTTTTCTTGGAAGTGGTTGATCAATTGAAATCTACAACCATATTAACCAGCTATGTATCCCCATTCACCATGCCCATTTTTCTAACGCCTCCAATGCCACAAGCAATGTTTTAAAAGGCGTTTTCGGAGCGAGCCTCGGGGCGGGGCGTATCAAAAATGCCCCGAGGCGATGGTTCGAGGCGAAAGTCTCAAGAGGCGTATGCCCAGCAATTCGGGGCGTACGTCTGGACGTTTGGGGTGAGTTTATTTTGTTGGGGCGTAAGCCCAGAAAACTTCTTCAAATTAAAACAAAATTTGTTAAATAAGTCCTCAATATAATGCCCAAATTCTCAAAAGTCAACTAGTAATTACTCAAATATTTTAAAAAGGAACCGAAACATTAAATTTAAAAGTCACGACCTTTTTTTATTGCTAGAATGCCTAATATATGTTCTTTTCCAATTATTTATCTTGTCTTCTACTATCTCAAAAAAGTAATGAGCAGTCACTTGTGCTTGTAAGTAGCATATAATAGATTGTTCTGATTAGTGTTTTTGGGGGATGGAACATATATTTATAGTTTTCTTCAAATTTTTACACTATTTTACCTATTTAAAAGAATTTATTATAATTATATCCTTTTATGAAATACTAAAAATTAAAGTCCCATGAAGCTTACACCCCGTGTCTCGGGGCTTACGCCTCGCTGAGGTAGACGTAAAAAGTCTCGCCTTACGCCCCCGCCTTTTAAAACACTGGCCACAGGTAGAGGTCTTGCTTTTCACCGAACCATTTGCATTTGATTCGTTGGGCTTCATTGCAATTGTTTTATTTTTTTGTCAATTGAAGTTCCTCCTTCTAAGCTAGTCTTTGTTATCACTAGTCTTTTTGGATACGTTGATAAATTTAAAAAAAAAATCAAAGTATATTAAACAATATCAAGATATCACTACCCAAGTTGGATAAAAATGACTTTTGGTAAAAAACAATTCCCTCCGAGTCGTTTAAACACTTAAGAGTTTTTTGAAAATATTAAGGAAACATAAAAAATTTATAAAAAGTATATGAATGGATATATTTGTAAATAAATATTCTAGTTTTTTATTTTGATTTTATGGTAGGGATTTCTGAATTATCATGGAAGGTTTTTATTATAGAGGAGAATGTTACCTTTGTTCATTTTAATAAAGAAAAGGAAAAAAAAAAAAAACTTCTTTCTGTCTTAACCCAAAAAGATCAGTAACTAATTCATTCTTACAGAAGGACTACTTTAGTCCTTGCTTTTATGATTGTTTTCATGTGTGCTAATTCAACTTCCAAAAACTCTCCCATTTGTTGTGTTTGTTTACACTTTGAAATGATTCCAACTATCTTCATTATCTTTTTGTTTATGCTTTTTACCTTGCTTATGGATAATCTAATAATATAAAACATTAGCTTAATACCTAGATAATCCTTACACTTTAACATGTTTTATAAAATAGGCATTCAAACATATAGATACTTTAACTTGGCATATATGTGTCTTTTAGAAACAAGTAGCTTACGTAGCAAAGAAGTGTGTGTCAAAGGAATTCTAAGCGTGTCAATGTGTATCTTTACAGCTTTTTTCTATTTTTATATTTGAAAAAGCTTTAAATTTCAATCCATCTCCTCCGGCGAATATTAGATAGGAAAAAATGGCTATTCCGGCTCAAAATTCAAACAAAATCAAAACTACTTAGCATTCAGATCAACAAGTATCTCAAAAATATAAATTTTCAAACTAGAAATCGAAAATCAACCCAAAATGAAGTAAGTCTACTAGATAACTACCCATAGCTTCATCTGGATTCCTCCATTCTTACATTACAAAGATAAAACCCAGTAATTCAAGCTTAAAAAACTCAAGTACTTAACAAAAACTTCAGATTCACACAAGCTATCAAATTAGAATATAAAAAACATCAAAGTTCAAACTTTAAAATTGAAACCCAAAACAGAGTGAATATTAAAAGAAGAAGAAGATGGATTAGTCTTTCTTTATTTTATTTCTTTTGTATTTTTAGTTATTTTTTAAATAAAGTTGTAATGTTTATCTTCAAATTCCATGTGTCATTAAATGATCGGTCTCATTTGAAGCAAGTGTATTTCACACACTTGGTCCTGTGAATACCAGTGCTCAGAAGACATATATTTGTCAAGTTAAAATTTCTAACTGACCACTAATTTGAGTGTTTATCTTACAAAACGTGTCAAGTTTAAAATCTATCTAGATATAAATGTAAAAGCATGCTAATATGCTATTAGTTTGCAAGATCGTGATATTGTCTACTCATTAAGAGAGAGAGGGAGCGCTCCTGATTCATCAAGAATCGACCATTAAAGAGATTAATAGATGAGGGATAATATATCATAAAAGTGAATAAAGGGTATAATTATCCTTTTATGAGCACTAACATTTAATCTATATATTTTTAAAAAGAGAATAGTTTACAATAGAATTGTGACAAGTGGTAGCACAAGAAAATGTCATGTGTTATTTTAGGACAAAAATTAGGTATTTAATTAATAATTAGTTAATCTTTTGAATTGAATTCAAATCTACTGATTTACAATTTAAAAAATATAAAATTATATTAAAAGGGACGTGCTCCAAAATATTAGAGTCAACCATAACCGCAATCATCCAATATGGGCTGAGCACGTTCTAGGTTGCGAATGTTCTTTTCTTTTCTTTTTTCTCTTTTTTTTTTTTCTTTCTTCTCTTTTTTTTTTTTTTTTTTTTTTTTGTGTGTGTGTGTGTGTGTGTGTCAAATACATGCTGCTGTTGTGCAATTACTTTCTTATTTGGTTACTTGGTAAAAAAAATTATAGCATCTTTTTTCCTTTCTTTTCAAGTCACGTTAGATATTTTCCTCAATTTTGTATATTTGAATGTAAGTTTTAAAAAAAATGAATTTAAGAATTAACTAAACTCTCAATCGTGCCCTAAATTTAAGCTCCATTTACTTCTTTTTATATTGAATTGAATTACTAAATCCATATCTAATTGAGTTTTTTGAATTTGAAACTGATTATAACTTCTCCACAAGGTTGTACTGCTTTAAAACCCACGTTTTTTGGCTCCTTCTTTATAGCAACTAAAACACAAATTTTTATCAACACTAACCAATTGAAGTTTTTTAATTTGAAAATGATTACAATTTAGAGCTTTATTATTAGGGATAATCAAGTTATAAACCACACGATATATGTTTCTTTTTTAAAAAGAAGTTATTATCTTTTTGGATTAGTAAAACAAATAAATAAATAAAGTTCTATAGTTGATAAACCTAACTATGATTTTAAATTAGGAACAGTTACAACTTTTAAAAATTTAAATTTTAATAAATAAGTTAGTGATTTAGGTATTTTCTTAGTTCCATTTTATTTTGGTCTAGCGATTTAGTCCAAAAATAATTATCTAATATTTTTATCATTATATTTATTCTTATCTAAAAAATGGTGACAAAAAGAGAAATAAACAAAAAGACAAAAAAAAAAAAAAAAATTATCCTTAGGTAACCAAACCTGCACGCCACCAAAAGCTCGGAAAATTCGCCCCACCTGCACGTCCCTTCCCCTATTTTCCCTCATCACGTTGCACACTCACACACACGTCCTACACTACACATACATGCACATAATACACGACCATCACCTGCACTCTGCTTAAGCATGCCAAACAGTTATTCAAGTTTGCAGATACTTATAGAGGTTTGTACAATATCAACATTCCCAAAGTACAAGATTTTTATAATTCTACTGAACTTTTATTTGTCATGTTGTATATATCATCGACTTGGTCTTTAAATTTCTTCATATTACTCCGTTGTCTTCTCTTCTTTGTTAGTATTTATTTTACTAGCTAATTGATTGATCAATCATTAAATTTAACTTTTTCCTTTTTATTTCTACCAAAAAGTATCAATCCAACGGACACGAGGAAACTAAAATAAAATTCAAGATTGCAAGCAAAATGGATCCGGCGAAAACCATCAGGTAAAGTGTATTGGCATAGATAAGAAATTTACATTATTATTATTATGTGTTTAAGATTTTTGTATTGTTTATTTCTGTTTATGTCGATCCACTTTTCACCAATAATAAGATTTCAGTTGCTATACATAGTATATATTCTTTTATTCTTTATATTATAGTATATATTCTTTCACTCTTTATATTATATTATTTCTAACAGTTTATAGAAATATACAAGGAATAAGACTTTCTTGAACTTTGCAATTTATATATGGAGATAGTAACAACATTAGCTTCATGTATAGCTCATCACACAACAAATTGATCTTGCCTACTAAACTTATTCTTTTTCGCTTGAGCATTTTAACACCTTTATTTTGTTACCGTAGCAAAATGACGTGTTTGTATCAGGATTAAAAAAAGAACTTGCAATAGAATATCAAAATTTGATTAAAAGTTGACTGTAGCAAGATGACGTGTTTGTATCTAGATAGCATTATACTTGATGTACGACAAGGATAATTAGGATCTTAAAATTCTAGCCTTTCAAAAACATACTTGATATACATATTATTTTAAGAAATTCTTATTCTATTTCTAACATCTTATTAATTGGCAGTCTTTTTGAGTTGTAAAATTTAAAGATTCAACGTTTTAACCTCTTATATACATAAATCAACCTTAATATTTCTTCTCAAAGTTATCACTGGCCACCATGGCTTTTTTCAAGAGTTATTTCTTCTCCTATTTTTGTTAGTGAAACTTACATAAACAACTACCTTTTAATAGCTTCTAACAATTTATAGCTACTTTTTCTACATTTACAAATCTTAGCTAGTTTTTGTTGTATTTGGTTGTATTTCGCGTTTTTGAAATACAGGGAAATGCACAGAAATACAAAATCCGGGAGAGTTCGCATTTTTCAAATACACTGAAATACAAAATCTGGCAGAGTAAAAATAGGCTGTATTTATGGAATAGATTCTCTTCTTTCATTTTAAATGGTAAGTCAAATTAAATCAACCATGTATGACGACGCATAACTGTTGAAGTTCCATAACAACCCACGTTTCTCTCTCCAAATTACTCCATTCCAAACTTTTAGAAATACTTCCAAATACAGAAAAATATACACTGAAATACAATGAAATATGGTTGATTGTTTAAGAAATATAAAATTTTAGTATGTGTATGTACAATGGAATACAATGAAATATATCAGAAACTGTTTCATAAATTAGAAATACATTGAAATACAACGAAATATACTGAAATATATTTCCCAAGATTTTTCATTTCACTATTTCTAACCACCATCAATCATAGCTGTCCAGCTAACATTATCCTTGGTAGAAACCAGACGAAATTCATCCATTGCCTTATTCACCAACCCATGATCAAGATAACATGATATCGTAACAGTAGAAGCAACAATATATCTTTGAGGCATTTCATCAAACACCTTCTTCACATCATTATATCTTTGAGTGCCATACTTACTTGAAAAGATTGTAACTTGAGCATATGCATATCATAACGAGAAGGAAAAAAAAAATTAACAGGATTGAGATTGAGGAATAGTTGTCATTTGGTGCATTTGCAGGAGTAGTTGAGTTCCAACAGATTTGAGTCGCATTTACATGTTGGTAATAACTCCAAGAAAAGTAGGGAATTGAAATCAACTTCTACTAGATCATTGAATCAGATATATACTGTGCAATCACAAAAAGCTTAAGCTTTACGATTGTGATGTTCATTATTCCAAATCCGATCAACTTGTTTGAAGGGAGCTCGATCTCAGCCGATCCGGATCCGGTGAGAAGAACTCGATCTTAATCGATTGTGTAGGGTTGGAGAACTCGATAACCGTCCAGATCTGAGAAGAAGCCATGGATTCTGGCATCACCGATGGCAAGAGGAGAGAGAATTTTTTTCTGGCATCACCGACAGCAAGAGCAGTCTTAGTTGCGGTGGCGCTAAGAAGATGTCGGAGCCGAGGCGGCAGTGAGGGGAAAGGGAAAGAGGAGAGAGAATATTTTTAGGGGTTGGAGAAGATGATAAATGTGTAGTGAGGGAGAATAAAGAGGTACATGTATTTCAAAAGTCATTGGATTAGTTATGAAATGTAATTTTGGAAAAATAAAGCTACAAAAATTAAATAAAAAAATAAGGTAGTTATTATTCATAAATAAGTCTTAGAGGTAGCTATGACAGGTAAAAATTCCTTTTTGTTATATTGATTACTAGCTCTATTCATGCATATCGAATTCTTCACATTGGGCCTTATATTTGTGTCGAATGAAATTATATATATATAGATACATAATAAAGTCTCTTAATCAATTATATTTATTTTTTGTTTACTTTTTATCCCTTCTCAAAATAGAGGACATATAAATTGTAAATATAGATGGTTTAATTTTATTATTTTTAAAATTCTCAGACTAGGAAATTGAAACAATTATCTATTATTTACTTAAATATACAGCTATATGTGAAAATATACAAAAAAAATAAAATAGTATTCTTATAAGTTAAACGTGTCAGCTAGCTCAAAGTCGTAGGAGAATTTGTTCTATTGAAGACCTCTTCATGTTTTATCAAAGTCTTTTCTGTCTCAAGATTAATAAAAAGTAAAAAAAAACTTCTTCATAAAATTTAAGGCCCCGTTTGTCCATAGATATCAAAAAAAAAATTCACTTTTTTTGGAATTTTGGAGTTGGAGTTGTGTTTGGCCATAGTTTTTGAAATTGTAGTTTTTGGTGAAATGTAGTTGTAAAAAAGTGAAAAAAGTGAATTTTTTTGAAAAACAAAATTTTCGAGTTTTCGGTATTCCGGAATACAACTTCAAGTTGTATTCGGAATTCTCATGGCCAAACGTTGATTCCGGAAAAAAGAGAAAAAAAAAATTCGAAATAAAGTGAATAATTCTTATGGCCAAACGGGGGCTTAGTCAAACTTTTATCTTATTGAATCATTTCATATTTATTTTGTGGTTATTAGTGGATATTTAACATGTTATTTTCAAACCAAAAATAAAAAATTCTTCTCTATTTAAAGCATGTAGATTGCAAGATTGATATGATGAAATATTTTTTCCCTATAGTACATATCTATTTGCAAATTTTTGGCTTCAATTCTAAAGTTAATTTCAATAATATCATTTTGTATCAGATCTTACATTATGAGTCACTGCAAAATTTATATTAGAAGGATGTCATAAAACAAAAACAGAGAAAACATTATACTTTATGGATATCAAACATTTGAATTACTTTGAAAGTTAGGAAGTTTTCTTGACACATCGACAAAGAATATAAAAGGTCAAGATGTGATTATTCATTATGTATTATATTGTAATTCTAATAAATTTGGTGTATTTTTGAAATTTGGACTAATAGTCTATAAAATAAATTAATGATAAAAGAACCGCACAAAGAAAACAATGAAGAGTACATAAAAATCACGAAGAACATGCGAAATTTTTTACTGCGTGAACAAGTTCTCATTAACAATAATATGTGAAGTAAAAATGATGACGTCAAAATAATTATTCAATTGGTGCTAAGTATATTTAATATAGAATGATAATTATACATATTCATAAAAATGTCAATCTCCGTTAACAAGTGTGTCTTAAAGTCGTGTTGATGGGATGGACAAATATTAAAGGTACACACCACGCATTGCTTCTGAGATAGTAAAATATTCAATTTTTATGTTTTTAATTTTTTAATTTAATTTCTATTATATAAAATTAGTTAGGATGTTGAGGGTTTGGTTTAGAATATATAGCTATATCGGTGGAGTTGATCTGTGGAAAAATTAGATCCTGATAACTTCACCAGTCAGATGCATTATTAAATCATCGAATTGTTTTTTGTACTATCTATATCTTTGGTGCAAAAAAAAAATTCTATTATTTGTATAGGTATAAACGGTTGAAACTAAACTATTTGGAATCTCGAATATTAAAACACTATTTATTTCAAATGTGTGGATTCAGAAATTTTACGAAATTTTTTACGATGATGGTGGCATTAGATAAATTAGAAAATTGAATTGTCGGCATCACTAAGATTTTTAAGATGAATTTAAATTTTATGCGGTACAACTTCTTCTATGTTATTACTATGTTGTGTTAGTATAATTTCTTAATCTGTTAACAGTATTCAAAATGATAAGAACTTAAAGCCATTATAACTCTCTCGGCTTTTTCTTCTTTGCAACGATCCACGCATCGCGCGGGTACTCATACTAGTTCTTAGTTAAAAACTATATATCAGAGGGTTCGTCTCAAAAGTTGAAACTTGGGGCGGTGAATTTAGGTTAAAATATGACATTCCTAAGATTAAGTGCAATGCAAAGTGAATCCAAAATTTAAAGTCAGCAAATTCAGCATGCGGATGATTTTATTATATTTTCTCACATTTAAATGTGTTTTAGACATGTATACATAATTCAAGTAAAATAAAATGAATTCGACTGACTTCACAGAACTCGGTTTAGATCCTTATAAGAGGATAGCTTACATGAATCTACAGATAATTCTTAGGCATAAGGTAAAGCTCATTTTTCTTATGCATGGTAATTCCAGGCCTAACATCTATGTCAATGTCCTTTTTTTTCATTGCACAAGGTCACTCCCAATCAAACGCGTAAAGAAGATTTGATAACACAAGTTCTGTGGATATAACCCCAAGTGTAATCCCTGGGCACCATCTTCTTCCTGCTCCAAGTGGAATTAGCTCATAGTCTTTTCCTTTGAAATAAGGGTGTCAAGTGGGCCTGGCCAGGCCATTTAAACGTGGGCCACAAGGGGGCGGGTCGGGGCCAGCCGGGTTGTAAGTTAGGGGGTCGGGCTTGGAGAGGGAAAAGGGTGTCCGGCCCAGCCCACCCCGGATAGGGGCTACACCTCGGGCTAACCGGGCCGAGATTTTTTTTTTTAAAGTTCTAATACAAAAATAGACATTTACATTTACTAATAATAATAAAATTAACATTTACATCTAATGATAAAATTGCTAAATTAAAAAAAAGTTTAGTCGTTTTCAAATTCAAAAAGCTAGCCGTTGTAAATTTAAAAAACTAGTCGTTGCTAATTTTATTTGAACCCCTAAAGTTATGAATAACTTCACTTTGGTCATATTTTCAAACTATAAATACCCCTCCATTCTTCTTCATTTTCACACAATTCTTCCACAATTCTCTCTTTATCTAGATTTGTTGTTCAACTAGTGTACATTACTTCACCTCCACCTTCTCCTCGAGTTCGAAGATCAACTTCAAGTGCGGTGTGGATGCATTTTGAGTGAGTAAATGAGAAACATGTTAAATGTCAACATTGTGGTGACATATATCTCCACAAGTCCAGAGTGTCGGGTATTAGCCTATTAGGGGGGTGGGGGGTGGAGGGGGGTACCGGTGTGTTGCGTAGACACTTGTGAAAAGGCATGAAATTGAACTGAATGATTTATCAAAGGTATATTTGTTGAGATAAGTACAATCACAATCTAATATATACTATTTACTAAAAATGTATCAAAGGTATATTTGTTGAGAAAACAAGATTGTCTAGCTTTAAAAGACAATTTTAAAGAAAATTAAAGTGCTCCGTAAAAAGAGACTCCTAATTTATTGGGATACAATGTTTTTAAAATACTTATTATTAGTAATAAATGTAGTACTTATCTTTTTTTTTTATTTGAAGTGGGCCGGGTCGGTGCCCCGGTGGGCCATCACCCAAGCTACTGGTGGGCCGGGCTGGTGGGATGTCCACCTTGTCCGGCCCAGCCCCCTAATAAATCTCACCTAGCCCAACCCCTTACACCTCTTAGTGGGTCTGGGCCGGGCCGGTGGTGGGCCCGGTTTACCGGGCCGGGTTAGGGCTAGCCCGGCCCACCTGACACCCTTACCTTGAAATCGATATTGTTATTCAAGAATCTCTCTGGTATAAATTCTTCTGAATTTTCCCATACTTCAGGATCTCTTGCAATTGCCCATGAGTTAACTTGAATTATAGTTCCCGACTGAATTTCATACCCTTCTAATGTGGACTTTTTCATCGATTCTCTTGGCACTAGGAGTGGAATTGGTGGATATAATCTAAATGTCTCTTTTATCACTGCTTTGAGATAAGACATATTTTGAATATCATCTTCATTCACAATACCTTTATCTCCAATTGATTTTCTTATTTCTTCTTGGACTTTCTTCATGGATTTTAGATTCTTCATCAAGGCTGTCATTGCCCATACTATTGCAGCTGCGCTAGTATCTGATTCTGCAACTAACACATTCTACACAAGTAAATTGATGTGGAAAGAAGATAAAAATTGTCAATTAATGAGAAATTCTCAAGGCAATAATAAACACATTTGTACTCTACTTATTGCACGTATATTAATGTGGCAAAATCAATCTATAGTTAATAATCGACCCAACAAAGTTTAAACTGACACGTCTGTTGACTTTATCCTCGGGTTTAATTCGAAACAAGGTATTGGGTTAAAATTAACGAGTCCAATAATGTAACCCGATGGGACAAATTGCAATCCGAAATTACATATACAAAATCAAATTTGGAGATAATTGCAAATTATGAAAATCTGAAATAATATAAGCTAACAATTTAATAAAAATAAAATAGCTTTCAGATTATTTCAAAAAGCAACATAAAGGGAGGGGGAGATCATGTTGGACATTTTGAGTTATGACCTGTCATTTGACCCAGCTTTCTCAACTCAGCTAATTTTTACTCAAGTAAAGTTTGAGTGGGTAGGATCATGATCCAATTTGACCCACCCATGTTTGATCCAACCCGCTCATTTACCAATGGTATATATATACACGTGTGTGTGGGCGCGCGAGTGCACATGAAATAGGTAGGTTTTAGACATGGAAACTTACCATTAGAAGTCCTTTTATGTCCTCCAAAGTGAGATCAATTGGTGCTGATTTCTCTTTCCTCAATTGAAGCAAAAGATCAATAATATCTCCTTCCATAGATTTTGGCCTACTAGGGTTGTGATGCTGCTCAATGAGTTCTTCATAAACCTCTTCTAAATCCTTAAAATTCCTCTTAAGTCTATATGTCAATCCAGTAAGTTTATCAATCTAACCTAAACATGGGCAAAAATCAGACACAAAAAAGCTAGCTATCATAGCTTGCGTTTCAGCCAAAATATAATCAAATCTCTTCCTTTTAAATTCAAAATATAAATTATTAATTTAAAATTCAGTAATTTAAAAGATTTTCTAGAATTTTAAACATATAAACTTCAAATTCTAATTTTGACACTGAACTTCTTGTGATTTCCAGCTAGTGCTCACTTACTTTTTTTGATGTGTAAATTATTTTTCATATTGAAGCATGAACAGATAATGTATGAGTGCTCATAGTTTCTTCCATTATCATAAATCAAACAAGGTGTGGTAAGAAAAAACAAGTGGTCGTAGTTTCTTCCATATCTTTCTTGTAAATAGAATAAATTTTTATTCCTTCACCGATAAAAATATATCTCTTTCTCATCAAAGAACTATAGCATGGGACACTGATCTCATCACCACTCTCTTTTTATGGGTTTCTAACACGAATTAAAACCTCCCAAAATCAACCCCGGAGACCGACCTTCGGGAGTCGAGTTTTTGGATAAACCATCCTCAAAACGGAGGTCGATAAAATCCTGACGAAAAAAAAAACGACCTCCTAAGGTCTGCTCGATTTTTTGACACCCAACCTGAAAAATATTAAAAATACCGACCTCGTGAGGCCAATAGTTCTATTTAGATTAATTATTTTTATTAAATGTCGACCACCTGATGTCGGTATTCTTAATTATTTATATATGATTTTTATTAGATACCGACCTCTAGACTTTGATTTTTTTTTTTTTTTACTAACAGACCTCCGGAGGTCGATAATATTGAATTTATTTTTTTTCCGGAGAAACCGAGCTCCTGAGCTCGGTTTCCTGTGTTTTTTTTTTTTTTTGGCAACCGACCTTAAAGCTTCGTACTTGATTTCGGTCCTTAGAGGCTCGTGGCTTGTTGGCTTTCAAATATTTCTATGTTATGTTGGAATTTCAATTTTTCAGTCTATATTAATGACACAGCTGAATAGCTTTTGTTGGTGTACTAAGTTTATTAATACTGTTCAGATAGTTAGAACATGATTCACACCACGAATTGTACAAGATGGATGTCCAGCAGGTCCCCCTCCCCCTCCCCCCTCCCCCCTACCCCCGCCCCAGTTAGGGGCATAACTATTGGGGATCGAAATAAATACGGCGTCATGCAGAAACTTATAATTGCAAATCGTGAACGACGATAAATAAAACGACAAAGAAACCTATACATATAAAAGAAAGCATAAAACTATGAGAGAATAATCTCCCACTAAACGAAACTCTTTAATGACTAAATTGTGGATGCTATTATGTGTTTTTGTGTGTCAGAGACATTCTTCAATTTACAGAAGTCCGAAACTTTTCCTCCAAGAAAGGATTGGTCTCATTTGACATGTCAATAGCAAGTGTATTTCACACACTTGGTGTTGACACCTAATTTTCACTGCATAGGACGCGTATTTTAATTCTCAAAATTCCCGAGTCAAAGACGGAGCGAGAATGCACCTTCAAAATTAAAAATTCAAAAATCCTAAGAAAATTGCAAAAATTGACGTTTAATTATTATTTTCATAAAAATTAACAATTACAAGAAGTTATGAGTTATTTACTGTCACAAACGTAATTTGAGAAGAAGATACATATCCCGCTCCGCCTGACTCGGGAAAATTGTTAATTAAAGACGACGTATGAATTACTGCTCATTTTTACCGCATTTGTTTCCATTTTTAAATATTTCTCAAAAGTATATCAATATTGGACTCGTTTCAAAGCTCGTATTTTAAAATGACGTATTATGATTTTTATCTTGCCAAAATATTATTTTACAGGGGCATTTTGTGTTAATTAATTTTTTACTATCTACTATTTTAAAAAAATGTGTATTATTTACTTCCCCCCTCTTTTTTTAAAACGGAAAAGGTCCAAAAATACCCTTAAACTATTGAAAAAGGCTCATAAATACCATCCTTCCATCTTTTGGTCTAAAAATACCCTTCCATCCACCTTTTAGGTCTAAATATACCCTTAAGGTTTGTTTTTGGCTCAAATATATCCTTTAAACTAACAGAATATGTTTTTTTTTTTTTTTTTTTTCGGAAAAGGTCCAAAAATACCCTTAATATATTGAAAAAGGCTCATAAATACCCTCCTTCCACCTTTTGGTCTAAAAAAATATGAACGAAATAAGTTTTTTTTTTTGGGTTTTTTTTGCATTTCATGTATTAAAAAACAAAATAGGAAATTATAATTTTTTTTTCATTTCGTGTATTAAAAAACGAATAGATAAAAAAAATTAATTTCGTTCATATAAAAACGAAATTGGAATATATATATATATATATATATATATATATATATATATATATATATATATATATATTTTATTTCGTTGGTATATATATTTTCCAAGTTCGTTTTTATATGAACGAAATTAATTTTTTTTATCCTATTCGTTTTTTAATACACGAAATGAAAAAAAAAATTATAATTTCCTATTTTGTTTTTTAATACACGAAATGTAAAAAAAAAATTATAATTTCCTATTTCATTTTTTTATTCATGAAATGCAAAAAAAACCCAAAAAAAAAACATATTTCGTTCATATTTTTTTAGACCAAAAGGTGGAAGGAGGGTATTTATGAGCCTTTTTCAATAGATTAAGGGTATTTTTGGACCTTTTTCGAAAAAAAAAACAAAAAAACATATTCTGTTAGTTTAAAGGGTATATTTGAGCCAAAAACAAACCTTAAGGGTATTTTTAGACCTAAAAGGTGGATGGAAGGGTATTTTTAGACCAAAAGATGGAAGAAGGATATTTATGAGCCTTTTTTCAATAGTTTAAGGGTATATTTGGACCTTTTCCGTTTTAAAAAAAGAGGGGGGAAGTAAATAATATACTTACCCTCTCCCCCCCCCTCCCCGCCCCCCAGCCACACCAAAATTTATTTTCCTTGGAACCCGTCATTTTATTACCCTAAGTACACTTCGGCTCTTTCTCTTTTGCGAGAAACTGATGGCGGCTAGGGTTTCAACCAGGCGGTGCCACCGCTGTCCCACCGTTCATCCACCATTTTTGATCCTATGTGGGTATTTCCCCACCATTTCCCGTGGTGTGGGATGCCATGGGCGAGCCTACAAGGCTCTAGCCATCTTGTGCCACCACATCACAATAGGGAAATGGTGTGTGGTGATTTGCTCAGGGATTAACACCCTCCTCGTACTGTTATATCGACGTGTAAGGTCTGGATTATTTTCCAACGGTCCTTTTGGATCGTTTCTGATATGATTTTTGTCTTTGTGTGTGACTAGGTGCGTTCGTGATTTCTATTATGTACCGATTGGGAATCATTCTGTCCTTGGGTGTACTATTTTCGTGTGATTTTAGATTTTTTTTGCCATTAGTACGATTAGGATAGAATCCCTTTTTGTTTTACTCGATTTTGAATTCTGATTTGTGCATGAGGGGGAAATTCATTTAGAATGGTCTAGAATCTTCCATTTTTGTCCCTAGGGTAGATTCTTCCATGCTATAAATAGATATTGTATGTGCCATTAGAGGGGACTTTTCTTTTTCTGAAAACAAAAGGGGCTGCTACTAGTACTCGAATATGAGGGCTTGAACCTTTTGATAATTTCCCTAAAATATATTACAAATATACATACATTACCAAAATAGATATATAGATACTACTTTGATATAGAAGAGATTACTTTGAAAAACAGTGCATTACACTTGAAAAAAGAAGAAGAGAAGAATGCTTGCAAAAGGTTTTTGAAGTGTTGTTGTTGAAGGCTTGATTCAATCTCCTCTTTTGATCTTTAGGTTGCCTTCGCAAGAGGTAATATCCCTATCCTATTATTTAAATCAGTTTCAGTCTTTATATGAGTTTAAATGATTATATTATTGTCTAAATGTGTGCTTGAAGCTTTGTTTCACTAGTTTGGATACATTTCTGCCTAGTTTAGTTAATATCGAAGTGTTGATATTGTTTAAAATTGATATAATATGATTGAGCCTGTTTTGAATCATGTTTGAGGCTTGTTTTGTTGTTTCCCCTTCTGGGATTTAGAACTAGGAAATGGGATTTAGAGGGTATTGTTTGGAGCTTAATATCATTTATATCAAGTTATCTAAAGTTCCAGTTTCTTTGTTATATAATGCAGTTCATTAGATTTGAGCATTTAATCCCTTTCTTGTGATTTTTTGTTCCTATGCTGTGAATAGGATCCTGTCTAGCAATAATAGATCAACTTTGTCTACTGGTTTAGTTGTTTGATGTAGTTTTTGATCCTAGACATGGTCTCAGATTGATTCTGCTATAAAAAATTTAAATTTCTGCCTTTAGAAGCCTGTTAAAGTCTAAGTTTTAGAAGTCAAAATTGATCCTTTTCCACCATTTTGGTTTCGAATCATCTCTAATGGTTTAACTTCCTTTAAATGGGTAACTTAAGGTTTTTTTTGAAATTTTCTTGTTAATGGAATCCTTGAAGTCTTAAAATTTGTGTGTATTACTAATATTTGCCTAGAATTTGCCATAAAAAGAAAGAAAGGGTTTTTTTTGCTTAGACTTTGGTGTGTGGATCTCATTTTTAATATAACAGGTTTCCTTTTCTCTTGCTAGTTAGATTATCATGGAATGCTGTTATGTTTTAATTTGGACTTTGAAATGCTAAGTAGGCAGACCTTATACATCTTTGTTGCTTGAATAAATAGGGGTATAAAAGAGCTTAAACTAAACTTAAGAAGCAAGAGTAAAACTTAGTATTAGTTCAGCCTTTTGTTCTTATCTTCCTATGTGCCTGATTTCTTGGAGTCTTGGTCTATGATGGAAATTTCTCTTCTAAAGTAGTCTCATGAGTTGACCAAAGGATCAAACTTTGCTGAATTTACTGTCATGCTAAAATCGAGGACAAAATTTGCTTTTGAAAGATAAACAAGGTGTTTGCTAGTTGTTTGTAATCCCAGACCTGTATATTCACATGTTCCTCCATCCTCTCTTGTACTGTTCAGTCTAAATATAGTGTTGGTGATCTAAGAATGGAGTCATGATCCCTTATGCCCAAGGCCTAGTTATTTGTGAGTGGTTCTATGAGAGTTCTCCTCTGTTTGTGATTACTGTGACCTTATCTGACCTTTACTCATACTCAAGGTAGACTCATGCTCACATGACTCTTATGAACTTGTTTAACCTTGTTCTGATCACCCTCTATAACTGAGTGAGACCTTTGTTGTATTCTTTACTCTGTTTTGGACTTTTGTGTGTAAACTTTAAATAAAATCAAATTTAGAATTCTGTTGATGTTTCATGAAGTTGACTTGGATCTAAAATGATTTTAGTAAACAGTTAAGGCCTCTACGACTTAAAATAGGCTAAGATTAGAAATTTAGAAGCCATGACCTTAAACTTGCTACTTGATTTTGTGGTACCTTGTTATGATATAAGTAAAACTAGGTAACTCACTACTATTTAGTTAGTCTAAGAGGTGTTAAAAGATGTAATTATTAGAAATCATGTGGCATTTGCTTGTTTTGATTGAGGCCAGAACATATTGCTTGCTTACCTTGCTTTACCATTTCTGAACTTTGCTAAGTTATATGAAGATAAAGGGAATTTTTCTTGTAACTTGTTGGATATATTTGGGACTGCTTAGATGGAAAGTTAGTAGAAATATGAAAGATGTAAGGTTGGTGATTGATCTCTGATCCTAGAAGAGTATAAGTGCCATTTTAAACATTGTGTGTGCTTGTCAATGCCTTTTCTGTTAGCTTATTTAGGAAAGGTGGAAGTGTAGGGAGGTTGGAGGTTAAATCTCTGTTAAAACTAAGTATAAAAGTCTAAACTAGTTCTTAAGACTACTGTGTGACTTGTTTTCCCTTTTTTCCTATTATTTACCTAGGATGTTCTGCAGTCTATTCTTTCTTAAAATTGTGCTCTTTTAAGTTGATACTTGAATATAGTTTTCTGGAAATTGTTGTGCGTAGTATTTCAATATATAAGAATGGGCGTAGGGTTTAAAGCCAAGCAAAAAACTGCAGGAAAGGGTTGAATTCAGTTTGTATAGTTTGTTTTTTTTTTCTTTGCCATTTGCTTGATCAATTCTGGGCTTATATGATATTACCCTGTCTTTGCTTGTTGTTTGAGAGTACCATGACCTGATTTACCACTTGAAATTTCAATAAAGTACCACAAAATTACTCTATCTCCCTAACTGGATCATATGATTTAATTCCCCCATAGAAAGTTTAGAAATAAGGACTAGGAGTATGGTCCCTGGCTTGTTTTTTTGTCTCATTTACCTCAATCTTGAACTGCTGTACTTCCTTGCCTTTCTACTATCAACACCACTTGTCTAGTCACCTAAAAGTGTGCCATGTCTTCCTTGATTATGCTATGTTTGGTCCTGAATTTTGACACTCAATGTCATGCTAAAACTGAAATCAAAACTGCTTTTACTAGAATAAATGTAGTACCTACACATTTGCACCTATGGCTGATTTGTGAATTTCTATAGTCCATGTACGTGATTTCCCACCTCTGCCTGCTTGTTGGTGCCCATAATAATTCTAGTACAGTATTTTGAGCTGGGGCAGTGTCATGAACCCATTTTGGTCATAGTTAGGATTAACTGAATCTGTAATTGCTCTCATGAAAGTCTCTTGTTATTTGTGATTTGCTATGTCCACAGTTTGAACTATGTCTGCACTTATGTTGGTTTCACCCTCTCAGGAATTTGTTGACCCTGTCTTAGCTATTTTTTATGCCATAGTGGAGTTCTGTTGGACTTTATATTCATGTTAAACCTTTATGTTCTTCCTAGCTATGCCATGGTTGTCTTCTGAGTCTCAAATACTTGTTGTTCCTTGCCTTAGTTATCTTTGCATTGCCTAAAGCTGTGTATTTCCTTTACCTTGAGTCTGATGAACTACTCAGTGGTATTTTTTGATTTTGTATTTGATTGTTCAAGCATTGGTCGGTAGCTAAAACTTGAGTTTGCAATTGTGTGGATTTCTGGGAAATTTGTGATTTGTACATGACTTGAATGTGGTGTTTAGAGTCAAGCTTAACTGAATATGTAGTGTATATCAAGTGTATATGGAGGGTATACCCTTTAAAACTTCATATATTAGTGATACATAGGTAGTATATCTTGTATATTAAAGTCTTGACACTTAGTAAATTAGAAAGAAAACTGAGTAGTATATCAGTAGTATATTGTGTGTATCACAGCTTTGACACCTAAAGAGAATTTAAGAAGAGAATGAGTTTGGGCCCACTGCTTGGGCCCGTCATTTGTGATTTGTGTATTTGGGCTGCTGCCATTATTTTGGGACTTCATTTTGTGATGTTAGAGACAGTTTTGAGTTGATATTACATGGGCTTGGCCCAGATCTGATGTAATTCATTTTTTGGGCATTGTGATAATTATCATTATAGTTTTAATCTTGTACTTAATTTAATTTGGGAACATGTACTAATGTCATGTATGCCCTTTACCTCTCTGTCCATCTAAAACCCGTTGGTGGGCCCCATTAGCAAAACGGAGCATACGTTCGAATTAAGACGAGATTGATTGCATAAATGTTTTCCTTTTGGGCTTGGTCGGCCCAAATTCTCTACCTCATTTAAATTATGTACTTTAAATTGATTACTTGCCTAATTATTGTGCCAATTGGAACCCTTATGAGATTGCCATGTTTTAAAGTCGCCAAAAAAGGAATTTGTCACAAAAGATAAGACTAAACTTGAGGCATTAATACAAATTGGGACTGATTTAATTTAAAGGGACCAAAACTGCCGACTTTTAAAACCTAACTTATTTTCTTTAAAACTTTTTTCCTATAATCTAAATATTTTTAAAACTATTTTTTGGGTGAACTTACGTAGGGTCCTACTTAGGCTAAGAACCTTCAGGTATTAGCCTAAATATTCTAGTCCGACACCTAAAGCGCTCATTTTGGGCAAAATTTTTCCACTTTTGATTCTTGAAACATGGTATATTTTGCATAAATAACTAACTTCTATTTGCGGGAATGTGAAACAAAAACTATTTTTATCACAATCAATTTATATTTATATAGGCATACTATTAGAACCCGTAGGTCAATCGTATTTTACAGATCCTTAATACCGGGGTGCCTAATACCTTCCGTGGGGGATCACCAGAGCCCGTACCCATACTTTGGCTAGATTAGGATTCTTTTAAAACTTAACTGCTTTAAATGAGCCCTTTTCGAACTGATTTCCTAATTTCCTAAAAATTAGGTGGCGACTCTAAAATAAGTCCATTTAGAGCATCATCCATGTGGAAGTATATTTTTTCCTTTTTTCCCGGTACTATTGACAGCCGTACTTCCCCGGGACACTTTCCTTTTTAAATAAGGCAAGTGCAAATACGAATCGGAAAAAATAGAACTGCTACACTTGGTCCTGTGAATACCAGTGCTCATAAGACATATATTTGCCAAGTCAAAATGCCTACCTGGTCACTATATAAGTTTGAGTGTCTATCTTAAAAAAACGTGTCAAATTTAAGGGTCTATCTAGGTATAAATGTAAAAGCATGCTAATATGCTATTAGTTTGCAAGATCTTAATATTGTTTGCTCATTAAGAGAGAAAGACGAGCTATCTTGATTTATTAAGGATAGACCATTAAAGAGATTAATGGATGAGGGATAATATATCATAAAAGTGAATAAAAGGTTATAGACCTGGTGGCACTGTGTTTTTTTTTTTCCAATCTTTACAAAGAGTAGAAAGAGCATCATTTTGTTTGTCTAATTGCCTTGACACTTGATACGTCCTATATAAATGGTTCTTCTGTTAAACTTTCGCTTTTTTTTTTCTTTTCAATTAAAAGAGTATAATTATCATACATTCACCGTGTAAAAGTTGTCCGGTCACCTAAAATATAAGTAGTGATAATTTTATAGACTCCCTCTCTAGAGGCGAATCCAGGATTCCAAGAGGATGGATTCACCATTAGCTATAGGGTTTCTTGGTTTCTTTTGGTTTTGGTTCACTGCAGCTTAGCGCCTATGGGATTTTTTGTTTTCTTTTGCCTTTTGGGACTTTGGTAATTAGAAATAACGGGAAAAAAAGTTCATTAGATGCAATATCAAAATCAAACACATTTTTTATTTTTGGGTAATTAGAATTATAGAAGAAAACAAATTTAGAATAATATAAAAAGGAAAGTTAAAATGCTGCTTTAGAAAATAAAAGCATAAAAAAGTGCAGGAGGACCTAGAGGAAATAAACACAGTCCCTAACCAAGTGCTTCACTTAGCCTGGTTTGATTATGTGTTCCTTCAGTTAATATGTATTAGATATATTTTCAGAGTTATATACATAATATATCGAGTGTAGTCGAGTGATCATGTATTCACGTGATCCAAATTTTATACATAAATTTGTCTCTGGACGTTTCACTTCGTAACAATAATAACCTCAAAATACTTTACTAGCATCTTTGGCCAAGTTTCTGAGAAGTCAAAAGTGCTTTTTAAAAATAACAAAAAGTGTATATTTGACATATATGAGGTGTTGACTAAATTTTTAGGGGAAAATAAGTATTTTTGAGTAGTAGCGGATGTTATTTTCATAAGCTGAAAAAGGTAGTTTTTCCCCAAAGAACTGAACCTTTGATAAAATAGATTAGTCAAATATAAACTGCTACTCTCTAAAAATACTTTTTTGAAAAACACTTTTCTCAAATAAATAGATTTTGAAAGGTTGACCAAACAGGCTATACATCTGTCTAGCTCGCTGATCGTGTTTTTTTTTTTTTTTTTGGTATGTGTGTATAGCAAATCTTTTTACCCATTTATCATTAATGAAAATAACAGTATCACTATATTTTTCCTTTACTAATATACTCTTTTATTTACTAATATTTATTTCTAGTTTACTACCAGGTGCGGACCTACCTTGGTGTAAGTGGGTTCAGTTCGTCAAAAAACTTTATACTATATAGAAATTATTTTTCAAAGAACCAAATGCGTCATAATAACGAGGATTGAACCCACATGACAAAAGGTGAGGTGCGGCATAATGGTTAAAGTGGGTTCATTTTGGAAAAATAACTAGAGTGCACGCTAACGCTTGACTTGATTATTTATAACACACTCAATTTTTATGGGGACCCTATTACCAACCCCCCCCCCCCCCCCCCCCCTCCAAAAAAAAAAAAAAAAACCTATTTATAGTGTGTTTTATTGGCTATTAAAATGTCACCCCTAATTTTTTAAAGTCAGGTGCACCCCACGCGCCTAACACGTGTATTTTCCATTTAAATGTGCTTTTTTATTAATTTTTCCCTCATTTTTCATCTTTCCATCTCCTTCCGCCATTAAAACAAAACTTTAGATTTTCTACAAGAATTCCCTACTGCTAATTTTAGTATGGTTAGCAAGATGACAAGAATTCAAACACCAACTGAAAACTAGCCCAAAACTCCATGGGTAACACCCAACTGAAGCAAGAGAAACGCTAAATAGGACATTGTCTCACTTGCAAAATCAAATGCTGTAGTTGGAAGTTGGAACACTATTTTTCACAGTGTCTCCAGAAAGAGATAACATTAGTGAAAATGTCAACTAATGAATTAACATTAAGCAATTGCTAGCAGATATTTCATTCCAAAGTAGCTTTGGGGTGGTTTTTATTCGGGTTTTCATTGCTTTTTTCACACAAAAATGAGAGAAATTTCTCGGAAGTTCTTCTTCTTCATCATTTCACTACCAGAAAACTTCACCAGTAACAGGCAACTGAAGCTCGAATCACTAAATTCCATTCCACCATGGAAACCAGCCCCAAAACCCCCCATAAATTACAATCCATAGAGTTCCAATTGAGTTTCAATCGGGTAATGTGGTATTAAAATGGGTCAATAATGGATAAATTGAGGGGATTTAAAAAAATAGCCCTTGGGAGGGCCAAGTGGCCAAAAAAAAAAAAAAGGAGGGGGGGGGGGGGGGTCAGCCAAGTTTAATATGCACCTTACGCGTCTCTTGTGCGTGTCCTCACGCTCATGTCCAGCTCATCACAAAAATGCCAATAAAACATACTATAAACAGGTACAGGGGGTAATAGGCTACCCGTAAAGATTGAATGTGTTATAAATAATCGGCTAAACGTTAGAGTGCGCTGTACCTATTTTCCTGTCAAAAGCTTGCTTCAACACTTTTACGATGCATTTTTCACATTTTTTCAAAAATAGATTTGCTGCTCCTAAATTCCTATTTGTGACTTTTACACTCTTTCCAACCTTGGGCCGTGCCTGCTATCAAAAGCCACCTGAATATCTCCATAGTCCCTCACTCTTCAAATATTCTTTTATCTCAAAATTTCACAGTTTTTATTTTGAAATGTTTTAATATTTTAAAAGATTCTATTGCCTCATTCCATGGCCGACAGACACGATTTCTTTTTTTTTTTTTTTGTTTGTTTTAATCTAACTTATTTTCATAGTCCAAAATTCTGTTATTAAGATTATTAATATAGTTTAGTTTATAATTCTCTTTTGTTGTTATTGCTTGCAATTGTTGTTCGTCAGCTTTTATTTTTTTTAGTCTTAGAAAATAGTAGGTTTAGCATTTTGGTGTAGATTAAATTGATGTTTATTAAGTAATTTTTTTTATATATAATTATTAAATTTTACAAAGTAAATATATTTGTTAAATCTTGATTTTGATTTTTGATTTTCATATTTTAAAACGTGGCCTAGAAAAAGAGTTGTAGGCAAAACCTGTTTTGAGGTTTTATTATGAACCAAAATAAAGAGCAGAGGTTGAAACCCATTCCGTTATGCCTAGTATTGCTTTTACGGCCAGTTACTATTGTGTACTTTAATTCTTTTTTAACCCCTTTACACGACATCTTGGATCCGCCACTGTTTACTACTACAAGCTTATTATTTTATTAGTACTAGATATATTAGTAGTAAAAGTGGATGCATAGAGTTAAAACAGACAATACTATAAACTGCATAGCAGCTGGTTAATTTTGAGGCGCATTTGGCAAATACACAAAAGTAATTGAAAATCTGTAAATGTCCCATACCCTGTTAAGCTCACAGCTGAATTCGTGGCTTTTATATGAATAGTAAGCTAATACTCCCTCTGTCTAGTTTATATAACACATTTTTCTTCTTAGTCAGTCTCAAAATGAATGACACATTTTCTTATTTGACAATAATTTAACTTTAAACTTTATATTTCACACTTAACGAGATGATTATAACTACACAAATATCTTTGGTTAATTTTAGATCACAAGATTCAAACGTATTCATTTATTTCTTGAATTCTGGGCCCAGTCAAACTACATCATATAAATTGGGACGGAGGAAGTACTACTTCTATCTCAATTTAGAGCCTATTTTAGTTACTTCTAAGCCAAATAGCTTTTAAGCACTTTTGTAGTGTTTGACTAAAATAAAAATAAAAGTGCTTTTAAGCACTTCTTTTGACTTATAGCTTTTGACTTATATAAGCCCATCCAAACGGGCTCTTGTTAGATACTGTTTGGATTTTGAGAGTCAAAAATCTTCATATATATATATATATATATTTGGCATTTTTCACATGAAGATAAACCAAAACAAGCGATAAAAATCACGCAACTAACAAACTTTGATCCTCACCATTACATGATTTCGTCCAATTCTTCTTTTAATTTTTGCTGGTTGTTGTGGTCTGTCATACTTTCTTCCAAATCCGAAAGTCCTAAAATAGAATCTAACATCATATCCTTATCTAAAGTTTTAAAAAGGTGAGATAATTGGTATTAGAAATAATTCACGACATTTTATATGACGCAACTAACAAGATTGTTTGTCATGTTCTAATCAAAGATAAGACTCATCAGTGTTTATCAATAAAGGGACTAGATTCATGAGCTTAATGGACGAAATTCTAACTAACCTACAAGTTTGGCGCAGTGGCAAATCCCATCCGATTTTATAGATGATCACTCAATTTTCATTTTTTTGTAACTAAAGTCAATAAAATATCTTTTGTAATAAAAAGGTTACTCGACTTTATCTAAGTTTCACAAAAAATACTTAACTATTTTGTAACGAAAGAGTCACTTAACTTTAATACCACAAAAATTCATTAGGAGGTAACAAAAGACATATATCACGGAGAAAGTTCAAATATACTCTTAAAGTATTTGAAATTGAGCACATATATCCTTCGTTAATAGCTTAGCTCACATATGTCCTTCTCATTTAATAGTTGATCCAAATATACTCTTAATTTAATTGATACCCGTAATTAACCTAATTAGTTGATTAATAAGCAAACTCCGCCTGTGTGAGCTCGCTCACATTGCCGGTCCCAAGCCCGGATAAAGGAGGAGGGTTGCCGAGGGTCAATCGGAAACAGCCTCCCTACCCAGGTAGGGGTAAGGCTGCGTACATCTTACCCTCCCCAGACCCCACTATTGTGGGATTACACTGGGTAGTGACCAAAAACCAGTTGATTAATAAGCAAAAAAGTGTCAATTGTGCTAAAAGAGTAGATATGCCCTTCATTAAAGACACTTATAATTATAATCTTTAATTTGATAAACTGGCAGGACTAGTTAATAGCATATGCGGATTTTAGGAGGTGGTTAGAATTATGCAAGTACTAGTAATATAAGAATTAGTTATGAGGAAATTTATATATGTAATATTTTATATAGGATTTAGTTATTCATGTACCTATTAGTTATTCCATTTTCTATCATGCATAAAATAATACATAAATTTCCTCATACCTTATGTATATATTAATTATGCGGTTCTCTAAATTACAAATCAAACACCGTACTAGGTATGTTGAATTTTATACATTCAAAAGAATGCTAGAAAACATGGTAAATATTGTTTAATACATAAATAACTTAGCTCCTAACCAGCTACCAAACAACCCCATTTAATAACTATTAGGCTTCTTTACAGATTGAGCTTTATAGATGAGACGTAGTGTGGATTGAAAAATGGTGTGAAATAAAACGGAGGGAAATGAAATTTCAGAAGTTACTTTTTTACAAGTGAACTTTGTCACTCATTGGTGATGGAAAGCGAGACTTATGTTCTTGTATATAAAAGAATATCTTCTAACTTATAAAGAGCTGAGAAGAAAGTCTCCACTCACGTCGTGGTCGTCGCTCGGCTAGACTCGACTTCAGCTTCGTCATTGAATTTCATTTTCAATTTTCTGATATTATTTCAGCACAAAACTTCATTTAAAATTCATGGAATATTTCCTAACGTTAATTTTGGAAAAGACAGGGTCTTTCCAAATTAATCCAACACCTCAGGTACATTGAGGGGATTAATTCCTTAAGGAAACACAGTGAATTTTGTGGTCTCGAATATTTTCTACATTTCTTTTCTTTTTCCAATTTTCAATTTTCTGACTTATTGATTTAGAACACAGATTACTAACAATAACCCCGTTTACACCTTGTGTAGTTCTATAACTAGGGGCGGATCTAGAGGGGCCTAGGGTGTTCACCCGAACACCCTCGGTAAAAAATTACACTGTACACCAGACCTGTAATAGGTGTTTTCTGCTCAAAATTTCGGCTATAAATAGAGGGATATTCCCTCAATTTAAGCATCGAATTTTCGAACTGCTAGCTTCTGTATATTTTCTTACAAGCGAAAATCGAATCTTTGTGTGATTTATTATAGCCTTTGAGGTACCACTGCTACTCATGTGACATGTATATCTCTCTTATCCTGGCCGGAGGAAGTAATCCAACACCTAGGTACATTGAGGGGATTAATTCCTTAAGGAAACACAGTGAATTCTGTGGTCTAGAATATTTTCTACATTTCTTTTCTTTTTCCCATTTTCAATTTTCTGACTTATTGATTTAGAACACAGATTACTAACAATAACCCCGTTTACACCTTGTGTAGTTCTATAACTAGGGGCGGATCTAGAGGGGCCTAGGGTGTTCACCCGAACACCCTCGGCAAAAAATTACACTGTATATATAAGGTAATATTTTTAATTTTTTATGTATACATATAGGTTTTGAATACCCTAAACATAAGACTAGAGGTTGGCTTAGTGGTCTGGGACTCTAAATCTAAATTTACCTTAAGATTCCAAATTCAAATGTGAAACACTACATTTTTATTTTTCAAAACCCTCTAATTGAAAATCTTGGATCCGGCAATGTGACTATAACATTCCTTAAATTAACTATCCCGTCACCAAACCAGACTTTCCTTGAAGTCTAGTTTTAAAGAACAATTGGAACAAGTTGAGGACCTTGAGGTCCCATAGTTTGCATGGTTCTACGTCGTCAACAGCCCCACAGACAAATATACTACGTACACTATCAAGTATATTTGAAAACTTAGGTCAAAGGAAGTGTTCTCCTAATACCGACCTATATTGAATAGTCTACTGCTTCTCGAAAACAATATATATCAAGGCTCAGTCCTTTATAGGCGGATTCATAATTTAAAAAAATTATGATTTTCTATAACAATTTCAAATTAATATATAATAATAATTGAATTTACAATCATATACTATTATAGATTTAAGCGAAAGTTACGGAATTCATATAAACCCATATATTATACCGTAGATCCGCCCTACCATCGCTCAACAAAGCTTACATTTTAGTAGTGAGTTTTTCACAAAGTAAATATAAGTTTCAATCTCCACGATCCCTTTCCTCTTCATGTTTCCTTATGTGATAAATATTTCTTTTAAAAAAGGTCCCAGACGCCTTTTTAGGCCGAGCTTGGGGCACATAAAGTAAAGGGACAAACTTTCAATTAATTAAAGTAGGATATACTAACAAGAATTAATCGGCTCAAGGGTAGTTTTAATTGTTTAAAAGTATCGCCCTCCAAGTTTATTTTGCAGTCATTATGGCCGCTAGGTGTATCATTTTCTTCTAAAAGTTTATACTTATCTTAGCATAATCATTATGTCATTATTAACCTTTATCCCAGCTTCACAAAAAACACATACATAAACAACATTAAATAAGATTACAAGGACAATGACACATTAATAAATGTTCATGGGCATGAGAATGTATCTTACATTAAGGTCGACTACATACATTAAAATTGTAGTAGTCCATATATTCCATGTCTTGGAGTATCTCTTCCAATGCCATTATATTTAGGACTCGTTTGAACATGATTTTAAATCCTAATTTAAAATCATTGATTTGAAGTTAAAATTTTATTTGAACATGTAATTTTTATTTCTTAAATTGTGTTTTTTCTCATAAACATGAAAAATGCACAATCTGTGAAAACTATTAAAACTACAATCTTACTAAATGGGAAAACCATAGTTCATAAACAAGGTGCACTACAAGAAAGTATAAAAATGGCAACAACTCTTTGGCAATAAAAATAATATTGTTGGCAAAATTCAATTTTTGGCAACAAATTAGTTTTATTGTTGGCATATATGATGACACTTTAAAAATGAGCTTTTTTTGTGGCCAAACAATTAATTTTGTTTCCATAGTATTGACAATTGTTGCAAAACGTACTTTTGGCAACAACAAAAAAGTTGTTGCACGTCATTGCAATAACAGCCGATGGGAAAAGTTTATGCAACAACAAAAATAATGTTGCCAAAAGAAATTTTTGCAACAATAGTCAATACTATGGCAACAAAAAAATTTTGTTGGCAAATGTCTTCTTTCTTGTAGTGGTGTCAGAATATCCTAAGGCACGACATTAATAAATCTCATAGCTCCATGCTCCTTTTACAAATAACTCCTTGCGATTACATGCAATTACAAACTTTCAAATACACATAACCTGACAAAGATCCACTGGTCCAAAAAATCAACAATAGTAGTAACTAGTTATTCCTTTATATAATCCTTCCACGTGGTATATGAACAACCTCTTCACATCGAGCATGAGTACTTTTTTGTAAAATTTAAAATAATGAATCTTGTTTTATCAAATATAAAATTATAGGTCAAGTTTTATATTTAAAAAATATTGAAATCACAACTTGAAATTTGAAATTCTACTTTTCAAAGAATTTAAAATTTCTAATTTGAGCGCCAAATTCTATGACCAAACGCCTGCTTAATGAGAAAAATAAATCTCTCGTCTATGACACATTAATAAATATTCATGCACATATGAATATATCTTACATTAAGGTCGACTATAGACATATAAATATCTCTTTCTTTCCACACTAAATCTCTATATAAAAAGTCTCTTCTAATTTCGTTTTTTCTTCTAACCAAAACAAATTAAACTTATCATCTTTAACAAACTGGTTCTTCCATAATCGTCTCCAACGAAGGCTTCCTCGATCTACATGACAACCTATACTTTATTTCGCTTCACAATAAACACAGAGGCGGAACCAGGATTTGACGTTTGGGGGTTCGGAATTTTAAGACATGACAACGACCTCAAGCTAATTCATAACAAGCCCAAACCAACGAACAAGTACCGGTATTTAATAAATTTTAAAAAGCAACGAACTGAAAGATTTCCTGTACGTACTAGTCACCAGCCGGAGGTTTGGATTTCGGCGGAGGGTAGGTGGTGGCTGGGCAAAGGCTTTTGTAGTTTTTGAAGAAGAAGAAGAAGAAGACGACGAATAGGTTTTGGATCTTTATATAAATCTGATTTTTGGTTTCATGTTGCTGAAAGAAATGAAGAGCCTCTTTTGTTTTAGAGTGGAACGTTTTTTAATTGTCAATCTTATATTTTTAAAAACAATTTCTTTTTAAAATATTCTGCTTGTATAGCAGAAAGGGAAAAATCTTGTAGCAAAGGAAAAGTGTATGTACTTACGTGTGCAGAGAAAAAGATGTTGGAAGCTGGGGAATTCAATGAAGCAACAATTGGTACCACAGAGAAGCGGCCATAAACTTCGTTCCTAGAGTTATTTACTCAATCACAGACATTTTTTGATACAAGCCGAGTTGCCTCAAGGACACTTAAAGGACCGTCTCGTGGAGCCAAAGTTTGGATGATAGCATGGAGAGGACGGATGGGAGATGGAAGAATATTAAAGTGGCCAACGAGCAAGGGAGGCTAGCCAATTCAAGATTTCCATCTCCACAAGACTAGCCAAACAAGGCCCTTCATTAAGGGTATAATTGTAATAATGTAGTGTCTTCTATTAGTTAGTTAGTATAAATAGCTAGTCTTTCATTTCATTAGAGGACTTTGGACATTTGGATGAATTATGAAAATAGATGAGTGAGTTTGAGAGTAGTCTCTAGAAAGAGAAACTTCTGAGAGAGGCCATGGATGACTCTTGTTGAACCTTTGATTGTGAGAGGATTGGTTACTTGGGAATTCAATTCCCTTGAGGTCATCCTAAGAGGTTGGTGCTTGTTAATGTTGATTAATTGAGGTCTTTAGGTTTGATACACCTTTAGGTTGCTTTTAATTCCATTCTTGTGTCAATCTATCTATCATTTACTTTCCTTGTCATTTTATTGCTTCCGCGTATCCGTTATTGTATCAATTGGTATCAGAGCTTAGTTTAGGTTTGTTCTACCAAATCTAATCTTGGGTTTTGATTCAACAAAAAAAAAAAAAATGAATTTTCTTGTTGATTTTGTTGAATCTAGTGTTAGATTAGAGTTTCTTAGTGTTTCTAGAGTCTAAATCTTCAATTTCGAATCCATTTGGAGTTAGGGTTTGTGTTCCACCATTGTTGAGCTTCAAAGCTTCAAGAACTTGAAAGTGGGTCTTGTTGAAGAAGGTGAAGTTGAAGGTTGAAACCTATTGGGCTTTGTTCTCTACATTAAAGAGAACTTAAATTCGAAATTTGAGTCAATTTGGAGTTGATTTGAGGGTAGTTGAATTTTTGAAGTGTTCTTGTGTTCTTGAAGACCTTCAAATCTTCATAAGAAAGAAGACTCTCCAAAGGGCCATTTGATCCAAAAGTTCAAATAAAGTTGTGAAAACGTGTTTGTGAGTCCAACAACACAAACAAATCAGAAATACTTAGTCTAAATTTCTGATTTTTGCAAAAAAAAAAAAAAAAAAAAAGGAATCGAATTGGCCCATATGCGACACTAAATGCGAGTCGCATGTTGAACATGCGAGTCGCATGTTGTGTCGCATGTTGTGACAGAAAGTTGGTAAAGTTGGCAGCCTCATATGCGAGACGCATCTCACCATCGCATGTCGAACATGCGAGTCGCACATATTGTCGCATCCTGTGACAGAGAGTTGACACCTTGGTTGCATCATCTGCGAAACGCAAATCGCCCTCGCATGTTGCATATGCGAGTCGCATGTGAGGCACAGGCGTAGCATGTTGCGCATTTCAGGTTTTTTTCAACTTTAATTCTCTTTGATTTCATTTCTCAACAACAAAAATTTCTTGATCCTTAGTTGATGGTATTGTGTCCCTAATCCTTTGGTAGGGAACCAAAAAAAAAAAAAAAAACGAGTATAGAAATTTAAAATTTTCCGTTATTTCAAATTGATACCTTAGATCAATTGGGGGCTCCCGGTCGTGTTTTCAAGTTATCACCTACCCGGGCCCGAAATTTTAATTATTTTCCCGATTTCCATTTTCTTGTGTCTCTCAACTAGTAGCCATTTAGTAGTTGTTCCTACTTGTGTTTGCTAGTTCTTGTGTCCGCATTTCTTTCGTGCCAATTCTTTCGTGTTTTTCTTCGTTTTACCTCGTTGTTAATTTCTTGGCTCAAGTGCGTTTGTTTTTGTTGAGTCGTCCTCATTCTTCTTGAGTCTACAAGAATCCATTCCGATCTCGAGTAGTAATTGTGCACCTTGCAAGCAACCGAATCCAATCGAGAATCAACATCGGCTAACCCAATTGAGTGGTAAAAGGCAAGAGTGTGTGAGCTCATTCGAGTGGTGCTAGCCAAGCACAAAAGAGTGTACACACGAGTGTGGTGAGGTTTCTTTACTATTAACGTGTTTGCTAAGTATTCTTTGCAGGTACTACTCCATGGATAGAAGATGTCACTCAATGCTAGTGAGGGTGTTGAAAGAGGAGAGGATTCGTCTTGAAATTGATGACTACTTTAGTGAATGCTATGTTACTCCTCGTCTTGCGGTTGGGTTGGGGTTATCTATAGTGAAAAGGGCAAAGCAAAAGGGAAGGTTAACTAATGTGGCATATGTACCTTTCTCTTATGGGGAATACCATGAGAAAGTGTGTTGCGAAATACTCCCTATGGACAATTGTGACGTGTGCTTTGGGTTTGCTTGGTTTGAAGACCATGGGATGGCGGATGAACAAAATTGGCATAAGTATGTTGTGAATGAACGGGGGACACCTCTATTTCCAAACATACTTCATAGAACGAATCCAAGGATAAAAGTGAAAGAGCCCAATGTGAGTTGGCCTACCTTATGTATGAGTGCTAGTGGTGAAGAGTTTTATGAATGGGAACTCATGATGGATGAAATCTTTGCTAGCTACAACTACTCACGACTAAGGAAGATGGACTTAGCCGTTCAAACTTTTGACTCAAAGCTTGTCAAATATTGGGAGTACGTGAAATATTGTGGAAGACAAGTGAGGAGTCCCATCAAAACTTGGGAGGACATGAAAAGGATATTGAGAAGCCAATATCCCAAGCCACATGTGAGAAGAAATGAATCTTTGAGGGGTACCTCTTTTGAGAGAACCCCATGCTTGAAGGCAAAGACGGCAGCCACAACCATTCCTTCCATTGGTCAAAGGAGCTTGCATGAACACCAAGGTAAGATCACTTATCCTTATACTCCTACATCTTTGTGTGATTTTAATGTCAAGTCAAGCATGAAAGTTAGTTTACCTTGCGTTAAGCCTAATGCTCCATTGCCGTGTATTGGTAATGCCAATGTTGAAAGTGTCCCCACACTAGTTGATCCTATTGATGACCGAATTGTTCCTTCTTGTAAGGTCGGTTTGTGTCCACCTAGTGTTGACATTTGTGCTTTGAATGATAGTGCATTATCGAATGAAGGCGCTCAAACACTAGTTGATCCTTTAGATGACAAAATTGATTCTTCTTGCAAGATCGATTTGTGTCCACCTAGTGTTGGCACTTGTGAATTGATTGGTAGTACAATGTCATGTGGTCATCATGTTAGTAATTCTTGCGAGTTTGACATACTACCAAATCGTGTTGAAACTTGTATTGATCAACTTATTTGTAATGATAATTCACTACTTGAGGATCTTTGTGATGTGTTTAATGTACCTCTAGTTAGTGATAATGTTGAAATAGTTGGTCAATTGAAAGAATGTGACATCTCACCCTTGTTTGTTTCATGTCAAAATGAGTCTCTTGATCGTACTTTAGTGACACGTGATAAGACTCCAATTTGTAGTGGTGATGTGTGTCATGTAGATAGTCATGTGAGCGAAAATGCATTGAAAGATGACATTGGTTCTTTTGAGAGTGAAATGACATGCTTTGACTCCTCATTGTTCATGGATTACTCTCTTGTAAAGGATAATGTTTTATTTGAGAATGACATGACTGTTGAGAGTGAAATACCTAGTGGGATGTTTGGTAATGTTGAACGTTTAGTTTCCTTTGGAGGCTATAATGTGATATGTAACCCACTATGGGATGAAGACACTCTTTCCCATGATGGAGATCTTCCTTTGAGGAATTGTGATCCATTTGTGGGGAAGGAAAGTGTTACAAAGGAAGGTAGTTCTTGTCTAGAAATTGCAAATTCTTCCTTTCATGTTCAACTTCATAGTAACCCCTTGGATAATCTTGTCCTTGAACCGCATGGTGAGGTTACATTGGGGAGTGATATTGATGAGGAAGTTATTTTACGTGATACCTTTCTTTATTACTTGTTTGCATATGATGACATTCTTGAGCATATAGGGAGTGTATCTGTGGGAGAAGGCTCTTATGATCTAGCCAATGGTGTTCTTGACCACACTAGATGGATGTTCGTCCCCTTTGATCCGGGCGACACCTTGTGTGATTTGAGAGCACTATCTTGGGGGAGTCTTTGTTTGAAAAAGGAAGGTGATTCTTGTTTACAAATTGCTACTTCTTCCTTGTGTGTTCAAACTCCTAGTAGCAAGCTAGATTTTGTTCTTGAACCTAATAGTGAGGCTACATTTGCGGACACCATAGACGAAGTCATTTTAAGTGACACCTTTCTTTACTATTTATTTGCATATGATGACATTCATGTTATTGTTGAGAGTTCATTTGATGTTGGGCGGGGCCCTATTGAGGTGCTTAGTTGTTGCCTTGCCCGTGATATGTGGGTATCTTTTCCTTTTGACCCCGGTGAAATCTTCACTTTGTGTGAATGGTTTTTTCTTTTTTTTTGCAATTGAGGATTATTTGTGTTTTATGCCAACTTGGTTTCTTGAAATCATTGGTTCTCTGAGAATATCCTCATTTCCTGATCTTTGGGATAGCCAAGTTCTTAGTACTCTACTTAAGAGCTTATTTCGCTTGAAAATGGTTGATACTTGGCTATATCAAAATTTTGTGCTTACTTGGCATGGTGGTAGGTTGGTCCACCTTAACACTAACCCTCATCCTTTGAGGACTTGGTTTTTGTTTGTCTCCTTTATGGTTTTGCAAGGTATAGATTCGAGGACGAATCCTTTTCAAGAAGGGGAGAATGATACAAGCCGAGTTGCCTCAAGGACACTTAAAGGACCGTCTCGTGGAGCCAAAGTTTGGATGATAGCATGGAGAGGACGGATGGGAGATGGAAGAATATTAAAGTGGCCAACGAGCAAGGAAGGCTAGCCAATTCAAGATTTCCATCTCCACAAGACTAGCCAAACAAGTCCCTTACTTCATTAAGGGTATAATTGTAATAATGTAGTGTCTTCTATTAGTTAGTTAGTATAAATAGCTAGTCTTTCATTTCATTAGAGGACTTTGGACATTTGGATGAATTATGAAAATAGATGAGTGAGTTTGAGAGTAGTCTCTAGAAAGAGAAACTTGTGAGAGAGGCCATGGATGGCTCTTGTTGAACCTTTGATTGTGAGAGGATTGGTTGCTTGGGAATTCAATTCCCTTGAGGTCATCCTAAGAGGTTGGTGCTTGTTAATGTTGATTAATTGAGGTCTTTAGGTTTGATACACCTTTAGGTTGCTTTTAATTCCATTTTCTTGTGTCAATCTATCTATCATTTACTTTCCTTGTCATTTTATTGCTTCCGCGTATCCGTTATTGTATCATTTTTGGAACACCTCTAACAGAGGGACAAATAGTCAATTTTGAACGAACTTATTATCAACCGCTTTTAGTTATGAATCTATCTGATTCAGAAGGGAAGAACTTGCATTCGAACCTGCATCTTGGACGCGGAAGGCTTCCTGCCTTCTTCCTTACCACAAGACCATCAGCTTAAGTTATTGATCCACAGTAAAATAACTATACTTGCTTAGTAGAGTTTCTAATACAAATACAGAGTCTACACAAAAGCTATTGAGTTCGGCCGAGCCCCCGTGTTACACTCTAGCTCTACCCCTGAATAAACACATACATAAACAACATTAAATAAGATTACTAAGACCTATGACACATTAATAAATATCCATGTACACATGAATAGTATATCTTTAAATTAAGGTCGACTATAGACACTAAAATTATAGTCGATACATTCGATTTCTTGGAATAATCATTTTCCAAAAACATACCCACAATATTTAATGAGAAAAATAAAAGTGCATCTATTATGTTAAAATAGAGACATGGACGTGAATTTAGAGAAACAAGAAAATTGGGAGAACTCTTTCTGCCTTTCATTCATCATAATGACCTCCTTATATACAAGTAAGATCCTCCTTACCCTAGTCTGATATGGTAACCCTGTTCCAATAGATCTAACTACAAATCCTATATTACCATAATTATAAATTTACCATAAATAAAAGCAAACCTATTACAATTAGACTATAATAGGATTTCCACCGACTCAGGGATTTGCCGACTTCACCGACGTGACCGGACAAACTGGTCCGGTCACACCCGGTCTCAATACCCCCCTCAAGTTGGAGCATGAAGGTCTCGAAAGCCTAACTTTCCAAGTAAATATTGAAGTTGCGATTTTCCCAAAGCCTTTGTAAAAGCATCAACCAATTGCTCACTGGTAGACACATGACTGGGAAGTATGATTCCACACTGCAGCGCGTCCTGGACATAATGACAGTCAACTTCAATGTATATAGTTTGTTCATGAAACACCGGATTTTGTTTAATATACAACACTGCTTGACTATCACAGTACATTTTCACCGGAGATTTATGTTTAACGCCCAAACTATGCAAAATTCCGTTTAGCCGTTTCAACTTACAAACTATCATTTCCATTGATCGATATTCCGTCTTCACTGACGAGCGAGATACAATGTGCTACTTCTTTGTTTTTCATAATACGGGTGAATTCCCGAGGGAGATAAACCAACCGGTAAGTGGTTTTCTTGTTAACAGACATCCAGACCAGTACGAACGACACCATCCGTACAACTGTAGATCACAATATCTTCTCATCACAATGCATTGACCTGGTTTATTCTTCAAGTAGCTCACCACCTGGAGAGACATGCTCCAGTGTACTTTCTTTGGTTTCTACATGAATTGGGACAGAACATGCACGCAATACGATAATTCGGATCTCGTAAAACTAAGGTATACTAGTCTACCGACCAGACGTTGGTATGGTTTTGGATCTCCAAATAAGGCTTCTTTGTCCAACGCCAAACCGTGATTCTGTTCCATAGGGGTATTGGTTTATCTCCTAGTAAACCGGACTCAGAGATTATATCCAAGGCATATTTTTCTTGACAGAGAAATAACCTAGTAGGTCTACGTACAACTTCAACTCCTAGAAAGTACTTCAGAGTGCCTAAATCCTTCATGTGAAAACATGTACGTAGGTAGTTTTTGAATCGTTCAATAGCACTATGACCATTGCCTGATATAATCAAGTCATCTACATAGACCAACACGTTAAGTTGCATACCTCCTCGGTGCATCGTGAAGAGAGAGCAGTCTGAGTATGACTGTTTGAACCCATATTTCATCAAAGCACTTGAATGTTTAGCAAACCCACACCGTGGGGCTTATTTCAAACCATACAGATATTTTTGGAGTCGACATACTTGGCCCGAACTAGGTACACAAAATCCCGGTGGCAATTTCATATAAACTTCCTCCGTAAGGTCACCGTGCAAGAAGCCATTATGAACATCCATCTGATGCAACTCCTAATTACGCGCAGCCGCAACTACCAGGAAGGTCCGAACAGTTACTACCTCAGCAACTGGAGAAAATGTGTTATTGTAGTTAATTCCCTCCTACTATTTATTTATGAAAATAACCAACCGAGCTTTATATCGCTCGATCGTGCCGTCAGAGTTGTACATGATCTTGTACACCCATCGACATCCGAGTGCTTTCCTATCTAGTGGTAGTATTTCTAATGTCCATGTTCCATTATCCTCTAATGCTTGGATCTTTTGTTGCATAGTCTTTTTCCAATGTTCCTTTTTCATGGCTTCCGAGAAGGTTTTTGGCTCGGTTCCTGCTGTGATTGCTGCAAGGAAGATTTGGTGTTGAAAAAAAAAATTAACACAAGATATCTAGTGAGCTAAAGGATAAGGTACACCTGAGGGTTACTGAGGATCGGGTGGACGCGTTGATGGACTTTCTTTCCCGGATGTTTCAATAACGTAGTCGTGCAACTGAATCGATTCATGATTCTGACGTTTACCCTGACCCAATTGTTCCTTCGGTGGCAAATCGTTGGCCCGGATATATTCTGGCCGCACTTCCTCCACATTTTTGCTATCTGGACTGACTTCTGTCTGGTCCAATTCTAGCAGTTCTGTGGGTTCGTTATCTGGTGTCAGTACTTCGTCCATCCGGGTTTTGTTCGTTCCTACATTATCAGGGTGGTCTTCTTTGAAGTCTTGTTGGTTTTTTCTTCCTCCGTTTTTTCCAGATTCACTTTTATGTTATCGATTAAGTTACTTGATCCTACAGCAAAGGGGAACTTAGTCTCGTAGAAGTCCACATCTTTTGAGCTTAAATATTCATTGTTCTCTAAGTCATACAATCTCCAACCCTTTTGTTTGTAGGGGTATCCCAAGAAGACACACCTACGACTCCGACTCTCAAACTTGTCTCTCATTCTTCCCTTTGTGTGTGTATAACATAGTGACTCTGCCACCCTTAAGTGATCATAATGAGGTGCTTCCCCGTACAAAACTTCACAGCGGGTTTTCCTTTTCAAAACCGAAGATGGTGTTCTATTGATCAAATACCCTGCAGTCAAAACACATTCTCCCTAGAATTTGATCGGAATATAACCCTGAAATCTCAATGCTCGCGACACATTAAGAATGTGAAGGTGTTTTCTTTCAACTCTTCCATTCTGTTGTGGTGTCCATGTGCAAGATGTTTGGAATAGGATTCCATGTTTGAAGAAGTAAGTCTTCATACATGTGAACTCAGTTCCGTTATCACTTCTAACAATCTTCACCCTCTTACAAATTGCCTATCTACCAAGGCGAATAATTTATTTAAGGTTTGTGACACTTCTTTCTTATCGATTAAAAGAAAAATTCATACGGCTCGCGAACGATCATCCACGATAGTCAAAATATACGAACCACCACAAGAGGACGGGGTTATATATGGTCCCATAAATCACAATGAATCATATCAAAAATATCTTAAGCTATATTATCACATAAAGGAAAAACACTTCGTGTTTGCTTTGCCCGTTGGCATACATCCCATTCTTTATCTAATCTAGTACTACTCTCTTTTAGGACTAATGTCTTAACAGACTTCGTTACTTGTATTGAAGGATGACCTAACCGTTTGTGCAAAAGATCAAACCAATCAACTGCCTCCACCTTCTTAGGTCGTATCCCTAGCACATTCTGAAAATAGTGAAGTCCTCCTCGACCTTCACCTATTCAACGCAGCATCCTCGTGATGGGATCCTGTATAGCATACATAATTTTGTTTAATTTTACATTACAATCTAAATGATCAACAAGTTCTAATACAAAAATTAATTACATGTTAGATCCGGAACGTAAAAGACGTCCTTTAACCAAATCCTATTATTTAGTATAGTTGTTCCTTCTCTCGTGGCCACCGAGCTACTTCTATTAGGAAGCCCAACCAGACACTCAGAAATGTCCCGCTGATCTCTCATTTCCTCCAGATTACCTGTCACATGGTTGGTAGCTCCGGAGTCAATAATCTAGGATGAGTTTTCGGTCTTACCATCAATCTTGCAATTTGAGTTTATTCTTTGAGAATTAAACACGTGAATCACAGTCTTTCGGATCTCTTCGCTCAAATTGTGAGGTCCGTTCCGCTTGCGTTCATCTGTCCTATCTCTGCCTGAGCTCCTTTCTTGACAACCATTGCGTTAGCCCGGTAGTTGCCGCTTCTACATCCGGATCGCGATCCACCTCTTTGTTGCTGCTACTGTCCTTTTTCTTTTCGTCTCAATTTTTCATCTCCTTTTTATTTCCTGGCCACAAATCTGGATAGCTAATGAGTCAAAAACACCTATCCATAATGAGTCCGGATCTATTACAATGTGTGCAGAATGCACTATCGTTTTTCCCTTTACTTAGGTCATGGTGAGGGTTTCTACCTTACACAGCAGAAGCCATGGTTTCACACCGATCCTCCATTTTCGTGTGATTCCTCTCATACGCTCTTCTTGCACCAGTTTCGAATAGACCTTTGATAATTCTAAGTACATTCGCGTTTTGATGATTGTCAAAATGTTTCAGAACCAGATAGAGACTTGGTATATAATCTGCTCTCTGTGCACCTTGCAGCGTCAGTAGGGAACAACTTTAAAGCCAAGCCACTTGCTACATATAAGTATAGTTGTGAGTTGGCCCATGCTTTAGGTCAAAATTGAAGAGTGGTCTCTTTCCACCCCACATGCTTCCACTATATATAAAACATGATGGCAACATATTGGGTAGACTTGAAAAACCTAACCTAAATTGTGCAAAATCTGCCGACGTAAGTTTCTCAAGATCTCTCATGACAAAGCCATCTATAGGCTGAAGAATTTGATCCAGACACAAGATATTGTTTATATTCTTTAGGTTGTTGTAAGTCTTTGTTCATTTGTGCTTAAACTGTAAACCTACTCTTCTTGTTTAGAAGCTGGTTATAGGTGTCTTAAATTCTCAAAGTGTGCTTGTTGAAAGTGTGTTTCCACAAGCTTTCGAGTGGTACACTAGGCTAGAGTTAGTCTAGGTGTATTAGTGGTCCTTGGCTAGAGTTAGTAAAGTGGAGGTGCTTGCAATCGAAGCATTGCAAGTGTGGGGGGACTACGGGGGTTAGTTCCTAGGTTGCATAAGCGTTATTGTAAGGGTGAGGGATTATAAGAGTTAATTCCTAGCTTATGATAGAGTTGTAACCTAAATTTGCTCATGTTAGTGGAGTTGAAATCCTATTGGAGTAGTTCATGATTTCTAATCCCTTGGGCAAGGAGTTTTTTATGGTAATATCTTGCCTTCTGTACTTACTGTGTTACATAAGGGAACTGGTACTTAACTAGGTCCCTCATATACTATTTGGTGAATGCACGTCCTGTATCAATTGGTATCAGAGCGGGTATTTTCTAAAATGTTAACACCTAGAAAGAATCCTCTTCATGGCTAGCTCGCCAAACCAAACGAAGGGTGAGTGTATCTTAAAACTATGAACATTCAGTGCAGAACACTATGACTGGTGGAAGGGTAAAATGGAAGAATTCATCACCGCTGAGGACCCAGAGCTATGGGACATTATCTCAGATGGCACTCTTACTCCTACACAAGATAACTATACCCTGCAAAAGGATTAAAAAGCTAAAAGGATTCTTTTTCGAAGCATTGGATCAGGTCAATACAACTTAGTTGCCTTTTGTAAGACAACAAAGGATATCTGGGAGGCTCTCAAAAGTACACAATGGATTTTACAAGCTCAGTACAAAGTTCTAACTTCTTAAGATAAAAAATGACGAAATCGTGCAAGATCTAGAAAGGAGAAAGTTGAAAGAAGATGAGGGTATGAGCCACAAGGCAGCTATCGAAAGTAACAAAAGAGAGGAGGAGTCTGACCCGGACCATTTAAATCAAGAACACAAGAAGAAAGCTCGAAGAAACAATCAGTCTTGAAAAGAAAACTCAGAAAAATCAAGAGAACAACGTTGTTGTTTCAAGGTGGGAAACCTGACCACATTATTATAACATGTCCCTCTCCCAAGCAGAGTGCCTGGAAGGATATCTTCGGCAGATCTAAAGATGAGAATGTCCAAAGTAAAGCGACCATGATAAATGACAATGAGGCTTTCGAAAATGAATCAACGTGTGCACACATGGCCAGATCTAACTCGGACAGTGAAAATGAAGATACTGAGTTAAACTTCTTCGAAGTTCAGAAGAACTTAAAAACTTACTCTCAAATAAAGCTGATGTCCTTGGAAAATGCTCTAATCGATGCCTTTCATAGTCTTGTTTAAGAAAAGGGCTATCTCTCTATGAGGAAGTCAATGGGTTGGAACTTGAAAGAGACGATATGGGAGCATCTATTGCAAATCTTGAAAATCAAATTGTTGAAATAACAAGAGAAAACTCTCTGTTAAAAAATCGAAAGAAGCAATGGATGAATACTCCAAAAGAAAGGGAAGAACCCTGTGAGGCTCAACCCGAATTGGAAAATGAGCTTCAGAAATTCAAAGTGAAGTTCACCTTTGAGCTAGAAAAGAACAGACAACTACATGAGGATCTAAAAAGGATTAGTATTTCTCTGGACAAATCTCTAAATTGGTCCTGGTAAATGAATGAGACTGCTCATACAGTCATGGTTGAGTGTCAAGGTAAGAATAAAATTGACTGAGGTAAGAATAAAATTGACTTTCAGGATGATAAGACCCCTAACAACCCTGTTAAAAAAATCGTTGCTAAAAGTGGAAATCATCTGAATACACGCAATGCTTGGAGAAATTGCTGCAAGGATGCCTTCAGAATTAGTCATCACTATCTTCAGAAAAGAAAGAAATCCATCAAATGGAAACTCAAAATGGAGGGACCTGGTCTCTGGGCAAGGAAGAAGGTGTTGCCTGCATTAAGGGTGGGAATGGTATGGTATATACCGATTACCATACCGAAATCAAAAAAATTTATACCGTGATTTTAATATTACGGTATTTGGTTTGTATTTTTAAAAAGTTCAATATTCAGCATTTATAAATAATATACCGAATACCATACCGAATTATACAGTTACATATACAAGTCATATATATATTAATATTTTAATACTAACAAATATATAAACAACTATTAGTACAAAATTAATTGTTTAAACATTGGAATTTTGGATTAATCTATGTTAATTGAAATGCCCTTTTGTGCAATTGATTTACGAAGGGGATTAATTGTGCTTCTTTTGAATATATTTACATGTGTAAGGTGTTCGTAAAATATAATTGAGATGTTTCTTGAATAGCCGAAGTTGTAATTATCTATTATATAAGTATATATATAGGTCGAATTCAAACAAACTATGGTTACCGATTTACCATATCGAAACATACCGAAACCAAACTTGAAAATACCGAACCATACCGAATTAATTTGGTATGGTAATGGTTTAGTATTTCTAAAAATCGAAAATCGAAAACCGAAATTATCGTACCGGACTTTCCAATACCGTACCATACCGTACCATGCCCACCCCTAGCCTGCATGGACAAAGAAGAATCCGATTCATCCGTTTTATCATGATAAGGGACACAAATTAGTTTCGGTTCCTAAGTCCGATAAATAATTTTGTCGAAAGGCTTGAGTGAGAGGAGGAAGTCAAAAGGGATACTCAGTGTGGCTCAAATATTAGATTGCGCCGAATAAAAATAAATCAAGTTCTTGTTCTTACTCAAGACCTACCAAAATGAGATTGTATCCTTTGGATTGTCGCAAAACTGGCTCTACATTTTCTCATATATAAGAAATTTGTTGTGCTCCCCCAAAGGTTCTTCTACATGACTGGAAACGACAAGCATAAAGGTATACACACAGGGAAATACTAGGATGATTGAAGTATTGAAGAATCTGCTTTTTTCCTAGAGTTCATCCTGATTCTCCTTTGTCGAAGAACCTAGTTCCCTAAACTCAAGTTAGCAGTTCTTTAGTACTGATATATCTTTAAATTTCTAAATGGTGCCATGTCATTAAATTTTTCCTTATATCAACCCTACTGATCCAAAACACCTCATCTATCTGAACCGACCCAGTTGGTTAAGAAAAGTTCTCCCGGCCAATCAAAATTGGTTCGTCGCTGACTTCCCTTAACGGAAAGGCTCCCTTACCCACTCTCCTTGAACTCTCCGACTATTCTCTCTCTAGAACTCTTAGTGAAGAACTCTGGGCTTCCACCTCTTTCTCTCTCGGTTCGATCATGTCTCAAAACGAATTTTCGACCATGCCTAAAATAAAGATTGCTCTCTCACTTTCTAAAAGCTCAATCTCATCAGACCCAGAACCTCAATCCTATTCCACAAAATTCCCTATTTTGTCAAATCAAGATCCATCTATCACTCCCTCGAAACCCAAAATTCCGGACTCCTCCAGGACTCACAAGAGTCAGATTCCCAAAAAATTCGTATCTTCTTAAAAAAATCCTCCTTCCAAACCTACTGAGACTGTCGTGGAAGCTCTTCAATACATTGAGGACTTCGAAGAAAATAAATAAAAGGTTGAGGAGACAAAGGATCAAGTCAGTGCAAAGGAGCATATCTCTACTGATGGAAGCAAAATCTCTGAGGAAAACTTAAAGACACATGGAATGACAGAGAAGGGAGTAAAGAGTGAGATGTGCTGTGATGCTGTTATTCAACTAGTGGAAAAGGGCTACCGTGGAAGCCAGAAAGCAAAATTGCAGAGAGGAAAGCTTACAGAGGAATCTGGTCCCTCTACTCAAGAAAAGTCAAAGGAGACTGGAGAGAAAAAAAGAATAACGTTGCTAAGAAAAAGGCTCATTATCGAGGAAATTGATCTACCAGAGAATATCGTGGTTTACGAAGTCGAGAGAGAGAGAGAGAGAGAGAGAGAGAGAGAGAAATCCTACTCAAGAAAAAAGAAACTCCAAGGAAAGAATAAATGAAAAGAAAAAAGCATCTGAGGAGAAGGATGCGCATTCCAAATAAAAAGGGAGATCCTCATCTTCTAGAAAAAGAAAAGTCAGTTTAAAAGGATTGTCTGGTCACTCTGCAAAAAGATGAAGGCTCAGAAAATTAGAACTGCAGAGGCAACAGAATGGAATGAATATATTAGTAGAGATCGTGAAGTTCCAGCAGTGGAGTCATCTTTTTGTTGCTCCGGGACCAAAAGTGTTTGGCAGAGAAGTAAAGAAATTTTATGCAAACCTCTGCTATTTTGATGACTACACCATCTTGATATATTATGTGAATGGATCTGAGATTAAATTGGATGAAGTAAGGCTGAGAAATATTCTCGATATACCT